>NC_064855.1:92247071-92598738 GCF_024139225.1 Suncus etruscus | reverse complement strand
GACCTGGAATTACTTCATTTTCCATATAGTCCCATGTACTGCTGATACAACTAAACTTTGAGTAACAACTAATTATCAATCCTGCAAGTCATTGCTCTAAAATTCTTCCTAAAACATCACTTCTCTGGTCACTGACTCAGGAATCTATTGTACGGCAATTATATATATTCTTCATAGTCAATTATTGGACTACAAAGAAATTAATTGGCCATGATCAATCTGGTTCTACTATTAAGTGCTATGCATGTTCCAACTCAGATCATCCACATAAAATATAAACATACATATGTAGGGAAATAGATTGTAATGCATAATAATTGCACGTTTTAATATACACCCCCTTAATGCCCCCAATTACAAAACATACAGAAATCACACTCTGCATTTTATTCCAATTCTATAAATACTCTTCCTTTCCATTGTCTTCTGAGACTCAATTCAAAAAGCTGAGATGTGGTTCAAGTAGTAGATTCATGTGTGAGATGTAGAGCTTGATCCCAGGTACAAAATTACTTTCTTCCCTTTAACCCCTGCCAACCCCCCAGCCCAAAGTAGCCCTAGTGACTTAAGAGCACTTTCAGCTATGGTACCACAATTAAAAGAGATGCATGTGAATTTCTTCCATGTTCTAAGTATAGTCCAAAGTCACATACATGTATCTAAATTTTTTTTTTGAGGGTTGGGTGTCACCATCAGCAGCACACAGGAATGACCCTGTGGGGCAGTACAAGGGTGTTGGGTAGAGTAGGTGGGCATGGTACCAGAGATTAAAATGGAGTTGCTGTGTGCAAAGCAAGTATCTTACCTCCTGTACTATTTTTCTGGTTCAAAATTACATGTGAAACCAGCAGTACAGCAGGCAGGTATTTGCCTTGTACATAGCTGACCTGGGCTCAATTCCCTGGAACCTCACATGGTCACAAGTACTGCAAGGAGTGATCTTCTGAGCACTACTGGGTGTGGTCCAATCTGCCCTCCCTCATATAAAAACAAAATTACTACCACTTATAAGATCTAACCAACATTTTCCTCACACATCTCTATCCCCTTGGGGTTTTTTTCTTAATTTTTAATTTAAACACCATGGCTACATTGTTCATTCCTATAAAGTTGTTTGTGATTGAGTTAGTCGTACAATGTACAACAACCTCCAGAGAGTATTTTTTGCTTCTACTGTTCCAGTTTCTCTCTCATCTTCCCTCCTATCCACTCTCTTTCACCTTCTTCTGGGGCAGGCTTGTTACTTCACTCTCCTTTTTTGACACTGTGATTTGCACTAATGTTGATGAAGGGATGCCATGCATGTCATTTTATCCTTTTCAGCACCCAGTTTTTGTTAAGAGTGATCAGTTCCAACTACCACTTTGTTAGTAGACTCTTCTCTACTCTAATGGTACTCTCTATTCTGGCAAGCATCCTACCATGGACTGGTCCTCCTAATTCTCATCTCTATTGAGAGACTATCCCCTTGTGTTTGCTGTTTGGGGCCACACTTAGCAATGCTCAGGAATCATCCCTGGTGGTACTTGTTTGGGGCACCATGTATGGTAACAGGGATTTGAAACAGGGCTGGCCATATGCAAGACAAGTTCCTTAGTTCCTTATGTGCTGATTTTTGTAAGTTAAGAGGATTTATAATAGTCCTAATATTTATATTTGTACCACTCTCACCACCAATATTCAACATCTAATTATGTGCCAATATCCCTCCTTAAGTCCTAGGTCTTTTCACGTCAGTCCTCCTTCTGCCATCCTCCTGCAGATTCTGCCACTCCCTAAAACCACTCCCAGCATAATCAGAAGTTTGTTAAACTCGCTTCTGCTGTCAGTTTTTTATTGCTCAATTCCTTGCTTTCTTTCTGTTCCACATTTAAGAGCATCCTGTACTTGTCTTTTCACTTTAACATGACACTCTAGTTCCATCCAAGTTGTAGCAAACTGTGATTCATCCTTTTGTTTTGTTTTGTTTTTCGTCTTTTGGGGTCCACTGGTGCTCCGGAAGGTTACTCATGGTTCACTACTGCCAGGCTCAGGGATGTTGGGAATCAAACCCTGGTCTCTTGCATGCAAGGCAAATATCCTACCCCCTGCACTATGGCTCCGGCCCCTGTAAGATTTATCTCACTTTTTATTTTTTGAGGTGCCAGGACTGAACCTGGGGCCTCACCCACTAGGCAGAAGCTCTATCCCCAACCCCCAGACTGAGGTCCTCCTTTCTTACAGCTGTGTACTACTCCACAGTGCACAGATGTGATTTGTTTTTTTCTGGAGGGGGGGGAGAGGGGCTTGGGCCATATTCAATGGTGCTCATAGCTACTCCTGGCTCTGTGCTCAGAAATTGCCTCAGAATTTGTTCAGACGACCATATGGGATGCCCAGAATCAAACCCAGGTCAGCTGCATGCAAGGCAAATGCCCTACCACTATTACTCCAGCCCACAGATGCAATTCTTTATCCACTCAACTCTTGTTGAGCCTTTAGGTTTCTAGATCTTAGTCATCATAAAAAGATCAATGAACACAGACATATACTTAGTTTATAAGTTCTTGCTCACCTTACCCACAGAGTATTCAGTGATGATTTAAAATGATAAATTGTCACCTTCTGCTTATAACCCTCAACTGATATATCATCACACCTGAATTAATCTAGATGCTTCCCTGTTTTCCTTAATCACGAATCCCCTCCTTCTCTGATCTTGCAGCTGCCATTTTCCTTATTAACTTTCCAAAGTCTGGTCATAAAAATTTTTGGTCCTTTATGGCAATAAGATTCCCTTACCTTAGGGATTCTGCCACCTTTCTTTGACTAGTTACTAGTCACTGTTCAGATATTCATATTTATCTGTGCTAACCACAAGATTAAGGCATCTGTTCAGTCACTCCTAACACACATCTAATTTTCTGCAAAGTATCTATCATTGGTAGCAATCTGATTAATGTGTTAGTTTCTCTGTCTCTCCTTATAGATAAACTCCATGATTGTAAAATTTACTGTTTACTGTTGAAACTTCAGTTTCAACAGTATATAGTTGATTCAAATAATGTGTTCCAAGTTTCAAATAAATTATTTCAAATTCAAATAAACAATTGTTATTGTTAAAAAAATGTGTTAGCATAAATGATGCCATTCTATTATACAGTATTCCAACTATGCAGGTGAAAATTGTTTCTGTCTGAATATATGATGTCCCTGAAAATTGGATTCTACAAAGTTAATGTGAGTCATCAAACAAGGTGAATCCTTCACAAAGAACTTTCTTCAAGACACCTTCAGTTTTAAATTGGAGCCACAAATGACATAAACCACAGATCAAGTCAAAAGGTTAATTCACATAAAGTTTAATTAGTTAATGAAAATATCAAAAATTCTGCATTAGTGTATGGCAGCAGATACTTAATTTTTGTTGTAAATAATACAGCATTTGGTGTTTCCATTATTGCCGAGCTATGCTGCAGAGAGAGCGATTGCATTGAACCGTAATTCATCAGGGTCACGTTCCATAAACTTCTTGCATACTTCTATGGCATCCTATAGAAAGAAAAGGCAAGTTTATCCATTTATAAACTTCGCTTAACAAACAAATCATAAATCATTTCATATTTTCCTGATTTATACTAATTTTATCAAGTACCTATTTTTCCAAATAAAAAAATAGCATACGCATTACCAGAAGAATGAACTAGTACAAAGGCTAAGAGGCTAAGAGTTAACTATTCTTTCTGAAGATGCTTTTTAGGAAACTTCTAACCGGAGAGTCACATATGTAATTATTTCTAAGCAGTGCATTTTGTTTGTAGTAAGAATCAAGGACACAAATGCAATATCCTGGACTCAGTGAAATATGATATAACTGACGGCTCTTTTGGAAGGTGTGGGCTCTTAAGCAGTGCTCAAAAATTTCGGAGGTCATACCTGGTAATACTTGTCCAACTGCGCTGGTGATGCTGTACAGTGTTGGAACCAGTAGGGTGTGTGTGTGTGTGTGTGTGTGTGTGTGTGTGTGTGTGTGTGTGTGTGTGTGTGTGTGTGTGTGTGTGTGTGTGTGTGTGTGTGTGCACGCAAGCATGTCAGGGCAGTCATCCAGGTCTCGGGCCAGGAATACAGGTAACTGCTGTGTGTGTGTGTGTGTGTGTGTGTGTGTGTGTGTGTGTGTGTGTGTGTGTGCGCGCGCACACATGCAAGCATGTCAGGGTGGTCATCCAGAACCAGGGCCAGGAATACATGTAACTGCTGTGCCATCTCTCTCTTGCCCTTAATACTACTCTTATTTTTTTCAGATCTATTACTAATTTGGCCAAAAAGCTCTGCAAACTTCTCTATTGGCTATCGATTTGTAACACTGATTCATTCTAACAACATCCTTGCAAAAAGAAAACAATAAAAACCATTTCTTTCAAGTGAGCGATGACATGGAACCATGGGGGAAAATAATTAAAAGAAACATCATACAACTGCTCTGTAGAGCTCTCTCCATCTTTGTTTTGTTTGTTTGTGTTGGAGTCACACCCAGTGTTACTCAGGGATTACTCCTGGCTGGCTCCGAGGGCCAGATGGGATCCAGGGGATCAAACCCAGATTGGTTGGTATAAGGCAAATGCCCTACACACAGTACTTTGGCTCAAGGCTTGTGCTCTCTCCAGCTGATGAAATGAGAACACAAAAAACAAAGATGCTGAGAGGGCTTTAATGTTACCTCTAATAGCGTATCGTCACTAGTTTCGCCGTGGTTAATTGGAAATGGTTTCCGGCCATCTGTGGAAAACAAAACGAATGTTTAGCTATTTGTACTGTATATTTTCAATTTTCATTTTCTGGGTTTGGATTCTGTTTTTTATTTTATTTTATTATATTTTATTTTTGGACTTTGGGTCACACCCGGCAGCGCTCAGGGGTTACTCCTGGCTTTACGCACAGAAATCACTCCTGGCAGGCTCAGGGTACCATATGGGATGCCGAGATTCGAACCACCATCCTTCTGCATGCAAGCAAATACCCTGCCTCCATGTTATTTCTCCGGCACCTGGATTTTGTTGTTTTTTTTTTTTTAAATATAAATCTTTATTTAAGCACCACGATCATAAGGATATTTGTAGTTGGGTTTCAGTCCTAAACAGAATACCCCACTTAACCAGTGCACCATTTCCACCACCAATATCCCCTTCTCCACAACCCCTGCCTGTATTCGTGACAGGCATTCTACTTCTCTTATTCTTTAACATTGTCATGCTCGTTAGTGTAGTTATTACCCCAACAGCATTCACAACTCTTTGTGGTGAGCTTCAAATTGTGAATCAGTCCTTCCGGCCCTTTCAGCCCTTAACTCTATTGTCTCTGGGGCCTTATTACAGTAATGTCTTTAATTTTTCTTAAAACACATAGATGAGTGAGACTATTCTGTGTCTATCTCTCTCCCTTTGACTTATTTCACTCAGCATAATAGATTTCATGTACATTCACACATAGGAATGGTTCATGAATTCATCCCATGATGGCTGCATAATATTCCATTGTGTATATGTTCCTTTAGTTTCTTTAGTCATTCATCTGTTGAAGGACATCTTGGTTGTTTCCAGAGTCTTGGTTGTTTCCACTGCAATGAATATAGGTATGAGGAAGGAATTTTTGAATTGTATTTTTGTGTTCCTGGGGTATATCCCTAGGAGTGGTATAGCTGGATCATATGGTTGCTCAATTTCCAGTTTTTTAAGAAATTGCCATATTGTCTTCCATAAAGGCTGGACTAGATGGCAATCCCAGCAGCAGTGAATAAGAGTCCTTTCTCTCCACATCCCCGCCAGCACTAATTGTTCTTGTTCTTTGTGATGTGTGCCAATCTCTATGGTATGAGATGATACCTCATAGTTGTTTTGACTTGCATCTCCCTGGTAATTAGTAATGTGGAACATTTTTTCATGTGTCTTTTGGCTATTTGTATTTCTTCTTTGAGGAAGTGTCTGTTCATTTCTTCTCCCCATTTTTGATGGGGTTCTTTTTTCTTTATTTTTCTTTTTTTTATATATTTTATTTAAACACCTTGATTACATACATGATTGTGTTTGGGTTTCAGTCATGTAAAGAACACCACCCATCACCAGTACAACATTCCCATCACCAATGTCCCAAATATCCCTCCTCCCCACCCAACCCCCGCCTTTACTCTAGACAGGCTTTCTATTTCCCTCCTACATTCTCATTATTAGGATAGTTCAAAATGTAGTTATTTCTCTAACTAAACTCATCCCTGTTTGTGGTGAGCTTCATGAGGTGAGCTGTAACTTCCAGCTCTTTTCTCTTTTGTGTCTGAAAATTATTATTGCAAGTATGTCTTTCATTTTTCTTAAAACCCATAGATGAGTGAGACCATTCTGCGTTTTTCTCTCTCTCTGACTTATTTCACTCAGCATAATAGATTTCATGTACATCCATGTATAGGAAAATTTCATGACTTCATCTCTCCTGACAGCTACATAATATTCCATTGTGTATATGTACCACAGTTTCTTTAGCCATTCGTCTGTTGAAGGGCATCTTGGTTGTTTTCAGAGTCTTGCTATGGTAAATAGTGCTGCAATGAATATAGGTGTAAGGAAGGGGTTTTTGTATTGTATTTTTGTGTTCCTAGGGTATATTCCTAGGAGTGGTATAGCTGGATCGTATGGGAGCTCGATTTCCAGTTTTTGGAGGAATCTCCATATCGCTTTCCATAAAGGTTGAAGTAGACGGCATTCCCACCAGCAGTGGATAAGAGTTCCTTTCTCTCCACATCCCCGCCAACACTGCTTGTTCTCATTCTTTGTGATGTGTGCCAATCTCTGTGGTGTGAGGTGGTACCTCATAGTTGTTTTGATTTGCATCTCCCTGATGATTAGTGATGTGGAGCATTATTTCATGTGTCTTTTGGCCATTTGTATTTCTTCTTTGTCAAAGTGTCTGTCCATTTCTTCTCCCCATTTTTTGATGGAATTGGATGTTTTTTTTTTTTTTTCTTGTAAAGTTCTGTCAGTGCCTTGCATATTTTGGAGATTAGCCCCTTATCTGATGGGGATTGGGTGAATAGTTTCTCCCACTCAGTGGGTGGCTTTTGTATCCTGAGTGCTATTTCCTTTGAGGTGCAGAAGCTTCTCAGCTTAATATATTCCCATCTGTTAATCTCTGCTTTCACTTGCTTGGAGAGTGCAGTTTCCTCCTTGAAGATGCCTTTAGTCTCAATGTTCTGGAGTGTTTTACCTACGTGTTGTTCTATATATCTTACGGTTTTGGGTCTGATATCAAGGTCTTTAATCCATTTGGATTTTACCTTCGTACATGGTGTTAACTGGGGGTCTAAGTTCAATTTTTTGCAAGTGGCTATCCAGTTGTGCCAACACCACTTGTTGAAGCGGCTTTCTTTGCTCCATTTAGGATTTTTGCTCCTTTATCAAAAATTAGGTGATTGTATGTCTGGGGAATATTCTCTGAGTATTCAAGCTTATTCCACTGATCTGAGGGCCAGTCTTTATTTCAATAGCATGCTGTTTTGATAACTATTGCTTTGTAGTAAAGTTTAAAGTTGGGGAAAGTAATGAAGTGTCTATTCATTTCTTCTCCCCATTTTTGATGGGTTATTTTTCTTATTAAGTTATGTCAGTACCTTGTATATTTTGGAAATTAGCCCCTTGTCTGATAAATTCTAGTTTTTGGCCCACACCCGGTGGTGCTCATTCCTGGCTCTGTGCTCAAGGATCACTCCTGACAGGGCTTGGGAAACCCCATGTGGTGCTAGGGTCTGAACTCCAGTTGGCTGCATGCAAGGCAAATGCCCTAAGAGGTATAATGTACCAATTAACATACTGATTAATGAATTTTGTCATGAGAAACTAAGCAGATACCATCTAAACCAAGGAGTGAAACTTAGCAATAAAGAACAAAATGATAATATATGCCTCCGGATACAATGCACTGAGAACACAATCATTTCATTGCTATGTCAAAAATTATAAATGAGGGTTGGAGACAAAGTACAGTGGATAAGGCACTTGCTTTGCAAGTGGCCACCTTGAACTTAATTCTCAATATATCATATGGTCCCTCTGAGCACTATCAGGAGTAACTTCTGAGTGCAGAGCCAGAAGTAACCTCCGAGCCTGGCTAGGTGAAGCCTAAAAACCAAAAACTAAAAAGAAGAAACTAATAAATAAGAAAACATCAAACCAAATCGCAGAATACTCAAAGAAAGTGCCCTATATGCTCCACTTGCTTCTTGCTCTTGAGGCCTCCTCTGTGGTGCTGGAGGCCACTAGAGTCAACCCAGCAGTTTTTGGGGACTGTGTAGAGCCAGGGATTCAGCCCATGGCCCCACTGATCCAGACACATCCCAGCCATCTCCCCACACCCTGTCCTGTACCCTTAAAAACAAACAAACTGACTGGGAACATTTTAATTGGTAATAGAAACATGGCAAATAAATGTAATTAGACAATGCTGGCTCAATGCTGAACCATGGGGAACTTTATTGTGAGAATAAGCAAATTCTAACAAGGGATGCAGATTTGATGGTAAAACTGGCTGAATGTTAGCCTCCAGATTTTAATAATTAATGCAGGAAAACATCCACTCCTGTATGGGAAAAACAAAGTCTTTGGGGTGTGACACACCCAGAAGTGCTCAGGTACTGCTCCTGGCTTTGTGCTCAGTGATCTATCCATGCAAAGTGGTATCAGGAAAGAAATAGGGTTGGGACACGCAAGTCAGGCACCTTAATTCCTGTGCTCTCTCTCAACATACTGAAGCTTTAGAGGATACAATGCCCTCCTCATGTGTGCAACTTACTTTCTAGATTATAAAATTATAAAATCTAGAAAATCTGAGTGGTTCATGATAAGAGTTTTATAATATATAATTTCTGTTATTTTGGGAAAAAGGTAAAATTATTTAAAAGTAAAAATGCTTTAGCATTTCGAAGTATTCTTATTACTCTGGCAGTTTATTAGTTAACTTTTATTATAACAGTTCAGTATAATAGTTAACTTTTATTATAACAGTTCAGTATATTAATTAACTTTTTTTTATCAAATTGTTTGATTGGTGGGCCCGGAGAGATAGCACAGTGGCGTTTGCCTTGCAAGCAGCCGATCCAGGACCAAAGGTGGTTGGTTCGAATCCCGGTGTCCCATATGGTCCCCCATGCCTGCCAGGAGCTATTTCTGAGCAGACAGCCAGGAGTAACCCCTGAGCACCGCTGGGTGTGGCCCAAAAACAAAACAAAAACAAAAAAAATTGTTTGATCGGTTCTGCATTTACCTATCTCATCACTCTCATTTTCCAAGAAGAGTAATTACATATATCTACTTTTCCCCCCTCTGCAAATGCCAAGACCCAAAGAACTCAGTTCCTTTCATCAGTAACCTTAACCCTCCAGTATGTAATGAACACATTAAGATTATCGCTATCCTTAGTTACATTAGTAAAAGCCTATTAAAATTTACACCTTATCTACAAGTCTGCAATCTAGTATTTAAAAAAATAAGGTGACTGGGGGGCCATGATGAGGCTCAGTGGCAGAACTCAAACTTCACATGTGTGAGTCATGGGTTTTATCCTCAGCACGGCCAAAATAAAAAGACCATTTTGAAAATTTATTTATTTTCCTAAACACAGCATGCCAATCTCTTGATCACTACTTCCTATTCAGTAACTCAATACTCCTTTCAGCTCAACATTTTGTATGATTAGGAATCTACACTAGGTTTACTAACAATGATCTTGCAATGAATCAGTAAATGCCCATTTTCATTTGTCTTGTCTTGTTCCTTGGTCTCTGTGACATCTCAAAGATTAAGGCAATTCTTTGGAGGGAGGTAGACATATGCTGTGTTGCTCAGGGCTTACTCTTGGCTCTGCACTCAGGGATCACTCTTGCCAGACTCAGGGGATCATATAGGATGCCTGTGAAAGGACCCAGCTGGCTGTGTACAAGGCAAATACCCTACCTGCTGACCCCTTTCTCTGACCCCAGAGCTATTGTTTGGAATTCTGAAATTCCGTAAATGTGTCTGAAGAACGTGCGCCCCAAAGGGTTCTTGTCAGACTGTTTCCATCAGTCATACTGATCATTTTTCAGGCTAACCATGAGAAGTGAAACAAGACCTCAGTAAAGCCTGTTTTTTCTGATGTTCTTACTTGAAACCCATTTGAAATTCTTTTGAGCGAATGCTGACATACTATAAACATTCTACATAAGCTTTATTCTTGCTCTGTATCATTTTTTCTTTTATTTTTGATCTTTGATTTTGCTTGTTTTGGAGCCATATCTGGTGTTGTGTAATGCTGGGTCAGCCTCGTGCAATATTCCTGTACTTTCACTCTGGCCCCTCTTCCCTCTACTGTCTTTAGAAAGTAGTTTAGAGAACTAATCAGCCAGCAAAACTGTTTTTTTAGACAACTCTTTTCTTTCCACTGAGATGATCAGGTTTTGCCTAGCAAAAGTTATATTTTATTTACTTATTTTTTTGTGTGTGGTTTTTTGGTCACACCAGGCAGTGCTCAGGGGTAGTTCCTGGCTTCAAGCTCAGAATTTGCTCCTGGCAGGCATGGGGGACCATATGGGACGCCGGGATTCGAACCGATGACCTCCTGCATGAAAGGCAAACGCCTTACCTCCATGCTATCTCTCCGGCCCCTATTTACTTACTTTTAATAATTTTTATTGTGACCAATGTGAATTACAAGTCTTTCACAGTTATAGTTAAGGTACATAGTGACAGTGAATCAGGGCCATTCCCACCATCAGTGTTAACCTCCCTCATGTTCCCAGTATGCATCCCATACCTCCACCCTTAGTCCTCTGGACTGCTAGTGTGACAGGTCCCATCTGTGTATAGCTTGTTGTAGTTTGGATCTCTTGATTCTATTGTTGTTGACTTTGGGTTGGGTATTTAGGTCTGATCATTTTTCATTTCCACTCAATGTTCGTGAGACTGCTTTTAGATCAACGTTTTTCAAACTGAATGATACCATCACCCCTACTCTCCTTCACGGGGTTGGGGGCGGCACTCGAACAACCCAAAACGGTGGTAGTAGCCTTGGAGCAACTGAGGGTAGTGTCTGTGTATTAACTTAGAGAAGGCAGACTCCAAGCTTGTGCTGAATGACTGTTTTACAAAAAAGGGTCCAATATGTTTGGGCATCTGTTTTAAATGTCACTGTCTTAGGACAAAAAAAGATAGTATGGGGGTAAGGCATTTATTTGCTGTGCAAGAGGCTGACCATAGCTTGATTCCTGATACCACATATGGTCCAAAAGAACCTACAGGAGTGATCACTGAGAAGGAGATATTACTGTCTGGTCCATTAAGTCTCTCATTCTGAAAGTTAACAATGACTTTTACAAATGTTACCAATGACCTTAATAGCCTCTCCTTAGAGGTAGGTATTTATCACTTTTCTTTTTTGTTATTGTCATTTTTTTTTTGTGGTTTTTGAGTCATACCCGGCAGTGCTCAGGGGTTACTCCTGGCTCCATGCTCCTGGCAGGCACGGGGGACCATATGGGACACCGGGATTTGAACCGATGACCTTCTCCATGAAAGGCAAATGTCTTACCTCCATGCTATCTCTCTGGCCCCTGTTGTTGTCATTTTTAACTATTTTCTTGAAGTTAACTAAACCAGCCTGGTTAGTCTCAACAATCTTTGTTTCCATCCCATTTATTCTTTATTCTTCAACATTCAAAGCAGAAAACTCAGTCACCAGGATTATTCTAGCACTTAAACTCTTAATGTGGCATCTGTCGCTACATAGATTCTGTAGACTGTAGTGCCTACGTTATCTTACACCTGTCTCTGTGAGTCTGGGATATCTGATATACTCCCATAGCAGCAATGGTCCTTGAGTAATGTGGCCCGGGAGGAGGTACGGAGATGCAATGGAGTGTGGGGAAAGGGACACAGGTATGGTTAGAAATCTACATTTTGAAGACATGTGAAATTATATCCCTAAAACATAAATAATAGACATGGGAACAAACGTCATTGCCATAAAAATGGTTCTATTTTTACAGATATGGAAAGAAAACACTTTACCTTATCAAATAAACTAAAAACAACAAAAAAACATAGGTTATAATATAAAAGGAAAGAATAAGTCTAAAACTGAATCATTATTAAATGTAAATATAGTTTATATGAACATTTTATACTATTTAAAACTAGGCTCAAGGTTTGGAGAAAGAGAACAAGCTAAGAAGATGTTTTGTAATGTAAGGCACACCTGATTCAATCCTTGGCACCATATGTTCCCCAAGGCCCAGCCAGAAGTGAGCCCTGAATCCCCCCAAAACAAACAAACTAGGTTTAATCGAATAAAACTAGGTTCAGATGTTGCTAACCAAATTAACTGACTAAAGATTATGAAATTAATTCATAATTTATTATAATGAATTTTATTGCTTATATAAAATATTCTTTAATTATGAGAAGTGCAACCATCAAAATGTTTTAGTATTTTCTAGTAAAATATATCATAACTAAAATCTTTCCAATAAAGCATCAATGACATGTAAGGCAATTAATTCATTAAGTAAACACAATAAATGCCAAAAGTTCTATTTATCATGTATATCCCCACTGTTCATATATCTCCCCAGAAAAATTAAAATAATTCTTACCTAATTCATAGAGATGCCCATCTACATGAACTAATGCAATAAAATGAAGATCTACTTTTTCATCTATACTGGGTGCCTGGAATAGGAGGGGAAAATAGATATTATATACATTAGTAGTCAAACAAATTAAGCAACATGTAAACTCATAAAAATGACATAAAAGGACCTGAGAGAACTTTTATCCAGTATCATTCAAGGCTCATCTTTGACAGGGTGAAGAGTGAACATGTCTACATTTACATGTTTGCCCCATCCTCAAAGCAAACAGCCACTAAATGCACATCTTTCTTCATCCTGACTGATCCAAGAACCTGTCTATGCAGTCCTGTTCATGTTGGAAAACCCAAATCTTTGAAATACTTGGTGCATAGCAGATGCACAATGCATAGTTTTAAGTGACATAAATGCATGTAATATTTGAAATATTGGGGCCGGAGAGATAGCATGGAGGAAAGGCGTTTGCCTTTCATGCAGAAGGTCATCAGTTCGAATACGGCTTCCCATATGGTCCCCCGTGCCTGCCAGGAGCAATTTCTGAGCATGGAGCCAGGAGTTTCCCCTGAGCACTGCCGGGTGTGACCCAAAAACCACACACACAAAAAAAAGAAAGAAATATTTAGCCTATGACTCAAGTTCATAATAAAAGAATTTAAATTTAGTAAAAGCATAAAGAAAGATAAAGGACTAATTTTCAAACTACAATGTAAGAATTAGAAAAGTGCTTTAGAGAGGGCTGGAGAGATAGAACCGGGATGAAGGCACATGTTTTAGATGAGATCACTACACAGTCCCCTGAGCACCACTGGGTATGACTTTGGAGGGCTCCGGCACCAATGGGTCAGCCTGGTAAACACTATCACCACAGCATCTGATTAGATGGATTGCCTGGAATGGTTCCAAAGCCTCCTGATCACACTTGGGAGGTCCCAAGAAAGAAATATAATTTACTGAAGACTTAATTTGATAACTGCATTTTGTTTTTGTTTTTGGGTCACACTCAGCAGTGCTCAGGGGTTATTTCTGGTTCTTCACACAGGAATCAGTTCTGGGGGGACTGGAGGAACATAAAGGATGCCAGGGGATTGGACCAGGTCAACTGCATGCAAGACAAACTACTGGCTGTGCTATCATTCTGGCCTCTTAACTTGATAACTGTACTTTCAAAACTGCAACAAATAAAATCATAAGATAAATAATTGCCATTTTCTCAGATTGTTTCACAAAATTAAAAAAATGAAGAAGTGCAGGAAATAGTACAAAGTTTAAAGGGAATAGAAAGAAAAAGGGTATAAAAACAAATTAAAAGGGGCCGGAGAGATAGCATAGAGGTAAGGCGTTTGCCTTTCATGCAGGAGGTCATCGGTTCGAATCCCGGCGCCCCATATGGTCCCCTGTGCCTGCCAGGAGCAATTTCTGAGCCTGGAGCCAGGAATAACCCCTGAGCACTGCCAGGTGTGACCCAAAAACCAAAAAAAAAAAAAAAAAAAAAAAAAAAACAAATTAAAAATAATTTGCCCTTTTCTTATTTTCTCGGTGAGCTCTCTTTTTCTTTTTCCTTTTTTTGGTTTTTGGGCCACACCCAGTGATGCTCAGGGGTTACTCCTGGCTCTGCACTCAGAAATTGCTCCTGTCTTGGGGACCATATGGGACACCAGGATTCGAATCACCATCTGTACTGGATCAGCTGTGTGCAAGGCAAATGCCCTACCACTGTGCTATCGCTCTGGCCCCTGAAACTTTTTCTTTTTCTTTCTTTCTTAATTTCTTTTTTTCTTTTTTTTTTTTTTTTTTGGTTTTTGGGCCACACCCGGCAGCGCTCAGGGGACCATATGGGATGCCAGGATTCGAATCAATAATCTTCTGCATGAAAGGCAAACACCCTACCTCCATGCCATCTCTCTGGCCCCTGTAACTCTTTTTCTATATGAAAAAATTTACTCTTGGGTTCTTTTTTAGCTTACCGAATTCATGCTTGAGCAATACTTTTGAGGGAAACTCAAAAGGGCCAGGGAGACAGCTCATAGGGCTGGAGCACATGCTTTGCACATGAAGTCTGGGGTTTGATTCTGGCACTGCATAATTCCCCGAGCACCTCAGAAGGGGTACCCAACTACCACTGGATATGCCCCCCAAAGACAAACCCAATACCTTTTAAAATATGAATAAATCAAATTACAGTCTAATTTTAACATCCTGTAGCACTAAATTATCTTGACTTAAAGGGGTTTTTCACTGTCAAGAAAATATAGAATTTTATGTTGCTGTAATATGAAGTCTTCAGATGCAGACTTGTAAAGGTACAGAATAAAATACACACCATTCTGGATTTACTCAATGCTCCCAAAACACAGAGAGGGCTTCCTCATCTGAATTCAAATTATGAAAGGGGAATTTCAACACAGACATATGTGGCGAACGAGCTCTTCCTAGCTTCAGTTGGGAACTTCAGAATTCTGAGTTTGCTGGAATGTGCGTTATCCAGCTTTTCTGTTGCTCCAATTCTAGATCCTCTCTTGGCCTCTCTCCTACAATCTCAGTCTGAGGAAGCCCCTCCCAATATTGGGGAGGTTCTCTTTGAGTAATCCTTCCCTCATACTAAGACATAATAAGACATAAAATATGTCTCCCAGCATTTTCAAAAGGTCTAATCCCTCAAACCTTGTAACAAACTAAATTTGTAGAGCAAAGGTGTGCACTTCCCCGACCTGGGAAGGAGACCCACTCTCTTGTCCAAATGTGAGCTTGGCTCCCTCTACTCAAGAGTCTGTCTTCTCTTCTGACCTTCCTTTCTCCAGTCCCAGATACTCCCAAGATCAATTTATGTTAAACAAAATGTGAAAGCAAGTCCTCTTGTATTCCTGTTGAATCAAACAGTCTTAGGGATCTCTCAAGCCAGTACTCTCATTTGCCTATGGCCAGATGAGAATAACTGTTTCTCAAGACTAAGCTAGCTACTTAAAAATGATCATAATAAGTCTTTCATTCCAAGAAATAGCCAAGAAATAGCTAGACAGAAAAGAAAAAAGGAAACCCTGTAAATTATCTTTTATAATAAAAATACTAGTCCTTTTACCCATCTAGGAAAAGGTATTTACTTACTTTACGACAGTATTTAACAAGATCAGCAGAATTTAGAATTGGTCCAGGGGTCGAAGAATAGTACAGAGGACAGAGCCCTACAGCCTTACCTTGTTCACAGCTGACCTAAATTTGATCCCTGAAAACTTCATATGGTCCACTGGAGCCCACCAAAAGTGAGTGACCCCTGAGCAAAGCCAGGAGTTAGCCCTGAACACTGTCAGGTGTGGCCAAAAGCTCCCTCAAATTAAAAATAAAATAAATAAAAGCTATGAATTATGTTTTAAAACATTATTTCAACACTATCAGTTCTTTAAGAATATTTCTCAGAGGGCTGGAGCAATAGCACAGTGGGTATGGTGTATGCCTTGGATGCAGCTAACCCAGGTTCGATCCCTGGTATCCATATGGTCCCGAGCCTGCAAGGACTATTTTCTAAGCATAGAGCCCTGAGTGACAGAAGTAGCACAAATACAAGAAAAAATCTTGGGCTGAAGCAATAATACAGAAAGAGGGTTGAATTGCTTTGCATGTGGCTGACCTGGATTCAATCCCCAGGATCTCATATTGTCCATTGGCAGGTATGGGCCCCAGCCCCCCACCCCCAATAAATACATCTTAGACTCAGGAAATAACTCAGGAATCAAGGACATACACAATGTACATGTAAGACACTAGCTCAATCCCCAGCACTGACTGTCCCCAAGATACAGTCCTAGGGGGTCCCAAAGTACCACCAGGTATAGCCCTAGTAGTTCCTGGTACCAAGTAGTTCCTGGTACCAGCTCTGTATCCTTGGTCTTAACAGTGATCCATCATGTCTCACCAAGTATCCCAGGGCCCCTACGCATTGAATGGGAAGCTCCCTTCCAAATACATCTCTTTGCTTCTAATCTGTGTAGTCCGCCAGGTATAAAAGTAGTACAACTGTAGTTAAGGATGTTAACACATATGCCCTCACTGTGAGCACTGAGTATCTTACACTTTAACTTTTAAATAAAAGCATAAATCAACATGGTAAACAATTAAGTGCTATAAAACCTTAGAGAGTAAGTAGTGCGTTAACATTAAATCTAGACACTGAAAGTTGTGAGTCACTGTACCTTTTATGGGAGGAAAATGTATCAACAAGGGGCCAGAGAGACAGCTCAGTGAGCAAGGCGGGAGAGTGAACTGTGCATGCAGGAGACCTGGGTTCAAATCCCTAAACACTGAGCGGGAAAGTGCCCTGAGCACTGTAGAGTGTGGCCCCAGTAAAATAAAAATTCAAAAAATCCTAAACATGCTCAGTGCTGTTAAACACAGCTAATTTTTAGAGAGCTTTATCACTAGATAAAGCTGATTTATTGAGTGATAAAGCTCGGGGAAAAAAAACCCCACCTAAAGAATACAAATTTCTAATGGGAACTAAGATCTTCACATTATTAAACAGGTAAATAAAATTAAAAACATCTAAGCCTTCCACAAAAACTCAGTGCCTGTACCTGTTCAGACAAATTCTTCCTTTGGATAAATTTAAATAGTATAAAAGTCTGCAATTATCTGCAATTATACAATTAAAAAATCACTCAACTGAAAATCCTTTAAAATATTATCAACAAGATGGGTCCAGAGTGATAGCACAGTGGTAGGACATGTGAATTGTGTGCGGCCAGCCCTGGATGAACCTTGGTTCTATTCCCAGAATCCCATATGGTCTTCCAAGCCTGCCAGGAGCGACTTCTGAGCGCAGAGCCAGGAGTAACCCTGAGCACAGCTGGGTCTGACCCCCCAAAATAATTATCAACAAGAAATGGAATGATAGTACAGCACATATGAAGCTGATCCTAAATGCTGTCAACCTTGATTGAATCCCAGTTTTGAATCCCAGCACTATACATGGCCCCCAGAGCACTGCCAGAAGAGATCCCAGAATCAGGAGTAAACTCTGATCACAGAATGTGGCCCCGTCAAAATGTTAACAAATAGTTATATAAAAGACAAACTCCATGGGACTGGAGCAGTGGCGCAAGTGGTAGGGTGTTTGCCTTGAATGCGCTAACCTAGAACAAACTGTGATTTGATCCCCTTGAGTCTCATATGGTCCCTCAAGCCAGGAGTAATTTCTGAGCTCATAGCCAGGAGTAACCTGGTGTCACCAGGTGTGACCTAAAAAGCAAAAAAAAAAAAAAGGAAAGGGGTGGGGGCCAACTCCAGAAACTCCAGGCTTCATTTGCATGACTCAGGACTTACTCTTGGCTCTGTGCTCAGGAGATCATATGTGATGCTGGAGAATCAAACCAGTATCAGCTGCCAAGCAAGATAAGCACCTTAATCCTTACATGAGCTCTCTGGTACCCTACACATTTATACATATACAATTTTTTTTTTCAAAAGATTCCCTAATGTTGAGTAAAATGCTACCTATTATCTCACAGAACAAGTGATAATTGATTAGATAGAAGTAAAATACAGAATTTAAATTTCACACATAAAACATATGATATAAATTTGTTTATAATTTTAAGAGTGCTTATATATATTATGTTCTAGATACTATTCTAAAAGTGTCTTATTTGTACTGATCACTTATAAATATCCTATGAAGTAGGTACTATGGTATGTCCCAGTTATTTATGCTCAAGAATACAAGAGCCTTTTGGTCACGTGGCTAGTAGGTGTTATAATCTCATTTCAAATACAGGTAGTATTGTTCTAGAATTCATATCATTAACCACTATTAAAATACTTAAGAGGCTAGAAAGCAATGGAATTAATGACTAAGAATTACATAAAAACATAAAAGCAAGAAATGAAGTTTTTTATGACATGTTCATTTATATTTGAAAATTTAAGTGTAAAAGAATATACTCTTTAGATTTCAATCTCTTGTACACAGATCACAATTTACAAAATTAGATTTGCACCATCTAATTCGTCCTGTGTCTCCTAGTGGGCCAAACAGTATTATGTATGGGGTAGCAAAACATATCAGATATGAATGAGTAAAAATGACAAATCATGTTATGACCCAATAAGGATAATGGAGAGACAGCAGTTTGTGGATATTCAGCACCAAAGAAAGATTACTTGGAAGACCATACTGGTATCTGATGAAAATAGACATTTCAGTGGGGAGAAAAAATGCCAGGACTGCAGTTCGGCATTTGAGTATAGTTCTAGAATACTAACTTGGGGGTAAGAATGTCTGACATCAACTACTGACTTTTTTAAGCACCAAAGATATTTCTATATACATATATATGTATATATAGTGTATATGTACATAAAGTATGTAGATACATTATGTATATATTATATATACATGTTATATATGCAATCAGAATTCCTCTGGCTTCACATGTCATGATAAATGAAAAATGTCAAGTTTCTTACAAATGCACAGCACACAACAGACTTTCAGATACAGTAGTTCTCTGTAGACTCTGCCAAACCACAGTCCTTGCCATTAACAATCTGAAACAGTGGTTTTCAACATCTGATCCATGAATCTGTGCCTGTCCACAGAAATTTCCTACCCAGTTGGCAATAAGTTACTGCCACTTAACACATGACATGTCTAAATATAAGGTTCATTATATATTAGATTCGAAACAAAAACACAAATGTCATCATAAAAATTGTCTTTAATTTCTGCCTCAGTATTTTGTGAAACTGTTTCCCTACTTTAACCAATTTACCAAAGTAAAATGGATGAAAGTTTAAAAAATAGTCGGATCAGGGATATGACTTAGTGTCAGAATAAACACCTTACACATATATGTAAGACCCTGGGTTCAACCACTGGCACCAATGTAAATGAATACAATAAAAACAAAAAGCAAGAGCTATATTGCCTAATTCTTAATTCAGTATCAGAATCCTATCAACTTCAGCATTTAAAATAATTAGCATGATTACGAGAACAAATATACTTTTAGTAGTTTGCTAACATCAGTTTTAAAAAGGTCATAAAAACATTTGTGGGAAGTCTGTACCAATTCACAAAAAGAAAATCTTCACTGCTACTTGAAAAAGATCTTTAGAAACTGAATAGGCAGGAAAGATTGGATCAAGATTAAACCAAGTACCAGAACCGTCAGGGAATAAATAACTTAGATGAAACACCCTACACCATGAAGGATTAGATTAAGGACAGCGTAAGTAAAGTGACCCCAGAGCATGACACAAGAGACTAGCATCATGTTCAGAAACATGAAAAAAAAAATAAAGAAACAGATGTCAAAGAACTAAGAAGGCACACCACATTTTGTTGACTCAAGTCAACTAAATGAAAAGGGAAAGATGAAGGGGAAGAGAATACATTTTAATAAAAACCGACATAAAACATCATTATGAATCTCGACCAGTACTCGTCAAAAGGCAGGTCCCTCTATGGCAGGATATGGAGTGTTAAGATGGATGTTCACCGAGGCATTGGTGGAGAAAGTCAAGTTAGACTGCAGAGCATGGAGGTTTGCTTTGCAATCTTTTGCAGGGAGGAAAAAAAAAATAATAATGGCTGAGTGAACCAAGAGGAAAGCACTTCGAAGACTGAAGAAGTTTAAGGAAAACAAAATGGAATGCCCTGGCCACTGGAAGAAGAGATGGAAGATTGACTACACTTACAACAGAATGGAGACCCAAAGATGGCAGGCGTAAGAAGGGTCGCCAGCGACGAAGACGGAGAGATGGACTGGTTGCCTTTGCAGGGCCTACATGGTTACGTTTGACCCAGGACAGGGATGCATGGTGGCACAATGATGAGGCCTTCGTTCTGCAGTGGCTACAATGAGGCTGTGATGAGGATGGCGAGGAGGACTACATAATTAAAACAGAGAACATTTTACTTAGACCACGTCACTGGGAGATCACTCATTCTTAAAAGCAACGTATGGTCATACGAGTACTGATAGGGTCTAGTACTTTTAATAAAAAAAATACTGTCTATGAATATTGGTTAAGAGTAGGTAAGTGGAGGAAGATACAGAACTAAGGTATTAGGTTATGTGCCACAGCTTTCTGTTAAGTGCACATGTGAAATGAATATAGCCTCTTTGGCTATAGCACAGACTCATGAGTATTTAAAAGGCACTAAAACGGAATTATTACAGCACACTGTTTTTTCTTTTTAAAGGGAATGCATATACAATATATATAATACATACAAAACAAAGAATAATGTGTAGAAGAAAACTGTAGGGTGTTAAGCACTAGTAAAAAGAATCCCTTGTAGCAGAGGAATTGTCCTCTTTTCAGAAAAAAATAAAATCACATACTACCCCCTAAAAAAAGACCCTCTTGTGAGCAAGAGAGCTGCACTATTTCTCCAGCTCCCTTTAAATGAACACATAAAAAGTGTCAACCAACTGCACCCAGGCTAACGCTGTTGCTCTTCTAGTTGGGTCCAGGATTGCAATGGCGTACCCCACCCATTCTGGAAAACAAAGCCTTGGTTCCAAAGAAAACAACAACAACAACAACAACATTTAATATCAAGAAGCATGAAATAAACTCTTGATGCTGATGGCCTATATAAACACAAACCACTTACATTGGGTAATTCACATGACAGAACTAATTTGATTTCTCAAACAAACATCAGACAGCACTCTAAATTATTCTCATTTTATAAAAGAATCCCAAGAACATAAAAGTTAAGAAGTGTAACCAATGCCACACTGCCAACAAGTGGCAGACAAGGGAATCAACCATATATCATTTGATGCTGGAAACCAATGATCTAAGTCACTGGTATAAAGCATAAGTGACCAAGAGAAAAGATATGAATAATATGAAAAGGTATGAATCAGCTCAGATTCTACTGAAGAGAAATCCTCTTAAAATCAGTGATTTTATAAGCCATTTGTTCAAACTCTATTACACCACCAAAGCCAAACCTGATCTGTTTTCCACAAAATGTTCAAGTTCTAAATCACAATTTTGTAATTTTGGCCTCCAGTAACACATGGAATAAAATTTATATCAGTATCACAAATTATAATTATTTACCATATAATTTTCACTGAAGTAAGAAGCAGTAAGAGTAGTGTTCTAAGACACTTGGTAATATTGGATTTTACAAAGCATTACCAATTCTCTTTAGGAAAACAAAGAGTTGGGGCAAGAACAATTTTTTTCTTTTTGGCTTTTGGGCTGCATTCAGGGATGGTCAAAGATTACTCCAGGCCTTGTACTCAAGAATTATTCCTGGTGGTACTCAGGGGACCACATGGGATGCCAGGGATCTAACCTGGATCAGTCGCATGCAAAGCTAGCATCCTTACCTGCTGTACTATGGCTCTGGCCAGCTTCATTTTCTTTTAATATGGAACGCTTTATGATTTTGTGTGTCATCCTTGAGTAAGGGCCATGCTAATCTTCCCTGTCTCTGTCTAATTTTATTTAGTATATATTATGCTGAAGTGATTATTTTCCTTTAGCTTTATCAGTTGTTCACCCCATTAAATTCAGAGGCTCTCATTTAGTGTATAGTACTTAATGTACAATAACAAACTATGCTTATTTATGTCTGATTGGAAAACTCATCTCCTTATCCCATGTAATATTTTTCTTTGTGACTAATAAAATTCCTTGATCTAGGTTTACTTTGCCAAATATTAACAGTTATTCCAATATTTTTTATGTTTGCATTGCATATCTTGCTACTCCTTAAGTTTTAGTATTTTCACATTGTATATTTAAAGTGACTTTTTTGTAAACAGCTTTTCACCAATGTAATCTTCAACTTTAATTCATAATTAGACCATTTGCACTTTTAAAAATATGTAATGGCTGGTAAGATTGCATTAAAAATCTATTCATTTGCCAAATTTCCATTTTTTTTCCCTATCCATTCTTTTTGTGCTTTTATGCTGCTCTTGGTATCATTTTAATCACAGGATCGCATATGGTGGTGCTTGAGGGGCCATGTTGTACCATGCCGCAGACTCAGGGCCTTGCATATGCTAGGCATCTGTTCTGCCATTTGAGCTATCTCCATGGTTCCCTTTGTATTATTCTTAACTTACTACTTTATTGTTTATATATATATATATATATATATATATTTTTTTTTTTTTTTTTGGTTTTTGGGCCACACCCAGCGGCGCTCAGGGGTTACTCCTGGCTATCTGCTCAGAAATAGCTCCTGGCAGGCACGGGGGACTGACCATATGGGACACCGGGATTCAAACCAACCACCTTAGGTCCTGGATCAGCTGCTTGCAAGGCAAACACCGCTGTGCTATCTCTCCGGGCCCTATTGTTTATATTTCATTTTGGTCTTCTATGATTTCCTTTTTTTTTTGGGGGGGGGGTCCACACCCGGCGGTGCTCAGGGGTCACTCCTGGCTGTTTGCTCAGAAACAGCTCCTGGCAGGCATGGGGGACCACATGGGACACTGGGATTCGAACCAACCACCTTTGGTCCTGGATCGGCTGCTTGCAAGGCAAACACCGCTGTGCTATCTCTCCGGGCCCTCTTCTATGATTTTCAACACATAATTTCAGTCACAACCTAATTTCAAATAATATACCATTTCATATGATATGTAAGAATCCTTGAAAATTATTATACTTATATTTACCTTTACTTGCTCCATTTCCAGTTTCCTCCAATACTATGCGTAGGTCCAAACTCTAGTGTAGGTTGGATGGTAACAAGCTCTCTTGGTTTTTGTTTGAGAGTCTTAGTACGCACACACTGGGGAGGACTCAATATCTCAAGTTTCTAGAGGTTTATCAACAATGTTAGGTCTACTGGTAGGCTCCTTAAAGGCATTCATCTCTGGTATACTTTTTATTAGTAGTACCATTTTCATTTGGTTCTTTTTATTTTTGTTCCAGTTCAGGGTCACTCCCAGCAGTGTCCAAGGGACCACGAGGGTATTGGAGATCAAACTGGGGTGGCCATATACTTTACCCTTTGAGCTACCTCCCCAGTTATTCTTTAATTCCTTTTTTATTTAATAGCTTCCAACTTCCTCCATTTGATGGGACACACTCTGCCTTTTCTAGATGGACTTTAATGTATCCATCATAGTTATTTTGCCAGTGGCTGGGTAGTGCTGGAAATTGAAGCCAGGGTCATGCACTTATGTAGGTGTTCCATCACATGAGCCCATCCATAGCCTCAACCACAATTATTCTGAATTGTATATGATGGCTACAAATCCAAATCCTTTAAGTCTGATTCTGCTGATCATCTCAGTTCAACATGTTACTATCTTAACTCACCTATAATTTTTTTTGTTAGAAGTCTTTTATCTTATATAAAAAGAGATAAAAATAGGTATGCTTGGATGATGCGAGGGAAAACACAGAAGGTCTCAGAGCACTTGTCTTGCCCATGGCCAACCTGGGTTCAAACCCAGTAGCCCATATAGCCCCAGAGCCTGCTAGGAGTAATTCCTGAATGCAGAACCAGGAGCAACCTCTAAGCATTGACAGGTATGCCCCATTCCCCCAAAAGAGAGAGTAGATATGCTTGGCACAACTCTTCTTCTGCCAAGCCTTCAATGTGAGCAGTTAAATTGTTTTGCTATACTTTTACTATGACTGCCCTCAGCAACCAAATGGCTTAAAATTAATCTAGCATTACTCAATGTTTAAGATAGGAGCTGTATGCCATTTTTTTAAATGTTCTTACAGTACCCAGATCTTAAGTATTTCTGCTCAGACCCATGTTCCAGAAAGAATTTCCCCATATTATTTGCCTATCTCCACACATTTTATACTTATTTGATATTTGACTGTAATATGATAAGTAAACAGATGCATTTTTTTTTTTAATTTTGGTTTCTGGCTCAGAGGACCATATGGGATGCCCATATGGATAGTACCCAAGTAAGTCACATGCAAGGCAAGCATGTTCCCCTCTGTACTCTCTCCACTCCAGCTAAGAAATTCTGTATCATTCTTGGATAGATGGTATTCCAGACTATCTGTGGATACCAAGGCCAAGGCTACCTAAAGCAATCTTCTCTCTCTGTTTTCTCTTGTAGAAGTTTTGCTTCTATCCAAGAGCGATGTTTTCTCTATTCCCTTCTCCAGGAAAGACCAAGGATTTTAACTTTTGCCCTATGAGCGAGAATCCAGCACCAAAATATTTTCCAAAGGTGGTGTGTGTGTGTGTGTGTGTGTGTGTGTGTGTGTGTGGTGATTTATTTTTTATTGTTTTTGTTTTAGTTTTGATAGGGAGATCACACCCAAGAGTGCTCAGAGCTTACTCCTGGCTCTGTGCTCAGGGATCACTACTGGTAGATTGGGGGGATGAGAGTAGGGAGAACCATATGAGGTGGCAGGGAACAAACCTGGGTTGGTCACATGCAAGCATCCTACTGCTGTCCTAACACTTCAGTCCCATCCTTTTCTAGAGCTATAGCTACTCTACCTATCCCCTCAGGCCCAGCACCCATGCCTAAGATCTGAGGGTCTCTCCTGACTTATTCCCAGCCTCTCTCATAAGCACCAAGAGAGAGGGGAGTTGGTATAAACTGCCATTTCAGGACAGCTCACACAGTTTCAGCCTTTACTTAATTTTTAGCAAGTTCTCAAAATGAGTTTTTTTGTGTTTTTTGTTTGTTTGTTTGTTTGTTTTTTCTACGAAAGGCAATCATACTCCTCATGCTGCATTTTCCACCATCCATACATTTTGGTAACACCTCTATCAGGATACATATATAGAATTTTTATGACAACATATCATACCTTAAATAAGTCTAAAATACATTTTCTGGACATTGTTTTCTAGTTTTCTACAATAATCTGCAGCAAATATGTTCAACAGTATCTATAAACATTCATTTATTTTTTAGTTTGGGGGCCACATTCTGCAGTGCTTAATCCTGCTTTTGTGCTCAGGAATCACTCCTGAGGGCTTTGGGCACTTTATGACATGCCAAGGATTGAATCTGGTTGGCCACATGCAAAGCAAACACCCTATCCATTGTTCTATGGCTCTAGCCCCTTTTAAATAGTAATATTATGTAGTACGACTGAATTTCAAATATTCTAAACTACAGATGCTATAAAACTCAGCGGTGGGGGATGTTCAGACCATAATGTTGTATAACATTAACCAACTACATACATATGTATATGTATACATACACATATATATGCACCTTGATATATGGAATTCCTTCAGCAGAGTGAATTTTTCTACATCCTCCCTCTTATATAAACTTATATAGGAAAACATGATGAGTAAAAAATGGATAAAACACCTATAAAGGGTCAGTGACATGTACAATAGAACATCATACGTTTTGATGTGAGAGACCCTAGATTTGAAGCCTAACACCACATGGCATGCCAGAACTGCCATATGTGGTTGTGGGCCACTGAGTAGTGCTGAGTGTGGTCCTCATAATAATCAAATACAAAAATAAAGCCATCCATATGGACCCTGATAGTGTTTGAGCAAAAGTTATTTCTTGTCAGAATAGAAATGCTTATAAATTCTTGGGCTGAGCGGTGGCGCAGTGGTAGGGCATTTGCCTTGCACACAGCTGACCTGTTCTGGTTCAATCCCCCAATGTCTCATACGGTCCCCTAAGCCAGGAGTGATTTCTGAGTGCATAGCCAGGAGTAACCCCTGAGCGTCACTATGTGTGCCCCCCCAAAAAAAGAAATGCTTATTAAATTCTACCATATTAGTTTCTAAAACACAGGGAAGGAACTTTTTGTTTCAGCTGATGACCATTTATATATTTATAACATTATTTGTGGGCCATACAAATAATGGACCATGGGCAGCCAGTGAGAAGCATACACATCTGTTCTGTTATATCCATGGGCCTGCAAAATCATGAGAACTAGCTTGGTATATGCTTACATGAAAAATACATTTCTACATGAAAAAAATGAACCAAATATTGTTTAATAACCAAAAAATATTAAATATCGAGGAGACTATGAAGAAATGAACCAAATCAATAAAAGATGAAAGAAGTTTCTCTAACAAGCAAGATGTTTAATTAATGTGCCTAACTCTATGTGTAGGAAAAATGAAGAAATTAATAACTAAGAATTAGAAATGTTCTAAAAACTAAGAAAGAAATGATATATATCTTCATTTACAAAACAGGGCTACATAATAGTATTTATAAAAAAGAAATAAATGTTTGGGAAGTTATCACAAGTGCTCTTAAACCATTCTAAAATTCTACAATTAAGTAAGTAGATTTTGGCTTACATCCATTTTCTCATTCAAGTGAGCATACTATCATTAAGGAAAATATCATAACTATGTAATCTCTTGAACATGAAGGGATCATTAGCTGGTAGATACTTAAAGTAATTATTGTTTTCCGAAGTATATAGTACATGATTGCCAAAGACTGTGGCTGATTTATATATGAGATTTTATATTTAATATAAGATAAAAAAATCTACAATTAACTAAGTGCCAATTTAGAAGGATCATGAAGTATTCAACTCAATTCTAAATGATCATTGCAATTCAACACATATTTGAATTAATTTATTTACTACAAGTAACTATTTTAGGAGAAAAGAAACATTTTTTTTGTTTTATTTTGTTTTTGTTTTTGGGCCACACCTGGCGTCACTCGGGATACTCCTGGCTCTATGCTCAGAAATTGCACCTGTCAGGCTCAGGGAACCATATGGAATGCGGGGAATAAAACCCAAGTCTATCCTGGGTCAGCACTATGCAAGGCAAAGGACATACCACTACTATCACTCCGGTCCCAAAAGAAACTTTTTTGTTTATTTGTTTGTTTATTTTGGGCCACACCCAGTGACACTCAGGCAGGTTACTCCTGCCTAAGTGCTTAGAAATAGTTCCTGGCTTGGGGGACCATATGGGATGGCAGGGGATCGAACCACAATCCGTCCTAGGTTGGCCACGTGCAAGGCAAATGCCCTACCGCTGCACCACTGGTCTAGTCCAAAAGAAACATTTCTAATGCAAAACTTACTTTGGTTTTGTTCAGGTATTTTGCTTTAGTTATGCATTTTCAGAAAATGGGGCACAGAGAGATACACAAGGAGCTGAGATATAAGCTTTGCATGTGGGAGCCAGAGGCCCTTCATTGTTCTCCAAAGGTAAGGAAAATGTCCCTTGTAAGGGGCAAAAAAGGGAAAAAACAATTAAAATAAAAGGAAAAGGGGCCCTGAGAGATAGCACAGTGGTGTTTGCCTTGCAAGCAGCCAATCCAGGACCAAAGGTGGTTGGTTCGAATCCTGGTGTCCCATATGGTCCCATGTGCCTGCTAGGAGCTATTTCTGAGCAGACAGCCAGGAGTAACCCCTGAGCATCGCCGGGTGTGGCCCAAAAACCAAAATAAATAAATAAATAAATAAATAAATAAATAAATAAATAAATAAATAAATAGATAGATAGATAAATAAAAGGAAAAGTGCTCAAAGGAAAGGAACTGGCCTTGTATGTGGCTGACTCTGATTCAACCCCTAGCACCAAATATGGTTCTCTGAGCACTGCTAGGAGTGATATCTGAGCAAGGAGTAAACCCTGAGCACCGCAGGGTATGCTCCACACCCGCTGGTCCCACAGAGAGGAAAAAAAAACATTTTTAACAAGGACAACACTTCCTATCTGTGTGACCTTGGATAAGTAACTAATTTCTTTCATTATCCTATCTATAAAAGGGGATAGCCATTGTACAGAATTGAAAGGAATATGACATATTCTCATGGAATGCCTTCACAGTCACATAAAGTAAATGGTAACCAACATTATACTGAGATGGCAGACACTTTCAAAGCTAAGGGAATGAAGAATACGTGGAAACTAATAAATATCTTGGTTTCAATTGCATTCACCCATACATGGTGCTCCTTCACTAAAGCCAGAGCACTAAAAACTATTGGGCTGTTTTTCCAACACCAGCCAATTCAAGGGGAGACACTGTTGGTTTGGATGCATAAAACAATTAAAAATATACAGGAGAGAACAATGTGTACATTTTTTTTTGTTTCTTTTTTTTTGGGGGGGGCACACCCATTTGATACTCAGGGGTTACTCCTGGCTAAGCGCTCAGAAATTGCCCCTGGCTTGGGGGGACCATATGGGACACCGGGGGATTGAACCGCGGTCCTTCCTTGGCTAGCGCTTGCAAGGCAGACACCTTACCTCTAGCGCCACCTCACTGGCCCCCTTTTGTTTTTCTTCATTTTTTTTTTCATTTTTCTCTTCTTAATGGATAGATCCAGAAATAAAATACACCCCCCAAAAAAGTGAAACCCAACTTTTCCAAGTTTTCAAAGTACTGACTCCTTTAACTGACCTGCTGATAAAACATAAACTGAATCATGCCAATTAAATTTAAGTTCTTTCCTGAACATGGCAAGTTCTTTCAGACCTTCAAAATACAACAGGGTTCTAAATCTGCAAACGGAAAAAGCAACTTAATTTTTCTACTTACTTTTCAAATGCCATGAAAAGAAGTAAAATTCTAAATGTGTTTACCATGTACAAGGACAAGTCATGAATAAGGCAATGTAGACACTATAGACAAAACCTTTTAACATTTAAAATAGAAATGATTAAGTAACTCTAAATGAATTTCTGCACTTCAACACAACACATTGGACTACACTATGTTAAAGCCCAAATATAAAATAGGAAAGTAAAACCAGATTTGTACTGAAGATGCAAACTTTCCTACAGATCATCCATGTTCGGTTGGCAAAGAAGTCAAAGTAAAACATGGGCTAAATATCAAAATACACAAAATGACACACTATAATATTCTATGGAAAATGTGAATAATGGCACATTTCTTCATTTTGCTAACCTAATAAATCCAGATGCTCAGAGATGTCAACATAGTTTTCAGACATCTTTCCCCTACTAGTCTAACAACTGCTTATAAGTCTCTATGTCAGATAACTATGTAAACAAAATGACCTATAGTTCTTTGTTCTTGTTTTTGGGTCACATCTGGCAGTATTCAGGAGTTACTCCTGGCTCTGCACTCAGGAACAATTCCTGGAGGACTCGAGATATAGGATATGGGATACTTGAGAGCAAAAGCAGGTCAGCTTCGTGCTAACTCTAAGTAACCTATATAGTTCTAAATGTCACATTAGTCTCAAGCTTACTATTGTTCATAGTAATTTCTGGCTATATTAATTTTCCCCCAAAATGTTTTTTATAGCTACATGATCCTCTTTTTTGAAAAGCTGTGGTCTAAAACAAAACCTCAACAACTATGAACAGAATCTTATTACAGAAGATATATTTACAAAGAAGAGTAACATTTAGACAAACTTGGAAGAGTAAACTGATGAGCTTAGTCTAAGAATTAAACTTAAAATAAGTAATATGGGCCCGGAGAGATAGCACAGCGGCGTTTGCCTTGCAAGCAGCCGATCCAGGACCAAAGGTGGTTGGTTCAAACCCCGGTGTCCCATATGGTCCCCCGTGCCTGCCAGGAGCTATTTCTGAGCAGACAGCCAGGAGAAAGCCCTGAGCACCGCCGGGTGTGGCCCCCCCCCCCAAAATAAATAAATAAATAAATAAATAAATAAAATAAAATAAGTAATATGAGGGGCCGGAGCGTCTGCCTTGCCCGCGATAGCCTAGGACAGACCACGGTTCGATCCCTCAGCGTCCCATATGGTCCCCCAAGCCAGGAGCAATTTCTGATCACATAGCCAGGAGTAACCCCTGAACATCACTGGCTGTGGCCCAAAAACCAAAAAAAAAAAAAAAAAAAAAAAAAGTAATATTAGGGCTAGAGAGATAGTACATGGACAGGGCTCCTGCTCTCCACAATGCTGACTGCAGCTTGCTCCCTGGCTCCACATATGGTTTCCTTAGCAACGGGTACAGAGCAAGGAGTGAATCCTGAATGCAGCTGGGGGTGGCCCAAAAACCAAAATTTAAAATAAGGAATATTTAATGCCTCCATTTCTATAAACATTAGGTGGGCGCTGGAGAGGGAAATGAAAAAAAGAAAGATTATATTTAGAGTAGGAAAGAAGAAATCACTTATATTCTCAACTATTTTAAGAACTAATCAAATCTACTCAAATATCATATACGGATCGTACTGTCTCATTAAGAAACCCAAAATTCACTTTCAGAGCTTTCTTTTCTTTTTCTTTCTCTCCCACATAGCTTTTTATGCCTCATTTTCTTTATTCTAACAATGCTGGAAGGTAAATAATTTTGGGGTGGTACCTTTTATTTTATTACAAAAATTAACAAAGGTTTTAGAATTCTTTTTGCCCTTATTTGTTCTTTTTGTTTGTTTTTGGGTCATACCCAGTGGTGCTCAGAGGTGTCCTACATGATCCCCCGTGCCTGCCAGGAGCTATTTCTAAGCAGATAGCCAGGAGTAACCCCTGAGCACTGCCGGGTGTGGCCCAAAAAAACAAAAAAACAAAAAACAAAAGAGAGAGAGCAAATTCTCCAAAGAAACAGAGCCATGTTACACAACCCAGCATGAAAGCCCACATCTCAAGAGGAAAGATGGGGGCCACATGTGCTCAGGCACCATGTTCCCAGGCTACACGTGTGCCTGGTTTGGGGGCTACACCCAGCATGTTCACATGCTCAACACTTACTCCTGGCTCTGCTCTCAGGAATCATTCTTGGCAGACTCAGGGAACTATATGGGATGCCAGAGAAGGAACTTGAGTTGGCTACAAGCAGGGCAAATGCCCTTCCACAGTACTAGTACTCAGGCCCCTAAAGTAATATTTTTGACTGAAAACCAAAAAATACACATGAAAAGCTAAGGAAACTAGAAAGGAAATTATATCTTATGATAGTACAATCATCAAGATTAATGAAGAGCTTCTAATAAACAAGAAAAATGCTGATGATAAAATGTTCAGATTCTAATAAGAAATAATGTTGATAAATTTTGTAATCCCAAATTACAGTTGGATTCTGTTACAAAAATGAACTGGAAAAACCCACTCACAACATAAATGCTAAATTTTTTATATATAAAATCTTTATTTAAGCACCATGATTACAAGCATGATTGTAGCTGAGTTTCAGTCATAAACAAATACCCCCCTTTACCAGTGCAATATTCCCACCATCAATGGGCCTCCTCCTTCCTTCCCTCCAACCCCTGCCTGTATTTGAGACAGGCATTTTACTTTTCTCACACATTAAGATAGTCATGATAGTTGTTAGTGTAGTTATTTCCCTAACTGCACTCACTGCTCTTTGTGGTGAGCTTCAAACTGTGAGCCAGTCCAATAAATGCTAGATTTTTATGTTTTTCATGCTGGCATATTTATTTTTATTTGTTTATGGGCCACACCCAGCAGTACTCAGAGCTTACTCCTGGCTCTTCACTCATGGATCACTTCTGCATGTGCCTGGCAGGAAGGTCTGTCTGGCTCTGACCCCCAGCACCACATGCCTTGTCCTACTGGTCCCATTTGCTATTGCTCTGGTGCACGAACTCACTGCCAGCAGGATGAGCACTGTGGGGAAGACCTCAGGCCCCAGAGCACACTGAGAAGACCTGTTAAAAAGCCAAAAATTGGCACCACTTTTGTTTTCTATGCGTTTTATTTGGGTGTGTGTGTGGGGGGTATTTGGGGTATGTGTCTGTGTGTGTGTGTGTGTGTGTGTGTCACACCCTAACCCTCAGCTTGAAGCAGGGTGCTAAGTTGTAGTAAGGGTGTTTGCTCCTAATGATCTAGGGGGAAAGAGTAGTACCCAAGCCTCACAGGCAACAAGTATGTGCTTTCGCCCTTTATACTCTTTCCAGTCCCAGTTTATTATTTTTATTGGCACTAAGTTTTACATAGGGTCCTGAGCAGTCTAATAAATGTATTCCATTTGCAAAAAGTAAAATAAATAACAAATCCATGACCACAGCAAGAGGACAGTGGGTAGGGCATTTACCTTGCATGAAGCCAACACAGGTATAATTCCAGGCATTCCATATGGTCCCCGGAGCACAGTCAGGAGTGAATCAGAGCCAGGAATAACCCCAAGCACCATCAGGTGTGGTTCCCTTCTCCCCAAAATTTATCAGAACATTTTGACTCATCTGGAGGTTATCAGGGTTGACTTCTAGATTAACAGGGACATATCACAAACTTCTGATACTTCCTTTGTAGAAACATCCATGAAGTGAAAGCGCATTTGAAAAACAAACAAAAGCTCCTTGGGATTTTATTTATTTATTTTTTTTGCCTTCACCGCTGACTTGCAGTTTGCTGCCATTCTATTTGCTCATAATATATATAAAGGTCATTTAATTTCATCATATTCCAAAACTAGAGAGATAATATACTTGCTTTATATAACATAGACCTGGGTTCAATCCCTATAGTCCCCTAAGTCCTCCCAGAAGTATCCTCTGGGTGCAGCACCAGAAGTAAGACCTGAGAATCACATGTGGCCCCCAAATTAAAGAAACACAATAAAACACAATGTCCTCAGATCCCATTGCTGTTCTCTTACCTTCAAATCTTAAGTAAAAAATGAAAGCAATTCAGAGTGATAATGAAACAAATAAGATGGGGCTACAGTTCAAATTTCTGAATTAGCCAGTTAATCTATTATAGTGAGATGAGGAAAAAACGGACAAGCAAGCAAAGGTCAACCCATGAAAAGATGTCTGCTTCCTGGTGGCTCAATGTATAAAATCTGCTGGTGCTGAGGTTCTTGCCTGCTGTTACCCAAGCCTTGTTCCAACACAGCAAAAGGGAGGTCAGAGAAGACTGGCTTTGCTGTCTTAATCATAACATCAGTTAATGATTTTTATTCTACCCACTCTTCTAACAACACCTACCTGCTTAGGGTGTGATTGTGGTCTAATGCTATATTTTTTCCCACAGCATACTCAAGATGCTAATCCAACTACTATCACAAATATCCCCAGAGCATTACAGTGCATCTCCAATTTCTTCTTCTTCTTCTTCTTTTTTTTTTGTTTTGTTTTGTTTTGTTTTGGGCCACACCTGGCGGTGCTCAGGGGTTACTCCTGGCTATCTGCTCAGAAATAGCTCCGGGCAGGCACAGGGGACCATATGGGACGCTGGGATTCAAACCAATCACCTTAGGTCCTGGGTCGGCTGCTTGCAAGGAAAACGCCGCTGTGCTATCTCTCCGGCCCCGCATCTCCAACTTCTAACCTGAGGACCCATAAACTCACTTTCAACTCAATATTTCTAAACCTTAACACACTTTCTTACTCTCTTTGCTGGCTACTGTCAATTCAAATTCTGCTGCCATGTCTATCTAAGCCCTACTACCACTCATGTTCAATGTTCAGAATGCTCAGTTAAAAATAAAATTGCCCTCTAATATTTATTAAAGGCCCACTTTTATTTTTATAATTTTTTTATTTTATTAAGACCAATGTGAATTATACATGTCTTTTACAGTTGTATTTAAGTTACATAGTGAATTAGGGCCATTCCCACCACCAGTGTTGACCTTCCTTTAACACTGAATCCAGTGTGCATCCCATACCACCATCCTTAGTTCCCTACACTGAATGTGTAACAGGTACCTTCTGTGTATAGCTTGTTGTAGTTTGAGTCTCTTGATTCTACTGTTGTTGACTTTGGATTAATACTCCTGAGACCGCCTGGCCCCTGTAAAAGGTCCATTATTCTAAGCCTTTTATATGATTGACTTATATGATTAACTCACTAATTCCCACAGTAATCCCATAAAGTAGATGCTATTAATTCCATTTTACACTGACAAAAACATTATATCTCAAAGACTGAGCAGAGAAATCAGAACATAAACCTAAATCCTGTGTGCCTTACCTTTCTACAAGATAACTTCTCCTTAGTCTACATAGGCTAAATTCTGTCTTGAGGATGAATGTGATGAAAACTAGACTTCTGCGTGACTAAAGAAAAAACTTATCAGGGAATAAAAATTGTAAAGGCAACAGAACATAAGATCAGATCTACAGAACTGAACCTAGTTAGTGTGGGGGCGGAGGGAGAAGTCCCTGAGACAACAGTGGGAGAAAGACGCTCTGCCAGTGGGGGTGGTGTTGGTATGGTGTAGCACAAAAACCTATCAGGAACAGTATTGTAAATCATGATGTCTCAAATAAAATCGTTTTCTTTCCTTTAAATAGAAAGACAAGGAACAGAGACATAGTACAGCGGGTAGGGTACTTGCCATGGATATAGTCAATCTGAGTTCAATCCCCAGAGCCACATATGGCTGGTCCCCAGAGCACTACTAGGACTAATTCCTGAACACAAAGCCAGGAGCAAGTCTGGGCACAGACACGTGTGGCCCCCAAACAAATAAATAAACAAACAAAATATGGGAAGACCAAAATAAGTTTCAGGAAGAAAAGGAATTTATAACAAATTCACAGAGGTATAACAACTTAATAATAAAAGATTCTGTACCACTGTGACAATGATAGAGAGAAGTAGTCACACTGGACAAGGACTGGTTGCTGAGAGGTAGTAAAGCTATTACGCATGATACCTATCACTAACAGTATTATACACCACCTAAAAATGGGGGTAAAGTATCTGCCATAAGATTTTGGAAGGGATGGGGCTGGAGAGATAGCATGGAGGTAAGGCATTTTGTCTTTCATGCAAAAGATCATCGGTTCAAATCCCGGCGTCCCATATGGTCCCCCATGCCTGCCAGGAGCAATTTCAGAGCATGGAGCCAGGAGTAACCCCTGAGCAATGCCGGGTGTGATCCAAAAAAAAAAAAAAAAAAACCACAAAAAAACAAAAAACAAAAACAAAAAAAATATGTCTTTCATGTAAGACCTCTATTCTTTGGCTTTGGGTTTTGTGCCATTCCCAGCAATACTCATCTGGCTCTACTCTCAGGAATTACTCTTTGGGTTTCTCAGGGACCGTAAAGGAAGCTGAAGTTTGAATTTGGATCTGCTGTGTGCAAGGCAAGTGTCCTGTTTGCTCCAGACTCTTCTAGATGTAAAGAAGGGTCTCAAATTCTCGGCCAGTGGGCCATTTGTGGCCTTCCATATAACATTTTGTGGCCCTGCCCTAGAGGGATCTTTTTTTGTTGTTTTATTTTAGTTGTTTGGGTCACACACCCCAATGTTCAAGGCTTACTACTGACTTTGCACTCAAGGATCACCCGACTTTGCCTCCTGCGGCCCCCATGTATATTGAGTTTAAGATCCCTAAAAGGAATAACCTATGCATATTCCCAGAATTCTGGATCCTACGAGAACACAAAGATAAGCAACGGAATGAACGTGAACTGTGTTCCTTCCAAACAAAGTCACAGTGTTTGAGAGCTGAACCACCAATTGGGCTTGTTCTTCAAGCCCACATTCTCCCTTAAACATGCATTTTCTTTCTTATTCTTCCTTCCTATTTTTCTTTTTTTAAGATTTTCTTTTTATTTATTTATTTATTTTGGTTTTTGGGTCACACCCAGCAGCACTCAGGGATTACTCCTGGCTCTATGCTCAGAAATCACTCCTGGCAGGCTCAAGGGACCATATGGGATGCCCAGATTCGAACTACCGACCTTCTGCATGCAAGGCAAACACCCTACCTCCATCCTATCTCTCCGGCCCCAAGATTTATTTATTTTATGAATATATATTTATTTTATGAATATTTATTTATTTATGATTTGGGGGCCACACCCGGTAGCACTCAGGGGTTACTCCTGGCTCTGCATTCAGAAGTCACTCCTGGAGGGCTTGGGGAATCGAACCTGGGTCCATCCCAGGTCGGCTGTGTGCGAGGCAAATACCTTACAGCTATACTATAACTCCACTTAAAAACAAACAAAAAAAGCCAACAATGTGATTTACTTCTCAAAGAGGGTTTATAGGGCAGGTCTTTAACCAGGTTGAAACAAATAAGGACAGGGCCAAGATTGGTGCCTTTAGAGAAGTAATAAATACCAGAAAGTCTGTAATCTCTTTTTTCTTTACCTTCCCCAACCCTAAACTCAACAGTCCACACTTGAGTGAACCAACCCAAATCCAACACCTGGAACCCTCAAGGAGAAAATCCTCAGGGTAGGAACAAAGGTCCTGATCAGATTCTGAATTAAAACCAACAGAGTTTAAGACAAAAATCCAAGACAGCCACCTAGCAAAGTAGTCTGTATGGAGAGGAGAACCCCAACCAAAGTGGCTCAGATAACTAGCTTCCCAAGGTAATTCCCACTTACAAACTCAAGGTGCAAAATGTCTACCTTTCAGCCTACTTTCTCTGCAGGAGTGGGAAGACACTTGCCTAGTCACAAAGCTTGGTCTCACTTGAGACCAAACAGCTTCATCTCCAGAATGGTGAGAAATTTCTCTTAAGCAACCCTGGCTGTGGTATCTTGTTACAACAGACCAAAGAAATACAAATGGGAAATAGCTAGAGTACAACAAACAAGAGCCAGAGCACTAGAAAAGAAAAGACTGTGGGGATAATAATGTGCTGTTCTGCTCAGAGGTTGGATAAAACTAAAACGAGATCATTACAAGGACCGCAAGAGCTTGTTTCTTTTCATTTCACTTTTGTTTGTCTCTGCCTTGCTGGAATCAAACCCAGGGTTTCACCCATGTCTAGTGTAGGATTTTGAAGATAACTGAGACTAGATTTGGAAAAGTGTTGCAACTCTGTGTCACTAACATACAGTGCCTGGAATATAATATTCTGCATTCTACACTGGAATGTACAAGACAGTTCCATACTACAAAAAATTCAACTGGGGACCAAAGCGATAGCACAGTGGTAGGGCATTTACCATGCACGCTCCTGACCTGGGTCCCAGGTTCAATACCTAGCATCTCATGTAGTCCCCCAAGACTGCCAGGAGTGATTTCTGAGGGGCAGAGTCAGGAGTAACCCCTGAGTGCTCCCAGGTGTGGCCCCCAAAACATAACAAAACAAAACAAAATTTAAGAACTGAGCTTCCATTTGAGGCAGGAGCAAGAGCACAGCAGTAGGGGTTTGTCTTGCACAAGGCCAACCAGGGAGGGACGCAGATTTGATTGCCAGCATCCCACATTGTCCCCCAAGACTGCCAGGAGCAATTTCTGCACACTGAGCCAGGAGTAAGCCCTGACTACTGTTGGGTATGGCCCCAAAACCTGCAATAAATAAATGTTTTAAAAAAGTAAACTGTCGGGCTGGAGCGGTGGCACAGCAGTAGGGCGTTTGCCTTGCACGCGCTAACCTGGGACAGACTGTGTGTGGTTCAATCTCCTGGTATCCCATATGATCCCCCAAGCCAGGAGCAATTTCTGAGTGCATAGCCAGGAGTAACTCCTCAGCGTCACCAGCTGTGGCCCAAAAACAAAAACAAAAGTAAACTGTCACCAAGAAGTCCACACTGACCTAAACATTGGTTATTAGGTAATGTTTATTCTTTAATCATTTTCAGCTTTCTGTCTTTTTTTATTTTTCATTCCATTTTTGAGCACACCCAGTGAGTACTCAGTGTTTACTCCTGTCCTACACTCAGGAATCACCCTTGGTGGTGCTCAGACATTATTAACTGTTCAGTGCAGAAGATCTAGTGCAAAACAAGGAACTCACCTATCTCTCTGATCCTTAGCAATCATACACCACTGAAGACAATTCTGACCGACTTCTCATAAATTAATAAACACACGTTGTGTTTGTATGCAAAGAATAGTGCTGGATACTCCGGAACACACTATATCAATTAGACACCAGTCATCAGCCTAAGAGTCACAGTGAAAGAAATATAGCACCACAATCACCAAAATGACCATTAACTAGAAGATAGATCATTTTACGTACCACTAAGGAACTAAGTAAACCAAGTAAATCATGACATCAACTGTAAAATACCTCCGAAATTCAGAGCTGTACAAATATGGAAAACCAGAAGCCAGGGAGATAGCTGGAAAGACAGAAGTGCAAACCTTACATGCTCAAGACCCCAAGTTCAATCCCTAGTACCAAATGTCTCCAAAGTGACTCTGAGCGTGGCACTGATGGCCTCCAGCACCTCTGGAGGTGTAAACTATCGGGCCTTTATCATTAGGCCCCCTAACACCACCAGGGTAAGTATACCTAGGAGTGGTGTTGTTGTGAACACTTGACCACTACCTGTAAAGTCTCCCCAAAGAGTAAATAAGTAAAATGTGACCAAAAAAACCTTAAGTGAAGCAAAAAAAAAAAAAAAATAGTGGGAAACAGCTAATATGCACAGAATAGGCATCATACATAACTCTAAGCAGTGATGGATAGCATATATGAAGGTGATCATTAAGTGATATGAGAGTGAAAGAGTATTTTTAGAAAAAGAGATCTATAAGAAGCAAAATATAGCAACACAAACTTAAAGGCGAACAAAGAAAAATTGCTAAAGTGACAATTCTAGCTACCAAGTAAATCCCAACTTCCACCTCCATACCACCTAAGATTTATTTATTGCTTTCTATGCACCAACAAACCCTAGAAATACTAAGTCCCCAGTTTATTTGGGAAAAGAAACTCAGCAAAACTGTGTGTCCATGAATGAAATATGAATAAAAATATGAATTAAGAACTTGCATAAATGGGCCCGGAGAGATAGCACAGCGGCGTTTGCCTTGCAAGCAGCCGATCCAGGACCAAAGGTGGTTGGTTTGAATCCCCGGTGTCCCATATGGTCCCCCGTGCCTGCCAGGAGCTATTTCTAAGCAGACAGCCAGGAGTAACCCCTGAGCACCGCCGGGTGTGGCCCAAAAACCAAAAACAAACAAACAAAAACAAAAAGAATTTGCATAAAAATGGGTTTTCCAGGGACCAGAGTGGTGGCACTAAATATAAGGTGTCTGCCTTGCCGGCACTAGCCTAAGACGGACTGGGGTTCGATCCCCCGGCGTCCCATATGATCCCCCCAAGCCAGGAGCAATTTCTGAGTGCATAGCCAGGACTAACCCCTGAGCATCACCTGGTGTGGCCCCAAAAACAAATAAACAAACAAAAAAAGCAGGTTTTCCAGACAAGTTAAACAAGTTTGTATTCAAGAAGTAATATAATACTAGGGAAATGTTTGTGGAACTGTTAGAAGATAATAAAAATAATGAAGGAAAGAAAAAGTTTAAGAAAAGTTTAGACAAGAGTTAAGTCAAATTAAAACCAGAATAGTATATTTCAAAATACTGGAGATCATTCAGTTAATATGTAATGAGCATCTAATAGGAGAAAACATAAATTTATTTAATTTAGTCCTTGAGAAAAGAAAAAGAAATGTGATTATCTAAAAAGAAGTATTAAAGCATCTATTTGCTTTATTATAATACTTTTCATATTCCAAAGATCTCCTGCTAATTGTCATTACTATCACTAATTTTAACACTATAAATTTAAAACAAAAACAAAGGGGCCAGAGTGGTGGCGCAGGACGTAAGGCAGACTAGCCTAGGATGGACCGCAATTCGATTCCCCTGGCGTCCCATATGGTCCCCAAAGCCAGGAACAATTTCTGAGCGCATAACCAAGAGTAACCCTGGAGTGTCACTGGGTGTGGCCAAAAAAAACAAACAAAAAGTAAATAAATAGGAACCAGAGAGATAGCATGGAGGTAAGGCGTTTACATTGGTTCGAATCCCTGCATCCCATATGGTCCCCTGAGCCTGCCAGGAGCGATTTCTGAGCATAGAGCCAGGAGTAACCTGAGTGCTGCCAGGTGTGACCCCAAAACCAAAAATAAATAAATAAATAAAGCACAGTTAAACTAATATGCTCAAAATTATATGTACCAAAATAATAGTATTTGTTAATTTCCAATCTAATGGTAAATCTATTTATACATTATCTCTTCATAGCATATCCTAGAAGCACCACCAGGAATTACTCTTTTAAGTGTTGTGTGTGGACTTACTCAATAATAAGTATCAGCAACCTAAATTAGAAACCTCCTTTATCAGCCATCTAAGAGCAAATTAAAATGTACAACGTAATTATAGGGATGATAATGTTCAGATTCCAAAATAAACATTTACAGCTATCTAGGTCAGCACTTAAAACACCAAGTTACATTATTAACTTATTTTCTCCTTTTAAACTTTTTAAAGATACTATGAATGCTCAAGATGGTTTTTGTTGGTGTTTGGGCCATACCCTGTGACACGCAGGGGCCATTCATAGTTCTGCACTCAGAAATTACTCCTTGCAGGCTCAGGACACCACATGAGATGCTGAGGATCAAACCTGGGTCAGCCAGGTGCAAGGCAAACACTACCTGCCGTGCTCAGGCTCCCCCCTAAGATGAATACTTTTTTTCATAAAGTATTTTTCAATTATTTTAAGAGGAATGGGGTAATGCGATGCAGCTCAAGCAAAAGAGCACCTGCACAGAATAAAGCCTCATTCAATACCCAGTTCTTCTAACCCATCCTCCACCAGAAATGTTATGTAACTCGGAAGTTAGGCTTGCAGACCTAAGACCTGGGATCAATCCCCCACAATACATAACAAAACAAACAAACAAACAAAAAACAAAAACATTAAAGCATTGTCATATTTGTACATGAAAAAGTGTCATTTCAACTCATATGTAATAAAACATCTGTAATTGTCTGGGGCTAAAATGTTATGAAATATTCCAAATATCTCTCACTAAATTCTAATCATTACTTAAATATCTTCTGACAAGCTTCCCTCAGAAGTGAGAGCAAGAGTGTTGAAGGGGGAAAAAAAGACAGAAAGTGGAAAGGACAAGAAGAAATGGATATAAGGGAAATCAGTGTGGGGGGGGGGGATGGCGCAAAAGAACAGCAGAGACAACCCAGCTGAAGAACAGCTACAAAGCAATGACAGTAATGATCAACATACTGCCCCAGACAGATTCATTCAAGAAACAGAAAGCAGCAGGCTATTCTAGAAGCTGAGAACTCCTGAAATACTCCTGAAAGATGGTCTACCAGCAAGACAGTGCAAAAACTGGTTTCTAAAAACATAAAAAAAAAAAAAAAACTCAGAAAGAAGCAGGTCCCCTTGCTAGCCAAGCCAGAGTTTTACAATGTGCAGTGTGTGTATGTTAAACGGAGCCAGTGAAATCAAAATAAGTTAGCTAACAGGTTGTTATAGCATGCTCTTCTGTTACTTTACGACTACTTTTAAAAAGAGAAGTATCTCCATACTTTTTCAAATGGTAAGTCAAAACATACATAGAGCAATTAAAGGTAGCAAAAAAAATTCTGAAAAAATGTAAAATACCTCAGTTTGACCTTCGTGGGCACTTGTCTCATGTGTTACTCGTATAGCCTGCAAAAGAACACAGTGTATTAGTAGCAGAAAGGGACTTCATTGCATTTTTAAAATAAAAATAATGATACTAAATTCAACATCTAAAGGCTTGCTTTAAGAAACAACAAGTTGAAAAACAAGAAACCATTTAATACTAAATGTGTATGAATGATGCCTGAGAAACCAGAAGAAATTTTGTACTTTGCAACCCATATATTTCTGAAACATAGGAAATGAAAATATTGTTCATTTGCAATTTCTAGGTTTAAGCAGGAAGCCTTTAATTTTTTTTGAATCGCTAGGACAAATATTCAAGACTGAAATATTCAAGCTGTAACCAGAAGAAGCATCTCTTGGGGAGCAGGAAACAGCATCTCCCCTATCTCTGGGGTGGCATGCTCCTCTGCAATGCTTATGCTTAATCATGCAGCTTCACTCAGCAACTTAGAATGTGGAACAAAAGCATGCATTTATCGAAAGCTAAAGATCTTATTTCTGAATGTCAAAAGAAACAGAAACAAAAAAAGTTTTAAAATACCTACTGTTATTAGCAAAGATAAAGAGAAATGGGCCAAGTAGTAAATTACAGATAAAAATAGAAACTTAAATGAAACTTTGAATATATGTATGGAAGCCTTAGAGACATGCAGACAGTTGGGACTAGCTCCTCTAGTTTATACATTTACTCAGAACTACACATAATTATAAAAAAAATCTATAAAAATGTAACTACACTGATGCATAATCAAGTATTTTTAAATAGTAAAAAAGGAGGGAATATATTATCTGACAATTTACTGCTTAAAAATATGAAATAATAGTAAGTTCTGCTGTGATTAAGTGATGTCACATTTATACTTACTGTTATATATATGTTTGTGATCAATTAAGTGAAAAAAAAGCAAGTTATAAGACAGGATTACAGTGTGACCAAAATTTTTAAAAACTATTCGTATTTACACCCTATAAAAAATACTAATGGTGACTACCTCTCACTGATAAAATTATTAGAGGTTTTTGTGTTGTATTTTTAGATATTTGAAAAAGGAAGAAAAAGATAAAAATGCTTTATGAGATCTGTTCGGCTCTTCAAAAAATACTTTAAATAATCAAATGTTCTGGAGTGCTGAAACAACAGATTCAAAACTACTGAATTCTGGGGGGTGACAAACAGACATTATAGTAACAAAATACTGTTATTCTAAACTGCTACTAATCTCAAAAAATTTACATTTGATTCAAGATTATTAAAAGTTAAAAACCTTTGGAAAAAATAAATTTAAAAAAAACTTAAAAAATCATTCTGAAACAATTTTATGAACCAGTAAAATATCTTAAAATTATATTATATGGCCTGTGTTTTCACACATGCAAAAATATTATGCTGACAAAATAAATAGCTAGAGTATGGTCTAACATCTACCTTTAAACCTCTGTGTTTTCCATTGGTCTTCAGCCTTGTTCCAAATTCCCAGTGAAAGACATACAAGGTATTGCCAAGCATATATTTATTATAGGAAGGGAATGGTAAGGAATAGTCAATGATAAGAAATTTTATAAATATATATTAATCAAACTACTTTTATTCTCTCATTCAGTTCTAGATGTGGAAATTTATCCACATTTATAGATATTTCAGATGTTATCTGAATAGTATAAATGATGTAACAAAATCCACAATTACTCCGAACTAGTTTCAAAAGAGCCCCCCCACAGAAAACAATGTACAAGCCCACCAAAGTATAACCCCAACGAAATCAAGACAGAAAAAGGGTACGGACGTCATAGTTTTCCAGGTATCTGGCTCGCTCTTCAGGGCTCATTGACACGGAGTCTTCTAGGAATTTTTTCAAAGTGGATCCTGATTCTGAGAATTTTAAAGAAGACAAAGTTGAAAAGATTTGCTATAGTAATGAGATGTTTATGAAAATACAAGAAGAATGCTATTTGTCAGGTAAACCCTTTGTACTGGTAGGTTAGGAATACATACTATATACATACTGGTGGATTAGACTAAAGGTTAGGTATTAAGCTACGGATTCATATTTCTTCTAAGAGTATATAATTTCTTTTTATTTTTTTTTGGGGGGGGGTTCTTGGGTCACACCCGGCAGCGCTCAGGGTTTACTCCTGGCTCTACACTCAGAAATCGCCCCCGGCAGGCTCGGGGGAACATATGGGATGCCGGGATTCAAACCACCGTCCTTCTGTATGCAAGGCAAATGCCTTACCTCCATGCTATCTCTCCGGCCAACAGTATATAATTTCTTATTAATGGGGTCCTGGGGAGACCTCAGTGGCAGAGCATTTACTTTATTTGTTGGCAAGAGTTCTATACCCAGCACCAGGCCATCAACCTATGTTGAGTCCTGGCCCCACAAGGTATCCAACCTCTGACACACGGCAACCAATTCTGTGCAAGCATCACAACTCATGTTCCCAGGCAGCAATGCAACTGCATGCACGGCCCGCTCAAACAAATGGACAACTCCCAGACAGCACAATGACAAAAATGTGTGAGGCACTCATCTGAGTGTGAGAGCTCCAGTTATCACAAGGACAACAAAGGAAGGGATGGGAGAAGAAAAGAAAGAAAGAAGGGTTTATTTCAGGGGTCTCAAACTCAATTTACCTGGGGGCCGCAGGAGGCAAAGTTGGGGTGAGGCAGGGCCACATAAGGGATTTCGTTACTGAATATTCGCAATAAAAAAAATCGCATTAGTAAGAAAAAAATCGCAAAAAATCAAATTAAACATTTGCATACCCCAACGAAACTGCTCGGGATATGCAAATGTTTAATGTGATTTCTTACTAATGCGATTTTTATTGCGATTATTCGGTAAGCGAATAATCGCGAATACTGTGATATTTGAAGGCCAGCTGCGGGCCACAAAATGTTGTACATAGGGCCGCAAACAGCCCTCGGGCCACAAGTTAGAGACCTCTGGTTTATTTAGTTCTTTGGAGTAAAAATGGATTAGGGCACCACCTACTGTATGTAGTGTGTTAACACAACATTGGGAGAGTGAGAGTTAGAAGAAGGAATTCCTTACCAAAGTGCATCTTGTCTTTATTGTTGGCAATAGCATGGATCAAGCCAATTGTTCCACAGGCATTGCTGATCGTTTGCTTCATGAAGTACACTGATGATGTGACATCCTGTCCCTGAGACTTGATTTTTTCTTCCTCTTCTGTTCTGAACACTTCATACTATTATAAAAAAAGTCAATAGAACATTATAAAAACACACACACATATAAGACTAGAAAAATTCTAATGATCCAGTAAAGACTATGACATTTCTTAATTGAATATTGTCAGAATAATAATGGGGCTTATATAGTCTGACCCAGAAATCTGTCTAAAATGAATAATTAAATAGATCATAACTATATAGAAATACAACTTTTATCTAGGATTGTTTTAAATACTTAATAAAGAGGTATACAAGAAAATAAAGAAGCTGATCAAAACTACACAGGTAATCTCCAAACCAACAAATTACTGAGATTTTGATTATTTGTTAGTTTAATTTTGGTTTTGATTTTGAGCCCCACCTTTTGATAGGGGTTATTCCTAGCTCTGCAGTCAGGAGTTACTCTTGGCAGTGTCCTGGGATGAGAGGGATTGAACATGGGTTGACCACATCCAAGGAAAGTGCCCTGCCCAGTGTACAATGGCTCCAGGAATTTCATCGTTAAGATTTCCCTACTGTTATTAGCACTTATTACCAAAATTCACACTATCATTTATAAGTACATGATATTCATCAAATTCACTATAAACTGTAATAACTGGTATTAAAAATATTGTGATATAATAATGCCAACATCTTGGGTTCTGTATGAGAGGCTAAGCCCACATCTTGGTTCTTCATTCATTAACTATTCCATGAGGGCAACAATGTCTCTGTGCCTCATTCTCCTAATTTTAAAAAAAGGTTAAAAAATAGTAAGTTAAAGATGGAGTGAAGGGGCCAGTCCAATAGAACAGCAGTAAGGCATTTGCCTTGCTTGAGGCCAATACAGGATGGAGCTCGGTTCGATTGCTGGCATCCCATAAGGTCCCCGAGCCTGCCAGGAGCGACTTCTGAGTGCAGAGCCAGGAGTAACCCCTGAGCACGGCCAAGTGTGACCCAAAAACCAAAACCAAAAACAAACAAACAAACAAATGAACTTAAGAGAAGGAAGAGGGGAGATATAAAAGAAGAAGTACGTAATGTTTTGCTTAATGATTTCTTGTGATTTTCAGGCTGTTATGGTGTAGGAGACAACAACAGAATATGCTGGGGACCACCAGGGTGACCTCAAGGAGCTTGGGGGCATATAAGACCACATCCCTGTTGGGCACAGGCCTTGCATATGCCCAAACCCCTCTGTCCTGGACCTTCAAAACTAATTTTTTTTTTTTTTTTGGTTTTTAAGTCACACCCGACGGCACTCAGGGGTTACTCCTGGCAGGCACAGGGGACCATATGGGATGCCGGGATTCATATCATCATTTGTCCTGAATTGGCTGCATGCAAGGCAAATGCCCTACCGCTGTGCTATCTCTACATTTCTTAGGGTAGTCCCTACTGCCAATATTTCCTCCAAAAGAAGTCATTTTTTTCGTCATTGAAAAACTGTGAGTTAGAATGTTGTTCATAATTGAGTTTCAGTCACTCAATGTTCCAACACCCATCCCTTCACACACACACACACACACACACACACACACACACACAATCCCTTATCCTTTACCAGTGCACATTTTCAACCCCTCCCCCGCACATCCCACTTTCCATCTCACCCCTGCCTACCTCCCCCTTCCCAGGCCCAAGGCTGCCTCTAAGGCAGACACTTTTCTTTCCTTCTCTCTTTATTTTTCTTTTTCCCTTTTTAGGCACTTTCGTTTGTACTACTATTACTGTAAGGGTATCGTGCATATCACTTTACCTCTTTTTAGCTCCCAGTTCTTGTCCAGAGTGATGACTTCCCATTATCACTGTCACAGTGGTCTCTTTTCTGTCCTAACTGCACTCCCCTCATGGGAGTCATTTATTCTTAACAAAAAACACAATTTTTGAATCTAAAAGCAAAAAAGGAACTGTTCATTTACTAGAAGATTTTTATCTTCAAAATTACCTTTTCTGTAATGGGGAAGAGTAGTAACACTGCACATACAGGCCTTGGTACCATACTAAGGAGCTCAGGATCCATTCCATACACATCGACAAATTGCCACTTTGGATGCAGACCTAATTGCTTGAGGAACTGTGAAAAAGGAAAAAAGAGGATCATGTTGAGAGGGAGATAATTACCATATATGGACTGTGTTTCTAAAACACAAGAGGATGCAGGGTAGCAAATAGTATTTAAACTCGACAAGAATAAAGCAATGCAGGATTTCACAAACAGGACGGGAAGAGCAAGTCATCATTTTATCAGTTGATAAACACCTGAAATTCATATATTAGGCAAAACTCCTATTTTCACAGTCTAGTATTTCAAAATTAAAGGCAACAAACCAAGACTTTACCAAAACAGACTGGTGTGAGAGATAATTTTTTTTTTTTAGATTTTCTTTTTTTTTTCTTTTATTTAAACACCTTGATTACATACATGATTGTGTTTGGGTTTCAGTCATGTAAAGAACACCACCCATCACCAGTGCAACATTCCCATCACCAATGTCCCAAGTCTCCTCCTCCCCACTCGACACCCGCCTGTACTCTAAACAGGCTCTCCATTTCCCTCATACATTCTCATTATTAGGACAGTTCAAAATGTAGTTATTTCTCTAACTAAACTCATCACTCTTTGTGGTGACTTCCTGAGGTGAGCTGGAACTTCCAGCTCTTTTGAGAGATAATTTTTAACTCATTTAAATCTTGATTTTGAAGGAGATAACTCTAGTAAAGAATTATTTTGTTTTGTTTTGTGCTTTGGGGGTACATCCAGCAGTTCTCAGGGCTGACTTAGTCCTGCCCCTGCATGCCAGGACCACTACAGGAGTGGGCTCAAGGGATCATTTGTGGCTCTAGATATCGAACCAAATAAGGTAAGTGCCCTCCCTGCTGTACTATCTCTATAGGCCAGTACAAAATTATTTTCATAGACAATCAAAACAGATTTAATAATTAGCAAAAATGATAATGATTATAGACAGACAACATGTCTATCATGTTCCATCAGCGAGTAAAGAGAAAAAAAAAGCCAAGAAAGCCCAAGAGACTTGAGAGTGAACACCCAAAAATGCTTGACAAAGTAAGTTACTAGCTTCCTGAACTTCTAGCACACAATGAAACCTATTCAACTTCATCTTCATCGCCATTCCGACATCTGAAAAAAGTAACTGCAGCAAAAGCTCAGTACTTTTAAAAAACTACTGAGATTTCATCAAAAAAATAAAATACCACACCATAATCTATTGCAAGGATAAAAGAAAAAATGAGAAAGTCAACTTTACAATTCTTTAAAGATAGTTACATATAAAGCTTTATACAGGCAGAAAATAAATTTTAAATGATAAATGAAAAGAAACAAAATTAATTTTTTTTTTTGGTTTTTGGGTCACACCTGGCAGTGCTCAGGGGTTATTCCTGGCTCCAGGCTCAGAAATTGCTCCTGGCAGGCACAGGGGACCATATGGGGCGCCGGGATTCGAACCGATGACCTCCTGCATGAAAGGCAAACGCCTTACCTCCATGCTATCTCTCCGGCCCCTACAAAATTAATTTTAAAAATCATATTAAAATGCATCATTATAACTTCTAGAATATATGATGGCAGTTAATAATCTAACATCTAAAATTTAAAAATAATTAAGTCTGGAGAAATCGCATGGGGATTGAGGTGTTTATCTTGCATGCAGCTGACCTGTTAGATCCCTAGCACCCCCCTGAGAACTACCAGGAGTGATACCTGAGTACAGAGTCAGGTGCAAGCTCAGGCCTGCCAGAAAAGCCGAGAGATAAAACAGTAGGGATGGTGCTTGCCTAGTACATGCCCAATTCAAGTTTAATCCATGGCATGAGATAACAGCTCCTCACGCCCTGCCACGAGTGATCTCTGAGCACCACTGGGTATGACTACCCCCCAAAAAAGAGAAAGCTTGCAGAAGAGACCCTCCTTAACATGATCAAATATAGAATTTTAGAAATGTTTAGTGAGAAATATTTTTTGGAGAGGCCAGAAAGACAGCTCAAACCAGGTTCAATCCCTGGCACCACATAGATTTCCAAGCACAAGCACAACCAGATCTGTCCCTTGAATACCACAGTATGGCCCAATGAAGAAAACAAGGGTCTGAGTTAGTACAGCATGGCCGAACTGGGTTTGATCCCCAGCATCTTATATGATCCCCAGACCACCGGGAATGATTCTGCAGAATCAGAAATAAATCCTGAGTACCATAAGGCCTGGTCCCAAAACAAAGAGAAAAAAGAAAACAAAAATGATACTCAAAAGGTAACTGAAGATTATGGAAAGAACTTGTTACTGAAAGTGAAGGAAGTTTGCTATAAACTACAACTAAAAGGCATGCCAGCTAAAAATTCAAAGAGAATCATTGCAGCGAGACTGATTAGCATCAAACAGAGAGAACAAATGACTAAATGAAATAGAAAAATGGCTGCATTTCAACATTTTAACTTTTTTACTCATACCATTATTTAAAGGAAACTGATGTAAGGACATTCAATTCAATTACTATCAAGTATATCAATTTCATCTTTTTTTTTTTTTTTGGTTTTTTGGGCCACACCCGGTAACGCTCAGGGGTTACTCCTGGCTATGCGCTCAGAAGTCGCTCCTGGCTTGGGGGACCATATGGGACGCCGGGGGATCGAACAGCGGTCCGTCTCCTAGGCTAGCGCAGGTAAGGCAGGCACCTTACCTCCAGCGCCACCGCCCGGCCCCTCAATTTCATCTTTGACTCTGGAGTCAGATTCCCATAGGAAATCATCAGATGAATAAAAAAAAAAAAAAGCAGCTATTAATAGTAGCTACAGCAAGGAAGTGGAGAAAGCATAGGGAAGAGGGTACTTCAACTTTCACCTCACTTTTTTTGTTTGTTTTATTGGGAGGACCACACCTGGTCCTAGGAATTACTCCTGGGTTACTCCTGGCTCTGAGCTCAGGGATCACTCATGGTGGTGCTCAGGAGACCATATGGGATGCTGGGGATCAAACCCAGGTCAGCTGTGTACAAGGCAAAAGCCCTACCCAGTGTACTACTCAAGCCCCTTACCTTACTTCTTAAAACATGAAGATATCCTAAACTTTTATTAAAAATAAAAAACAAGTTGGTGTTTAAAATGATCACACAAAAATATAAAAAGGACATTCTCTGAAACAGTAACAATGGATATGTGAACTCAACTTTTTATTCACTAGTTTTTTGGGGTTTTTTTTGGGGGGGGATGGAAATTTACACCCAGCAGCGCTCAGGAGTTACTCCTGGCTCTGTGCTCAGAAATTGCCCCTGGCAGGCTCAGGGGACCATATTGGATGTCGGGATTCGAACCACCATCCATCCTGTGCTGTTGCATGCAAGGCAAATGACTTACCATGTGTTATCGCTCTGTCCCCTTCATCAGTTATTTTTTCCCATATGTGTTACTGGGGTTAGGAGGGGTGGGTCAAGTGGCAGAGAATCGGCTTTGCATTCAGTTCAGGGATTATATTGGGGAACTATGTGGTGCTCGAGACTGAACCCAGGATTCCCGCATGCCAAGTATGCACTCCAGTCCTTTGAACCAATTTTTTCGGTTCTGTTCTTTATGGAAAAAAAAAATTACCTTCATTTCAAAGATCAAATACCAGAGTCTCACCATGCAAAGCCTCTCCGCTCCCATCACATTCTTGGCCCTTCAAATTTGCTCCTAAGTCATATTCTCTGGTATTCACTGACCTCGAGTATGGTAGCAATAAATTCTGCCTTGTCACTAATGTACTAATTACAAGTTAGGAAGGAAAATTATACTGATCTAGGAACTGCCTGATATTACTACCGCTGAAAGTACAGTAGTAATAGTTAAAGAATTAGGCAACTAGGGATCAGAATGATAGCACAGTGGTAGGGTGTTTGCCTTGCATGTGGCCAACCCTGGACGGACTCTGGTTCTATTCCTGGTACATGTGGTCCCTCAAGCCTGCCAGGAGCAACTTCTGTGTTGCTCAGGAGTAATCCCTGAGCAAAGCCGGGTGGGACCCAAAAATTAAAAAAAAAAAAAAAAAAAGAATCAGGCAACTAAGAGTTAAATGAGGTTCCAGAGAGATATCATGGAGGTAAGGTGTTTGCCTTTCATACAGAAGGAAGGTGGTTCAAATCCCAGCATCCCATAAAGTCTCCGGAGCCTGCCGGGGGCGATTTCTGAGCATAGAGCCAGAAGTAACCCCTGAGCGCTGGCAGGTGTGACCCAAAAACCAAAAAAATAAATAAATAAAATAAAAATAGTTAAATGAGAAAACTGTTAAAGCCTAGAAACAAGCAAAGAAAAACTTTAATGGGAGATTTAGGAAGGAAAAAATACAAGGAAAACAAAAGTGGAATTGTATAGGTACAAAAGAGGAAAAGACTATAAACATTTTATGTGGGGGAAAAAAGAAAAAAAAAGAGTAGTTACTTCACTGCAGGGATCACATGATCATTGTCAATAACAGTGATACAATGCTAGTCTACCTTAAAAGAAGTAGCAAGGAGGGGCCTGAACAATAACAGCACAGTGGTAGGGCATTTGCCTTGCATGCTGCCAATCCAGGAGAGATGGTGGTTCGAATCCCGGTATCCCGTATATTCCCCCATGCCTGCCAGGACCGATTTCTGAGCAGTCAAGAGTAACCCTTGAGCACCACTGGGTGTGACCCCAAAACAAAACAAAACAAAAAAGTGGCAAGGACTGGAGTGCAGGCTTCACTACAGAGGTCCCAGGTCCACTGGGGGCAATCTCCAAGCTCTAAGCTGGGAGTAACATCTGAGAATCACTGGGTGTGAGTTTCCCCAAATAAAAATAAAAGATAAAAGAACCATTTCTGGATAATATAGCAGCCCACTTTACCCAATACCCAACCTGGATTACTCAGAGTACAATACAGTATCAGCTCTAGTAGGCCTATTTTTTGAAGGGCAAAATGACAAAGAGAAATTCAAAGAATGTTGACCATTGGGCAAGAGTGTACTTGGGCACTGGCCTTGTATGAGGCTGACCCAGGTGCAATCCCAGACACCTCAAATGGCCTCTGAGCCCACTTGGAGTGATCCCTGAGTGCAGAATCAGGAATCAGCCCTGAAAACTGCCAGGTGTGGCCCTTTCCCTCAAAAGAGGTGAACAGGCATGATAGGATTTAGAAACCATCCCAGCTGAAAAATCTGGGCATGTACAGAGAAGAAAAGATTTCTTTTGTTTTTTTTTTTGTTTGTTTTTTTGTTTTTTGTTTTTGCGTCATACCCGCCAGTGCTCAGGGGTTACTCCTGGCTGTCTGCTCAGAAATAGCTCCTGGCTGGCACGGGGAACCATATGAGACACTGGGATTCGAACCAACCACCTTTGGTCCTGGATCGGCTGCTTGCAAGGCAAACGCCGCTGTGCTATCTCTCCGGGCCCAAGAAAAAATTTCTTGACTCTCATTCTCAGATAACTTCATTATTTTATTTTAAAACACAAAAGCTATTAGACTTACTTTATATAATTTCAGTGGCAGGAGTTATAGATAACACAAAGAATTTACAGAAAAAAATTTTAATTCAAAAATGTTATCATTATTCTAATGTTACTATTATATTATTCTCATTATAATACAAAAAAATCATTATTATAAGTTCATAATGGGCAAGAAAAGAGCTTCTGCCTTGCATGTGCGAATCCCTGGGTTCAACCTCCAGCACTGGCTCTGCCTGGTCCCAGAGCACCCCTCAGTGTAGCCTGATGGCACCAGTAATGGCCACAGAGCTTCCCAAATAATGCCAACCATTATCTTCCATAACAATACTTTTTTTTTTAATTAAGCCATTTTCTGAAACAAATCTTTGCTCTCTGTAGAATTTAAACAAATGATTTATAATCACATTGGCAATAAGTGGGGAAAAGGGGGTCTGAGCAACACCGGGCAGTACTCAGAGGCCATTCCTGGCTCTTTGCTCAAGAACCATGTGCCTAAAGGAGCATTGGTGCTGGGGACTGAAATGGGATAAGCTCCTTGCAAGACAAGCACTAGACCTTCTGGACTATTTCTCCAGCCTCGAAGATGATTTTTAGAAAGACTTTCAGAGCAGGAAGAAGCGCCTAAGACTTAATTTATCTGTACTTTATTTGTACTTCAGATAAGTCCTTGCTCTAACACAGTTTATATCTTAGTGGTAGGACAAGTAGTACCAACCAGTAAAAAAATCACAAAGAAAGGAGGTTTTTTTCACAAGGTGATATTATGAAGGAAACAAAACAAGACACTGGGGCCAGAGAACTATCACAGTGGGTTGGAAGCTTGCCTTCACTCAGATGACCTGAGCTGGATCCCCAATCCCTGTTAGGATTAATTCCTGAGTACACAGCCAAGAGTAAGCCCTAAACATTGGCAGGTGTAGACTCCTCCCCGCAAAACAACAACAACAACAACAACAACAACCAAGACTGACGATTTTGGGAGTGGGGGAATGGACATATTTTAACTGTGTTAGCAAGGAAAGATAGGTGAGGTAAATAGCAAAGAAGACTCAGCAAAACAGAAATAACAACAAAACCAAAAAACACTAGAGCCTTTCCAAATTAGCACATTGTTGAATAAGAACCAAAAACATCTTCTTTTGGGCATTGGCCAACGTGGTATCCAAGGAAGGTTGGAAAAATGTTTCCTGACATCACGTGGCTTCCCCAAGGATAAAACCCCCAAAGACCACAAGGTGTGGCCCAAAAGTCAAGAAAAGGTATATAAAAGTAAGAAATCGAAAGAGACGGGACCTTGTAAAGAAAATCATTCTGAGAAATGGGGGGGGGGGGGGGAGGAATCAGAATGATCACAAAGTCCAGAAAAGAAAATGCTGTCAAGAAGAATGATTTGGATTATCCTATCAACTGATGCTAAGAGGTCAAGAAAGATGGTCACAAAAGTCACAGAACATGGTCCTGGGATCTGGCAGAGATAATTAGTATATTTTGCAAGAATAATTGCAATGAAGTGAGGAAGACAGAATCAAGCTAGACAAGAGTACCATATTTTTCATACCATAAGATGCCCCCCTCCCCAGTGCATCTTATGGAGTGAATGCCGCCTGGAGCTGAAGCCTGAATGCAGGGGAGGAGAGCATCTAAAACAGGGGTGGCGAACAGGATTTTTACCCTCACTCAAAATAGCAAAATGCAATACGTGTTTAATATATATATATATTATTGTTAAAATTATATGCTTGTGTGTGAGTGTTTTGGCAGGTCACTGCGTGGTGTGGCTCTCTGAATCTCACAGTTTAAAATTTTGGCTCTTTGTGTGGAACTTGTTCGCCACCCCTGATTCTAAAAACTAAGTGAGTCTTATGGTCAGATGCATCTTATACAACAAAAAATACAGTAATTCAGGAAAAAAAAACTGAAGACTTTAGCGTTAGCTCTTACAAAAAACTCTCAAAGTTTATGGAGAAGAAAACAGTAATAAGGTGGTAGAAAAGGGCAGGGAACAAGGGTGCTGAAGACAAAGTTTGATATATTACCAGATGTTCGCATATTGTGGGTAGAAAATAGTTATGTCAAAGCAAACTACCATTTTCTCTGGATATCATACTTCATGACAGAAAAGATTTTGCCTCAAAATCAAAATGAATGGGTTGCAGAGAGCTTAACTGGCACATAACCGACCCAAGTTTGACCTCCAGCACCCCATATGGTCCCTTGAATTTCACCAGGAGTGATCCCTGAGAACAGAACCATAGGAAGTCCTGAGCACTGCCAGATGTGATTCAAAAACAAAAATCACCATGAGGAGTACCTCTATTGGGTTTTATAGAAAAAAAATTTGGTTCTAGGGCCAGAGTGGTGACACAAATGGTAGAGCGTTTGCCTTGCATGTGCTGACCTAGGACGAACTGTGGTGTTCAATCCCTCAGCGTCCCATATGGCCCCCCAAGCCAGGAGCAATTTCTTTTTCTTTTTCTTTTATTTTTTGGTTTTTGGTTTTTGGGTCACACCCGGCAGCACTCAGGGGTTACTCCTAGCTCTAATGCTCAGAAATCGCTCCTGGCAGGCTCGGGGGATGCTGGGATTCAAACCACTGATCTTCTGCATGCAAGGCAAACGCACTACCTCCATGCTATCTCTCCAGCCCCGCAGGAGCGATTTCTGAGTGCATAGCCAGGAGTAACCCCTGAGCGTCACTGGGTGTGGCCCAAAAAAGCAAAAAAAAAAAAATTAATAAATTGGTTGTAAAATACAACATATAGAAAAAAAAATAGGTATCAGGTCACTGCGCTATATTCAAATCAGGAAACATAATCAAGATGAAGAACCTAGTATAATCTTTAGCAAAATGCTTGCCTGTATCACAGGCTAGACCTTGTTAAAATTTTAACAATCTTAAATTCACTTTCTATCAGATACTAGCTGCTGTTATTCCTCTGACGCATAGGTAAATAAGAGTTTAAAGTCCTCAGTCTTTTTATCACTTAACTGCTTTTTATTCTAGATAAGCCCTACCTATAAAGAAAAAAAAGTGGGGCCAGAGCAATATAGTGCAGCAGACAGGACACTTGCCTTGCATTCAACAAACCTGTGTTCAATCCCCAGGAACACATGCTGTCCCGCAAGCTCCGCCAGGAGTGACCTGAGTTCAAAGTTAGGAGAAAGCCATGAACACTGCTGGGTGTGCCTCTCTCCCCCACATGCACTCAGAAGGAATCAACTCCATTATTAACTAACAAGAGCAAGGCCTTCTTACCTTATCTTCTGAGACACCTAATTACTAGCTAATGTCCAACAGCAAGGAATGATATGCATAAGGTATGTGAGGGCCGCTCTCAATCATAGTGGGCATCATCACTGCATGAAACAGGAGTTGCGCAAACCAACTACCAAATGGTAGCAGAGTTAAAAATCAAGAGAAGAGTGCCAGAAGACAGCTCCACAGACAGGGACACATACTTTGCATACAGAAGCACTGGGTTCAATCCCATGTCATGGACTCCCCCCAAAGCACTGAGCCAGAGAAAGTCCATTAAATCCCCAGTATTGTGGCCCCAAACAGTGGGGGTGAGAGGAGGAATCAAGAACAATAAAAAGTCTACAATTCCATTAAATTGAAGAAATAAAAGATGGTGGGAATAGATATTGCTTTTGAGGGTTATCTGTGGCTTAATGTATTGATTACACACATTTTATGTTAGTTAATTTTTTAAATTTTCTATTCTCAGTTCTGCCACTAACACACAGGAAAATAAAAAATAATCCTTTTTTTTAATTGCAATTAATCAATGGTAGGGGCAGGAGGGAGATCCCAAAGGCTAGATAAGAACATCCATGTTCTGACAGGTGGGCCCACCCCCAAGCACAGAGCTAGAACTAGAAGTAGCTACAAAGAAAACTAATCCAGGGGCCGGGCGGTGGTGCTAGAGGTAAGGTGCCTGCCTTGCCTGCGCTAGCCTTGGATGGACTGTGGTTCGATCCCCCGGTGTCCCATATGGTCCCCCAAGCCAGGAACAACTTCTGAGCGCATAGCCAGGAGAAACCCCTGAGCGTCACCAGGTGTGGCCCAAAAACCAAAAAAAAAAAAAAAAAAGAAAAGAAAACTAATCCAACCTTCCTACTCACCCATTCTCCCAGTAAGAGCACACAACTTCTTAGTTTTAAAACCAAGTGAACCACACCATGAAAGGTCAAAAACTATGTAATCACATTTTAATAACATCTTTTCTCTGCTTATGTCACCCCACATGGCTCTTTGTTACTATGTGACATACTGTTTTTCCTGATGGATCCTCATCATTGTACCCACTAAACTTTACAAGTTCTAATAGTCTGTCTTTCCTAATGAACTGAAAAGTACAAAATCATAAATATGATAACTACAAAGGCATAAGATCACCCACACATGCCTGGTTTTACAAACCCATACCATCGAATCAATGTAAATAAGTGAAGCGTTTCTGTAGATTAAGATCACTTAAGAACAATGTGTAGGGGCCCGGAGAGATAGCACAGCGGCGTTGGCCTTGCAAGCAGCTGATCCAGGACCAAAAGGTGGTTGGTTCGAATCCCGGTGTCCCATATGGTCCCCCGTGCCTGCCAGGAGCGATTTCTGAGCAGACAGCCAGGAGTAACTCCTGAGCACTGCTGGGTGTGGCCCAAACACCAAAAAAAAAAAAAAAAGAACAATGTGTAGGGGCCAGAGCAATAGAGCAGCAGTAGGGCACTTGTCTTGCTCGCAGGTGACCCAGGACTGACCTGGGTTCGATCCCCGGGTTCCCATTTGGTTCCCCAAGTTAGGAGCGACTTCTGAGCACATAGCCTGGGGTAACCCCTAAATGTCACTGGGTGTGGCCAGTGGGATATTGGTCTTGGGAATGTTGCACTGGTGAAGGATTTATATATATATTTTTTTTTTTCTCTCTCTCTATATATATACATATGTATATATACATATATATTAAAAAAATCAAAAACAAAAAGAAAAGATAAGGCCTCCCAATTCTTAGCACAGGCTGTGTTCTTTACACTGACTGTATAGAAAGAGGAGGTACAGTAAATGCACCCCATATACACCTCAACACAGGCCCTTTGCCTGGTCTGTTTTGTGAATTGGGGGACAAAAAAAAAAAACCAACGTGTATAGGCAGACAAGTCACATAAAGTCACATTAAGTTTTTAGTTACATAAATTCACTTATTAAAATATCTAAAAATAATTCTTTAAGTCAGTTTCCTCCTCCCCTATCACCAAGACGAGAAAAAGACAAGAAAGTTCTCTCTCCATTCTATTCAGCTTTGTATTGAAGGTCACAAACAGCACAAAGAGAAAACTATATGAAAGGCATTATCAATTGTATGTTGAAAAGAAATATCTATTCATAGAGAATATAACTATCTACGAGAAAACCCCAATGCTTCCATACATACCAAAAAAAATCCAAAATATAGACAAAATGTATTAAGATTAAGGTATAGCAAACACAGAAATATATAGGGGCCAGGGAGATGGCCCAATTGACTGAACTAATACAAGTCTAGTGCAATCCCAAGCACCACCTAACACGCACACACACAAAAGACTCCCAAAGTCAATATATAAAATTAACTGTGAGACCTGAGTAAGGCGCTTGCTTTGCACATGGCCTCCCCAGGTTCAATCCCTGGCAACCCAAATGGTCCCAAAACACTTGAGGAGTAATTCCTGAGCAAATAAAAAGAAATAAGCCGTTACCCACAGCTGCCATAACCTCCCCCCAAGTCAACTGTATTTCTATACATAGCAATAGAACATTTCAAACTGTTTGACAGACTATAAACATAAAAGGCTAGAGTGAATACACGGGGCCCCAAATCTGATTCTGGCACTGCATGGCACCCCTCCAATAAAAGAGTATCAATTACAAAAAATGCCAAAACACATTATATAGGTATAATTCTAACAAAGTAGATAAAACACTGCTAAAAACTATCAAACTCTACCCAAGTAAATGAGATCCTCACAGAACACAGGATTTACTGATGGGACTTTTTATAGAAATTATTAGGCTGATTCTAAACTGTATCTCGAGGAGTCTGAATGATAGAGTAGAGCATTTGCCCTGCATACAGCTAACCTGGGTTCAATCCCTTGGCACCCCATTTGGTTCTCCAGTTCCATAAGAATGATTCTTGACTATAGAGTCAGGAATGAGCCCTGAGTACAAGCTAGGTTTGGCCCCCCCCAAAAAAAACAAACCAAAAAAACCAAATAAATCAGTAAAATGGATATGAGAAGGATAAGTAAAACTGCATAAATGTTTTTTTAAGAACACAGAGGATTCATACTTTCTGACTTCAAGACTTACTATAGTTAGTCACTGATTTAAAATAACACACACACAAATCAGTGGAACTGAGTGGTTTAGGTATAATAAGTGATTTCTCCAAAAATGTGCAAACCATGTGGCTGATCCAGGACAGACCTTGATTCAAAACCAAATGTCCCATATGGTCTCCCATGACAGGAGCGATTTCTGAGCGCAGAGACAGAAGTAACCCCAGAGTGTCACACCGGGCGTAACCCCAAAGCCAAAAAATATATAAATAAACGTGCAAAACAGGGTCCTGGGGAGGGAAGTGCCTCCAGTGGGAGAGCACGTGGCTTACTTAAGGATGCTCAGGGTTCAAGTTCCAGCACTACAAGGAACCCCTTAATAACTACTTGGTCTGGCTACCACACAGTAAAGAAAAATGGTATATAAATATAGTTTTCTATCAAGTTTAAGAGAAATCCACATTTTCTATGTAGTATATGCAGCATACAATATAGATGTTATTTTTCAATTTGAAGACACACATTTGAATTCAGATTCACTTAGAGATAACTGAACTTTTGTGTGTGTGTATATATCTGATTATATACACACATAAGTTAACTTGAATATATATACACATATATATTAAGAAAAATCACAAAAATTAATTCTACCTTTTGTCTTTATAAAGAGGTAAAAATATTAGCAGGCAATAAATGGAAAGCAGATTTCAAAGAAGAGAAACTAAAACACCATGGCAAGAATAACATAGATGGGCCCGGAGAGATAGCACAGCGGCGTTTGCCTTGCAAGCAGCCGATCCAGGACCAAAGGTGGTTGGTTCGAATCCCGGAGACCCATATGGTCCCCCGTGCCTGCCAGGAGCTATTTCTGAGCAGACAACCAGGAGTAACCCCTGAGCATCGCCCGGTGTGGCCCAAAAACCAAAAAAAAAAAAAAAAAAGAAAGAAAGAAAGAAATAACATAGATGATACAAACTGGGTTTTAATCTTAGTATATATGTATGTGTAATATACATATATAAACTTAGTATATGTATCAGCATATTTCTAGATGACTAAAGAAATACAAGACAGGGGGAAAGGGGTAACCATCATCATTTCAAAAGTACCATTGGTCTGAAAAAGAAAACAAAGGCTTTTCTGTAACACTACCCTATGTCTATCTACTTTCTGTGCATAAAAGATTGTTTACAAGGTTTTAAAAACCAAAATCCAATCAAGGAAGCACATGAGTGACCAGTGGAGAAAGGAAATAAACCAATAAGCCAACCAACCAAAAAAAAAAAAAAACCCCACTAATAAATAAATGAAAAAAAAATATATATATATAATGATTACCTGAACAAATCCAAAGTTCCAAGCTGACAGCACTTACTATTTATTGTTCTTTTCACTGAGTGACTGGCACATGACCCCCATGGTCCCTGTCCCCCCACAGCATCCAGCCAGAGTAGGTGGCCAAGAATGGCGTGGGCCTTCCTAGAATGCGCTTTCTAAGGTCTTTAAAAAAAAAAAAAAAGCGACTTCTACAAAAACTGCCAGTCAGAAGGGACTGGAAAGCGAGGGGGTGTGGCAGAGAAGAGGGGGTGACTTGCTGGGGCAAGAAGAGATGATTGGGAGGTGAGTTCATGGTGCAGGCGGTGGATGAAATTACAAGGGCCTAGGGTGGGCGAGTTTACAGAGCTTGGAGTCAGGTGAAGTGTCGGCCCATTAGTCACCTGCAAGGCCCAGGGGTGGGAAAATTAGGGAGCACGGTGACAGGAGCAGGGAGAAGCTGGGGTGCAAGGCCCAGGGAAGAGGGGGTGGGGGGCAGGCCCTACCATCTGCAATCTCAGCCCTAGAGATGATGCAGGCAGCTTCTCTTTCGGGAAAGGGGACATGACCATCTCCAGGGGTCGGATGGGGTCCCCCCTAAACCGATCACGAGCGGGAACAGCATGCAGAGCCCGGAGCACCCTGAAATCCCCAAGAGGTTTCCCTGGGCTGCGTGGAAGAGGTGGCGGGAGGCATTCAGTACTCTGGAGTCCTCACTCACCTGGTTGGTGACCTGAAAAGAAAAAAGAAACAAAAAACAAAAAACAGAGATTTAGACGCAGTTGGCCTTGACCCCGCGGCAGCAGCCCTGGCTCCCTTCCCTTCACCCCAGAGCCCATGTCGCACCTCGGGATTGGCCTCCAGCGGCAACCAGCGATGAGCCTCCATGGCCGATGCGCCCGGGCCGGCCCCTCTCCAGCTCTGACAGCCGCCGCTTCCGCCCCCGCGCGCCCTGACCCGGACGGGTCCATTGTGTCGTTCCCGGGGGGGGGACAGAGCCACGGAATGCAAAGGGTAGGGTGTTTCTGGCGCGTCCCACCCCGCCTGCCTCACAGGGAGCTGCACCGAACAGGACATTCCACTGAGGATCCGGTCTAGGGGAAACGGGGTCCAGACCGCTGCCGGAGAGAAACATCCCCCCGAACTTCTACCCCTGCACATTTGGACTCTTCTAGCCCCACCCCCACCGAGCGCTCCCGAGTTGCGCATGCGCCACTCGCTGCTCCTGGACCGCGTGCTCGTCGGCGCCCGCCCTGGGCTGCAAGGGCAGCTTGAAGACGCTAGGGGGCGCGCCGCCGAGGCCAAGTCCAGCGAGACTAGAAAGCTGGGTAGCATCCATCCATCCATCCATCCAATCCATCCATCCATCCATCCAATCCATCCATCCATCCATCCATCCATCCATCCATCCATCCATCCATCCATCCATCTATATTTGGGGTGGTCCGTCCATCCATTCATCCATCCACCCATCCATCCATCCATATTTGGGGTGGTGCCCAGGCCATCCATCCATCCATCCATCCATCCATCCATCCATCCATCCATCCATCCATCTATATTTGGGGTGGTGCCCTGGCCAAAGGTTGTTTGGAAGTCGTGATCTAGGTCCTGCGGTATTGGGATTCAGAAGGAATGTGTTGGACTGGTCTGCTGCTACATCCCCCCTTTTTTTCCTGAATGCCTCATGGACAGGCAGCCAAAGTTTTTCAGGGCCCTAAGGCCTATGAGTACAGGTTATTTTTCTTTTCAAGCATCTTTTCTTACAGGTGTTTTTTTGTTTGTTTGTTTTTGTTGTTTTGTTGTTTTGTTGTGTTTTGTTTTTTTTTACCAGGGGAGAGCGCAAACGCAGTCCCCCTCTACCATAAATTACGCAGTCGAGTTTCCCACATTTGGGGAAATCGCAGAGGTCAGCACACCCGGAGTGCAATGGGTGATCCTCACCCTGGGGAAACCACCTTCGTGATCATGGTGTCGCCCCTGACAGGTGTTATTTTTCATGCTGCCCTCTCTGCAGAGTACAAGCTGCTTTGAAAATGTTCATTTTGGGGACCTGGAGAGATAGCACAGTGGCGTTTGCCTTGCAAGCAGCCAATCCAGGACCTAAGGTGGTTGGTTCGAATCCCGGTGTCCCATATGGTCCCCCGTGCCTGCCAGGAGCTATTTCTGAGCAGACAGCCAGGAGTAACCCCTGAGAGCCACCGGGTGTGGCCCAAAAACCAAAAAAAAAAAAAAAAAAAAAAGAAAAGAAAATGTCCTTTTTTTTTACTGAAACCCAATTGCAAACATTTGTAATCATGGTGCTTAAATCAAGATATTAAAAAATAAGCAATAAAATAAAATGTTCGTGCAATAATAAACAGTTTTTGAAAAAGCCTTCCCCAAAAGTTAGGCCTTTTCCAACATAGTACCTTCCCAGGTTTCAGGATCTGTTAGCACGCTTTTCACTTTGGTTGCATTGAATGAGGCATTCAGGAAAAAGGGGGATGTAGCCCTCTGCTGTGTCAGAATGGGGTGCATTTTGATATAGCTACTCAGTTTTCTTTGACAAAAGTTGTGGGGTTACCTATCATTGATCTGACATGGCAGAAAAGTGTTGGCTAAGCTCACTAGTATAAGTTGGAATTGGGCCAAAGAACAAAGATTCACAGTGAAATGTGATGGTAGCTAATGAAAGTGCAGTTCAAAGGGAAAAGGGGGAGCAGCCTGAAGGATTCCTGGAGAAGGGGATCAGCTGGACAGAAGCTTCAACAATAGTAGAGGTTAGCCAGGCTGAGTGGTCCACAATGTTCTTGAGAAGAGAAAGTGCATCTTGGAGCACAGTGGGTAGGGCACTTACCTTGCATTCAGCCTATCCGAGTTCCATCTCTGGCATCCCATATTGTCCCCCAAGCAAAACCAGGAATGATTCCTGAATATAGAGGCAGGTGCAACCCCAGAGCATCACTACGTGTAGCCCACAAAGTAAACAAACATAGAAGTGCATCATTGTTACAGAGCCTGCAAGAATAAAATGGCAGTGGTGATGAACCAGAGCAATAGTACAGCAGGTAGGGAATTTGCTTTGCATGTGGTTGACCCAGTTTACCTCGGCATCCCACATGGATGAGCACCGCCAAGAATGATCCCTGAGCACCACATGGTGTGACCACCACCCCCCCATTAAAAAATGACAGTGGTAGAGGCCGGGCGGTGGCGCTAGAGGTAAGGTGCCTGCCTTGCCTGCGCTAGCCTAGGACGGACCATGGTTCGATCCCCGGTGTCCCATATGGTCCCCCAAGCCAGGAGCGACTTCTGAGCGCATAGCCAGGAGTAACCCCTGAGCGTCACCGGGTGTGGCCCAAAAAAAAAAAATGACAGTGGTTAGTGATGATGCTGTAGAGATAAACAGGAACAAGTGAAATCAAGAAATCTGGACCAGCAACCAATGCCTGGTTAAAAACAACTAGTGTGTAGACTCAATGGAATGCTACTCTACCATAATGAAAAGTAAGTAAAAGATGAAATATGCCTTCTGGAACAAAGTGGTTGGAAGTTGAGATGATTATGCTAAATAAAATCAGAAAGCAAATGGCAATTGGTTAAGATTACACCCATATAGGATATAACTCTCACCGCAGCCAATTGGCAAAAAATCAACAAAAAAATCACTGCTTGATTCAGTAAACCCTATGGCGCCTAGCAGCCAGGAAGAGAGATGGTGATTGGAGGAATGGGTCAGAGGGTCTTGGAGGTAGGTTACGTTGATACTTTGGTGTTGGGTGTTGGGGTTCCTACACATTAAAGATGTTAAGTGATACCCTCTTGAAATTTTATAGTATTGATCAATGATTAGTCAGTAAAAAAAAATAGTGATTCCAGACAATTTAGAGGGTGGGTATGAGAAGAAACTCTTTAAATAAGTCAATTAAAAGATGAAAAAGGGGGCCAGAGAGATAGCATGGAGACAAGGCATTTGCCTTGCATGGAGAAGGACAGTGGTTCAAATCCAGGCATTCCAGATGGTCCCCTGAGTCTGCCAGGAGCAATTTCTGAGCATAGAGCCAGGAGTAACCCCTGAGCACTGCCGTGTGTGACCCAAAAACCAAAAAAATAAAAACGTTGAAAGGGAAAGTCTATTCTGTTTAAGAACAACTCATAAACTGGGCATTGTAGCTTTTTATAGTTTTGTATATGTTTTCCTTTATATTAAATGGAATTACAATGTATAGATGATAGGATATTTTCATTATTGTCACATAGTAAAATCAATACTTTGGCATCCACCTATGAAATATATATCAAACAAAATGTAATATTCCATTGGGTGGGCCTGTCATCATTTTTATCAACACCATTTTCATTCTCTTAACGGTAGTTAGTATAGGCCTGGACATAGATTAGGGATTTTCATTTTGTTTCTTTTATAGGGGTCACACCTACTGATGCTCAAAGTATCATGTGACTTTCAGGGTCTCACACATGCCAGGCACTTGATTCAAAATCTTTCTTTTAGCCACATCCAGCAATGCTGAGTGTTTACTCCTGGCTCTATCTCAGGCTCTGTACTAATGATCAAACCCAAGGCAGGCACCTTACTGGCTATACTATTGCTCCAAGATCTTAATTCTTTTTCTCTCTTTCCTTCTCCTTTGTTGTTGTGATTATTGCAATGACCAGAAGTCACACAGGCAGTTGGTTAGATCACACATCTGGTTTCAATGCTCATAATTCTACTTACAGTGTTTGGGCACAATTAAGGCTTGCTTAATTCTTCCAACAAATATTAATACCAGTATCAGTATTGTTAATATTAATAATTATTAATTTATTTATTATTAATATTTACTTAATATCAATTATTAATAGTTTAATATTAATTATTAATGGTTGATATTGGTATTGTCATTGGAGCCACTGAGATGATAAATGTAGAGAGGTTAAGCAATTTTTATAAATCACCAAATCACTGAAATAGGATTCAAAAAATGTTCTATGACAAAGTATCTGTCTTCTTGTACAATTTTCTTCGCTCGATCCCCAGACACAAACACATACATTTAAAAAATGAAATCCATTGGACAAGTTGATCTAATTGACATGTAGGATATCCTCTCCCTCAGCACTCTGCTGGACTTTATGAAAATTATCTTCCTTTTCTTAGTGAATTGGAAGAAAACAGTTATGTCATCAACAAACAATATGGGTAAAATGCATTTCTCAAACATCACAAAACATAATTCACTTCAATATAAATAAATTGAAATTATTGAATAAAAAAATGAGCAGGCCAGATTGCTAATACAAGGGTTGAGGTGTTTGTCTTACATGTAGGTCAACTTCAGTTTGATTTTAGGTAGTCTTCCAAGCACCGTGAGAATTGATCCAGGAGTATAGAGTCAGGAGTAAATCCTTGAGCTCAGCCAGATGTGGCCCAAATCTTACTTCTCGCTACCAAAAGTTGGGCTTTTATTCTGAAAACGGGAGACAACCATTGCAAGATTTTTAATCAAGATTTTCAAATATGTCTTCCATCAGACTACAAATTCAACAAAGCCTGCAGAAGTGTCTTTATAATTTTTTTCCAGAATTTCCCCAAGGTTTAATCCAATGACTGTAACAGAGTAGAGCCTTCCTAAATGTATTGAGAATGAATGGAACTATCAAATGTAAGGAAACCTCAGTAGTAAATCATATGGAAAATTTACAAGCATTAATAATAACTATTTTTGTTGGGGAGTCCCTTCCCAAAACAGAGCATAAGACTCCAATCTCTCGAATTGATGCTCAACCCAGCAAAAAGGACCTGATGATCTAGTACCTAGTGTGCTGCTAGGACCCAGAAGAACTAAGGAGCAGAGAGACCATACCAGTAGTTCTGTGGCACTTGTAGTACAAAGAATTGGACTCAGGGTCTTAAGCATGCCAGGCATGTATGTATTCAAACATTTTGAGCTATCTCTGCAGCCCAAATGATAAGATCTAATGAAGGTGTTAGCCATGGAGATAGAGAAGGAAGAAAAGAATAAAGACACTGTCTAATTGTAAATCACAGTGCCTAATAGGAAAAAAAAGATAAGAAACTAGAAAAGGTAAAAAGTGCCTGCCATAGATTAAGCTAGGAGTCAGGAGGAAAACAAGAGATATCTGTGGAGAGAAGGGGACAGTGGTGAAGAAACTAGTGTTAGAACTTTATATGCCTGAAACTCAATCATGAATAACTGTAGTTTACAGTGATTCAATAAATTTTTTTTTAAAAAAGAGACAGTTAAAGGGTGGTTTCCCTGGTGGGAGATGGAGATGGGGAAAATTGTAGAAAGGAGGTCAGTGGTCTTGGGGTGGATGAAAACTACATTACTTGTGGAAATCATAATATTTCCCATGCATATGCCCAAGGATGCTGACATGTAACATTATTATTATTTATTTATTTTTGGTTTTTTAGGTCACACCCGGCAGCGCTCAAGGGTTATTCCTGGCTCCATGCTCAGAAATCACTCCTGGCAGGCTCAGGGGACCATATGGGATGCCAGGATTCGAACCACCGTCCTTTTGCGTCTAAGGCAAATGCCTTACCGCTGTGCTATCTCTCCGGACCCGACATGTAACATTATTAATTCAATTTTTAATAATTATTACCTTCCAATAATAATAAAGCTATCACTTAAAATTGCTTTTCGGGGGCCTGAGCGATAGTGCAGTGATAGGACATTTGTCTTACACCTCGGTTCAATCCCCAGTGTCCCATATGGTCCCTAAACCAGGAGTGATTTTTGAGTACATAGCCAGAAGTAACCACTGAGCGCCACTGGGTGTGGCCCAAGAACCAAAAAAAAAAAAAAAAATTTGCTTTTAGGGCAAGAGTGATAGCACAGTGGGGATGTTGTTTGCCTTGCCTGCAGTCGACTCAGTTTGCTCCCTAGCATCTCGTATGGTCCCCAGAGCCTGCGAAGGGTGGTTTCTGAGTGCAGAGCCAGAAGTAACCCCTGAGTGCTTCTGGGGTATCCCATAAACCAAACCAAAAAATTGCTTTTAATTTAAGCATTATGATTTACAAAGTTATTTACAATAGTGTTTCAGGCATACAATGTTCTTAACTGCAGTCCCACCTGGGAGACTCCATTTCTCCACCAATAACCTCAGAATTATCCCCCTGTCCTCAACCTAACTCCTTAAAATATATAGTTTTAGTTTAATTATTGCAGTTTGAGTCCCATTCTTTCAGTAGTATTAGGCCTTGGTTTCCATATGTACTGATTCCTTACTTCTACAACAGAGAAAAGCCCAAGGCCCCTGACTTTTGGCCCTATGTACCTCCAGCCCTCCTTTTCTTGATTCCTCCTCCTTTATTTTCCTTCCTAGGCATTATTTGTTTCTGTCAGCTAGAGCCATTGCTTTACTCATCTTTGATACCTTCTGTTACATAGACATGTTAATCTGTATATCACAGATTAGTGAGAATATCCTTCTAACTTACTTCATTTAACATGAGATCTTCCAAGTCAATCAAAGTTCTAGTGAATTGTATGATTTCATTGTTACTTGTGGTTCCTTATTATTCTTTATTTTATATATATATATATATATATATATATATATATACATACACACATGTATATTTCATCATCTACTCATCTGTCATTGGACACCTGCATTGTTTCTATACTCTGTATTAACTTTTAATAAATGCAATGAACACAGATGTACATATATGTTTTCTAATGCAAGTTTTTGTGTCTTGTGGTAGATACCAAGCAGAAGGATTTCTGGTTCATATGGGAGTTCTAGTCTTAGGTTTTAGAGAAATCCCCATATTGTTTTTCATAGGGTCAGACCCAGACAGGATTTCTACTGTGTTCTCTTTATTTATTTATTTATTTATTTATTTATTTATTTATTTATTTATTTTTGGTTTTTGGGCCACACCTGGTGGCTCCTGGCTGTCTGCTCAGAAATAGCTTCTGGCAGGCACAGGGGACCATATGGGACACTGGGATTCGAACCAACCACCTTTGGTCCTGGATTGGCTGCTTGCAAGGCAAACACCACTGTGCTATCTCTCCGGGCCCCTCTACCGTGTTCTCTGACACACAAAGCAAGTTCCTTTTCCTTCACTCTCCTTCAAAAAGACAAACTTCTAGTCTTTTGGGGGCAAGAGGGACAGCGGTAGAGGCAGCTTGAGTCTTACCTCGCTATGTTCAGGATTTATTCTTGGCTCTGTACTTAAGGATATTCCTGGCAATGATCAGACAACCTCGTGAGGTAAGAGGGATCAAGCCTGGGTTAGCCACATGCAGAGTAAGTGTCCTACCCACTATCCTATCTCTTCAGCCCCTGTTTCTAGATATTTTTTAGGGTGCAGTAACATCCAAAAGTGCACGGGGCTTACTCCTGGTTCTGCCCTCAGTAATTATTCTTGATGGTGCTTAGGGGATCATATGGATTGCTGGTAATCAATTCAGGGTCAGCCCACATGCAAGGCTATCACCCTACCCACTGTGCTATCGCTTTGGCCCCCTCTAGACTTTTTAATGTTAAGCATTCTAACTGGTGTGAAGTGATATCTAATTATTATCTTATATTTCTAAGATAATATTATCTTATATCTTAGGGCAACTATTCACAGGAGAGTCTGTAATATAATAATATCTTATTATCTGAGATAATAATGTATCATATTATCCTAGATTTCCTTAAAAATAAGTGAGGATGCAAATTGAGGGGGATATAATGGAGAGTACCAAGACCAAACAGGTGCATGAACATTGAGTAGAAATAAAAAATGATCAGACTTACACACCAAATCCATATGCCCATTGACTGTCTATCTGTCTTGCTCCAAAAAGTGTCCATTCATTTCCAGAAGATATTACTTTGGTGAGCAAGAATTGTCAAGGACAATGCAAAACATTGGACCTGGAGAAGTACCATTGCTACTGTGCACTCAAAGGAGGGATTCGAGAATTTGGAAATGGGGAAAGATCATTTTGTCACATTGAGTGTCTTTGGGAAATTTCCAGTATATTCCCTCACAATCTTCTGGTCCCTATTATTCATCTTCATAGGATTTTCCATCTCCTTCTCCTTCCATTTCTCCTTTATCTGGTAAAATACAATTGTAACTTGTTGTATCTGAAATGTGCAGCTGGTGGTGGGTCCTTGCAGCTGCAAAAAACAACTCAGGCAGCATGTCCCTGTTCTCTAACACATACCTGAAGCTGCTCTACCCCCAGACACTGTAGAGCTTGGTCTGGTCTCGGGTTCTGTATTCCAGCTTTCCTGTGAGAACTTGCCCTCAGACTCCAAACAACATCCTTGTCTACCATAAAATCCTCTCCCATCATTGACTTTGCTGAGACATATGAGCAGACAGCATGAGATCAACTGTTGTTTATTTCTCACATCCTTCACACTGAGTTCTGCCATGTGACTTATTTTTCTGCCCCCAAGCAAAGAGGGTTGAAATAATGACAATCTTTCTGCTTGTTATCTTGCACATCTATAGTAACTTTGAGAAGAATGTGCTTGGACTAGTTTTCTGGTCCCAAGAGAAGAGTAATAAGATGTGGAGCACAGTGGAACCACGTCAGCTGAACCCTACTGAGGCTGGCCAACTCATGCTCACCCTCTACCTGCCCCAACAGGTAAGTCAAATGAATACTTGTTTGTAGTGTGACACTGGGAATTGAGGCAACTGAGGGAGTGTAAGCAGCAATAGCATTGCTACTTATGAATAATCAACCTGAAGATAATGACTGGCTAATTGATATGTCTGCCTAAAAGTCAAAAACCAAATAAAAATATGTGATTTTACCTTCCTGTTTTCCAGGTGTATAAGTTAATACAACTTTAATGTGTTTCACTAGGTTAACTGAACTGTGCAATAAAATAAAATAATTGCCTATATTCTCATTTGATTCAGGCTTTACACTTGGAACATTAACATTTCTCATGTACTTGTTTGATCTTCACTACCATTCCTAAAGCAGGGAGGTGACAAAATTGTCACTACATGAAAGACAAAGGTAGAACCAAAGATATGACTCAGTGGTAAGAACTTGCCTGGCATTTTCGAAGGTCTGGATTCAATCACCAGCATTCAACACAGAGTCACAAATGCAAACACACATACATACATTCATACACACAATCACACATTCATGCACACATACACATTTATACATATACGTACTCACACAATACACATTTATATCTATAGCACTAACACACCGTACATCTAACTCTGGCCAGAAACATTCAAATTGTTACTCAAAGTTGCCTTTGAATAATAATGGAACATTAGCTTACATTTTCTGCAGAATAGGACATTAACATATTTTCTAGAGCCCATTCTCGAGCTCAAATCTTTTCCTTTTATCTAGAACCATTTGGATTACAACATTGATTCCAGGTTTTCAGCTACACTTAGAGACTTGTAAAATGTCCTAACCAATAGTTATTAGCTCCGATAATAATGATAATAATTAGCACATCAAAGGAAGGCAAAGAAAGGTATTTGTCCTATGAAGTTTTGGGTGAGACTCCCAGGAATTGCGAATGATACTCCCAGGAATACTCCCAGGAGGATCTGTAGGAATTGGGGTGATACTCCCAGGAATACTCTAGGGGTACCTGCAGGTAAAATAAAGAATTTTTGCATGTAAAATAAAGCATGTGTTTCAGTCCTTTGAGCCATTTTCCCAGCTCCTGTCCAACCTATCTAGTTCCTTTCAAAGAAGAAAGGTGGCAAGAGCTGCCTGATGCTGACAAGGTAAAGACTGGAACTCAGAAAATAAACTGGAATTAGAGAAGGATAAAGAGAAGTAAGTAAGCTTAAATTGCTTTGGAAACAGGTTTCTATTCAAAGTAAGCAGTTGAAACATTTCTTATATCTAGACAATGACTTTAAAATTAATGTACCCATGGGGACTGATATAATAGTACAATATATAAAAGCATTTTCTTTGCATGTGGCTTCAATCTCTGACATCCCACATAACACCATGAACTCACCAAGAGTATTTCCTGAATGCAAATCCAGGAGTAATTTTAATTACCCTTAAAAATGTAAAATAGAGGATCGGAGCAATAGTACAGTATAGTGGGTAGAACAATTGCCTTGTATTCAACCAACTCTGGTTTGACCCCGAGCATTGCATATAGTCCCAAGCACTGCCAAGAGTAATTCCTGAGTGCAAAGCCAAAAGTAATCTCTGAGCATCACTGGGTGTGGCCCCAAAACAAACAAGTAAAATAGAGGCAAAAGAGATAGTACAAGGGTTAAAGAACTTTGCCTACATGCAACAGCCCTAGTTCAATCCCCAGTAGCACATACTATACCCCAACCACCACCTAGAGTGTCCCTTTCTCCAATCTTTCCCTCCAAGAAAAGGTAAAATAGAGAGCTAGGGATATATCTCAACAATAGAGGACTTGATTTACATATGTGAAGCCCTGGGTTCAATCTGCAGTCACTTCAACCAAAAAAAAGAAAGGAGTAAATTAAGACAGGTCACAGAATGGTATAGTGGTCCTGAGTGTCCTCCTTGCAGGCATATAGGCACAAGTTCAAACCCACAGTGTTAGCACGTCCACCATGTGCAATACTGGTACCTCTGTGCCTGACAACTCTGCTGTCTGTGATTGATCCCAGCACTACAGGCAAGTTCCATCACACCACAGCAAGTGTTTGTAAGCAACACAACATGTGGTGCTAAAAATGTGTGCAAGTATATGGTCAGGAAATATAGCCCCTAAAAAATGTGTGTATAAGCACTTTGGTGATCCCCAATGAGCACCATCACTGTAACTGTTGTGCTTCAACTGAGGGGGAGTCCCTGGTGAACATGCATGAACATGCTGCAACAAAAGGAGTTCAAACCATAAGGAGCAACGTGGCCACATGTGCAAGCACCACCATGGGCAACCTGTAGTGAGTCCCACAGGTGAAAATGTCCTAGTATCATGGGCAGATGTCACACCAGGTCATTGCAACAACATCGCCAATGAAGAGAAGGAGCAAGGGGAGGTTGTTAAACAAAAGTCAATGAACTTCCAATGAAAATAGGAGACATTTGGGAATCCTGATTGCTTAAAGAGACCTGCCAATAATCTGGGAGTTTCTCCCCCCCCCTTTTTTTTTTCGGTTTTTGGGCCACACCGGGCGATGCTCAGGGGTTACTCCTGGCTAACTGCTCAGAAATAGCTCCTGGCAGGCACGGGGGACCATATGGGACGCAGGGACTCAAACCAACCACCTTAGGTCCTGAGTAGGCTGCTTGCAAGGCAAACTCCGCTGTGCTATCTCTCCGACCCCAAGGGAGTTTCCCTCTTTACTTTCCCTTTCTTTTTCTTAAATAGAATCTTCTAAACTGGCAGAAGATAATGAATATAAATACAAATAAAATAGGACACATTTTCAAAATCATATATTTTCTTTTACAATGCCAGGGACCCACCCAACGGCCTCACCCAAGACCTCAGCCAGGGAGCATGACTGCCACTGAGTCTGTCCAGATCAACATTAGCAAAAATTTCTAACTGTTCAGTGAGAATTAAAATTACTTAGATAAATAATTTTATTATATGTAAATATAAGTATAATTTGGAGGGAATGTTTGGGCACCATTTAGCAGTGGCTTAATCTTGGCTCTACACTCAGGGATCATTTCTAGCGGGTTTCTGGAGACAAAGAGTGTTGGGAAATCAAACCCAAGTCAGTCATATGCAAAGCAAGCCTAAACCACTAGGCTATCTCTTTGGCTTAATGTTGGGGACATGGTGTGGTGTTTCCAAGGAACTGAGACTTTGCATAAGCATGGGTCTCAATATCCTGAGGGTCTTGCAATCTTACCCACAGCCACCTACTCCCTGGGTCTTCTTTGAAAATTAACTCTACTATTGGTTTACACATTAAGCTTAGGAATCATTTTTCATTTTGCTGTTTCTCTGGCCCTTCATGCAGTCCCTTCTCCAGGGCACAATAGGAGCAGTGGTGGCTCACTCCCAAAAGAATACTGCTCTCGATTTGCTGAAATAATGTGTGTTGTGTCTGATTGATCTGCAGCAGCCCAAATCGAACTATGATGAATTATTTAACATATTCCTAAAATGTCTTTTTAAAACGGTGCATTTTGAATAAGTTCTAACCAGAATCACCAGAGAGTCTGTATTTTCTGCACGTTCTGGGCCAATCCGCATATTCCAGATTTACTCCTGCTTTTTTTTAGTGCTGGAGGGTTGCTCTTGTTAGTGCTAAACGGAACCAAAGAGTGCCAGAGATCAAATCCACGGACTCATATAAACATATGTATCCTAAGGGTCAGGAATGATGTACAGGTAGAATGTTTACCTTGCATGTAGCCAAATCACGTTTAATCCCTGGCATCCTATAAGGTCCCCTGAGCTAGCCAGGAATAACTCCTAGTGCAGAGCCAGAAGTATCACACTTCAGTGTGGCCCAAAACAGATACAAAAAAACAAACAAAAACTATGTTCAGAAGACCTCTGAGCTGTCTCCCGCCTGGATAAATTAAATTTTCTTCCTTTTTTTGGTGGGGAGGTTTGAGTCACACCCAGCAGCGCTCAGGATTACTCCTGGCTCTGCGCTCAGAAATAGCTCTTGGCAGGCTCGGGGGACCATAATGGGAGGCCAAGATTCAAACCACCATCCTTCTGCATGCAAGGCAAATGCCCTACCTCCATGCTAACTCTTCGGCCCCTCCTTTCTATTTTTTTCAACCTTCTGCTTCTTTCCTTTCTTCCACTCATCCTTCCTTTCTTTCTTACTTTGTTCCCTCTTTTCTTCCTTCCTTTGTTCCTTCCTTTTTCCTTTTTACCCTCTTCCTTCCTTCTGTCCATCCCTTTATTTTTCTTCCTTCTACCCTTTCTTCTTCTTTCCTTTCATTCTTACCTTTCTTTTTTTTGTTTTGTTTTGTTTTTTGTTTTTGTTTTTGAATTATGCTCAGGGGTTACTCCTGGCTCTGTGCTCAGAAATCGCTCCTGGTAGGTTCAGGGAACCATATGAAATGCAGGAATCAAATAGAAGTTCATCCAGAATTGGCCATGTGCAAAGCAAATAAATGCCCTACCCCTGTGCTATCACTCCGACCCCTCATTCTTTCCTTTCTTTCATTTTTCCTTCTTTCATTCTTTGTTCTTTTTTGGGAGGGTAGTTGTTGCTTTTAGGCCAAACCTGGCAGTGCTCAAGGATCACTCCTGGTAGGGTTCAGGACTATATAGGGTGCTGGGGACTGAACCTAGGTTGGCTATTTGCAAGGCAAGCACCCTACCTGCCATACTCTCTTCTGCCTGAATCTCATCTTTCTTAAAACAGTATTCCAGGGGCCAGAGAGATAGCATGAAGGCAAGGCATTTGCCTTGCATGCAGAAGGACGATGGTTCTAATCCCAGCATCCCATATGGTCCCCTGAGCCGGCCAGGGCGATTTCTGAATGTAGAGCCAAGAGTGGCCCCTGGGCGCTGCTAGGTGTGACCCAAAAACAAAAACAAAAACAAAACAAAAAAACTGTATTCCAATGGTTTTGGGGGCTTTCTCCATGCACTGATAGACATTATACAATTTTTATTATTGGGCATTTGCTTTCACCAAAAAAGCATTAATAGATGTTTTATTCATAACCTCAGTCTTTAAATTGTTTCTATTTTTAACCAAAACATCAAAAGAGTATATGTCCCCAGCAATGGTAATAAAATCTACTGCATATTTTCTGCAGCTCCTTCTTTAACCACTCAGATATCTGTCCATGAATTGTATTAAGGATTAACATAGGCCCGGAGAGATAGCACAGCGGCGTTTGCCTTGCAAGCAGCCGATCCAGGACCAAAGGTGGTTGGTTCGAATCCCGGTGTCCCATATGGTCCCCCATGCCTGCCAGGAGCTATTTCTGAGCAGACAGCCAGGAGTAACCCCTGAGCACCGCTGGGTGTGGCCCAAAAACCAAAAAAAAAAAAAAAAAAAGGATTAACATAAATAAATAAATTTGTGGTGCTCCTTGTCTATCCCATATGATTTTAGCCAAGCCTTCATCAGCACAAATGGTGTAATTCTGTTCTTTGAACATACATACAATTATCATTGTAGACTTTTTTTTTTTTTTTTTGGTTTTTGGGTCATACTCGGCAGCGCTCAGGTGCTACTCCTGGCTCTGTGCTCAGAAATCGCTCCTGGCAGGCACGAGGGACCATATGGGATGCCGGGATTTGAACCACCATTGGTCCTGGGTTGGCCGCTTGCAAGGCAAACACCCTACCACTGTGCTATCTCTTTGGCCCTGTAGACAATTTTGTTGGTAACTAATGGTTTACAATTTTAAACATAATATGGTGCCATATATTTATATTATAATAGCATGAAATAATTTATATATCTCATGTACTTTTGTATCTAACTTTGATAGATTAATTTTGATGATTACCAAAGAACATTAAGATTTGCTGTCTTTTCCTTCCCAACTAAGCTCAGATTCTTTCTTTTTTCTTTCCAACATTCTGTAAAAACTCAGCAGCTTCAGTTCAATAACAGCAAGACCTTTTAGACAAATTGATGCTTTGATGTCTTAACAAAAGTACTTTGTCTCAAAGTACTGAGAGCTGCTTTCTTACTTTTATTTTTTTTTTCTGTTCAGTTGGAGACATTTTGTAATTTCTACACTCCTAAAGTGGAAAATAATCCTTTTATGTATCTACTCAAGACTTTCTACTTTGAATACCGTAATTTAATATAAGTGTTAAATGACTGTGACCATCAGCTCAGCTAGGTATCAAGTCACAATAGCTACCTGTTTGGAAAAAGCCTTTTTTTTTTTTGGAGGGGAGAATTGGGTCACACCCGGCAGTGCTCAAGGGTTACTCCTGGCTCTGTGCTCAGAAATTGCTCCTGGCAGGCTCTGGGGACTATATGGGATGCCAGGACTCAAACTGGGGTCAATCAGGGATTTTCTGCATGCAAGGCAAAGGCCCTACTGCTGTGCTATTGCTTGAGCCTTTTGACACATTGTGCAGTAGTATGATTGCTAAGACGCTGAATGTAAAATGTGACTATGAGTTGATGAAATTCAGTATTTGTATAACACCTTACTTAATCAAATAAAGTTGTCAACATAATTGTTATCAACTGAGAAATCTTCCTGTTTTAGGCCCTAATCAGCTTTCTTGAAGATTAAAAGAATCTGTTTCTCTCAGCACCTGTAACTCATTCATGGCACTCTACCGAGATTACTATCTTATACATATAAGAAGACTATATCCTGGGATGTGGCAAAATGCTTACATTCAGGCATGTGACCTGGATTCTAACCCCTGCAGCACAAACCTGAAAAGAAAAAAGAATAAATCTAGGAGACTTTGCACCTCTATTGTTGGCAGGGGACTCCTAAGCAGTGCCCTGGGGTGCAAGGTCTACCCTTTTTAGTACTTAGAATCACCCTGGCAGTTCTTGAAAAAAATCCTGAGTCATTTCCTGTAGTGCTCAGAAGAAGGAGTAATGCTGGAGATGAAAAACCCTGGTTAGGAGGAGCACTGAATCCATTACTCAGTGCTTCTTATGGATATACTCTGTCATCTGCCCTGGGTGTGTGTTGAATTGCGAAACTACCATCATTTTTTGTAGTCTTTAAAAACATAAGCCAACTTTATATATTTGTTCTCATCCATCTAGAGCTCTCACTTGATCAGAAGTCTTGACTGTCACCAACCACCAATGGTTTTTCCCCAGAATTTAGAAAAGTTTATTGGAAAGTCATGGAAAAAGGAGAAGAAACTTCCTATGTGGGAAGGTACTTAGCAAAAGGCTAAGTTCTTTCTACCAGTGTTTCTGTAAGACAAGCTCATAAACTACTCAGATCTACCAAAACGAATAAACAACACCCCATTCCACCCCACCCCACTCGCACTCTTTCTTTTAGGTTTTGGTTTTTTTTTTGTTTTTTTTTTTTTGTTTTTTTGTTTTTTGTTTTTTTTTTATTTAAACACCTTGATTACATACATGATTGTGTTTGGGTTTCAGTCATAAAAGGAACACCACCCATCACCAGTGCAACATTCCCATCACCCAAGTCCCAAATCTCCCTCCTCCCCCCCCAACCCCCGCCTGTACCCTAAACAGGCTCTACATTTCCCTCATACATTCTCAATATTAGGACAGTTCAAAATGTAGTTATTTCTCTAACTAAACTCATCACTCTTTGTGGTGAGCTTCCTGAGGTGAGCTGGAACTTCCAGCTCTTTTCTCTTTTGTGTCTGAAAATTATTATTACAAGGGTGTCTTTCATTTTTCTTAAAACCCATAGATGAGTGAGACCATTCTGCGTTTTTCTCTCTCTCTCTGACTTATTTCACTCAGCATAATAGATTCCATGTACATCCATGTATAACAAAACAAAATTTTTTTAATGTTTTAAAATGTGCAGTTTTGGGTCCAGCACACTTCTTTATAGGAATTAAGGCACTTACCTTGCCAACTCTGGTTCTCAGTACCATACATAGTTCCCCAAGGACTACAAGAAATAATCCCTGAGCACAGAGCCAGAAGCAAACTCTGAGCACCATCAGTTGTGACGTTAAAAACCAAAACCTCAAATATTATCCTTTAAGGTTTTGGTTTTTAACGTCACAACTGATGGTGCTCAGAGTTTGCTTCTGGCTCTGTGCTCAGGGATTATTTCTTGTAGTCCTTGGGGAACTATGTATGGTACTGAGAACCAGAGTTGGCAAGGTAAGTGCCTTAATTCCTATAAAGAAGTGTGCTGGACCCAAAACTGCACATTTTAAAACATTAAAAAATTTTGTTTTGTTTTGGAGCGGGCCATGCTTCGTAGTGCTCTGTTGGGATTTTTCCTCAAGGAAAGGCAAATATAAATAAAATGAATACATATATTTGTTTTTTATCCCAGATAATTTGCTTTGTTCTTTTTATTCTTTTTAAATTTTAAACATTGTAATTAACAAAGTTGTTTATAAAACAGTATTTTCAGTCATTCAATATTCTAACACCAATCCCACCACCAATGTGACCTTTCCTTCACAGGTGTTCACAGTTTCCCTCCCAACCCCCAAGCCTGTTCCCTTAGAAGACACAAACAAGTTTAATTTATATTGCTTGTTATAACATAATAACAAATTATCAGAAAATAGATCCGCCATTGGGGCTGGGGCTAGAGCTATAGTGCAGCAGGTAGGATGTTTGCCTTGCATGCAGCTGACCTAGGTTCAACCCCCAGCTTCCATATGGTCCCCTAAGCCTGCCAGGAGTGATTTCTGAGTGAGGAGCCAGGAATAATGCCTGAGCGCTGCCTGATGTGTTCCAAAGCCAAAAAAATAATGAAAAAAATTCAACAGATTAAACAAAAATCAACTTATGATAATTGTTATATCCCACAATGGTGTTACTAAAGTCATTGAGAATTTACTAAGCTGGTTGGTGCTAGATGAGCCTTTTGTGTTACTGTTTTGTTTACTGAGCTTGGTGGGCTTCTATGCAACTTTCCCATCAAATTTGCTGTGCTCCTGCTAAACTATTAGTATTTTAAAATATGGAGGAAGTGCCAAACTTTAGGAGCTATGCAGCTGGCCTATTTATATAAGGGAGGAGTTTGGGTGGAGCAGCTGAGCTGGAAGGGAGGGGAAAGGAAGGGAATCTGCTTGACTCCATTGCTGGAAGGCCTCAGAGTTTTCAGCTGGAGGTCAAATGACCTTGGATGATGGATTCAGTGATTTGGTGTCTTTTTTTTTTTTTTGACTCTTTGTTTTAACTATGTAGAACAAATCCAAAGGCTAAGAATTTGAGTATTGTGTTTCAAGTTATAAATTCTGTATTATTCTAGGATTAGTAGGCATGCTTATTACAAGTTTTGCATTTTTCATATGCTGTTGATCACTTGCCACCACTACTAACCCTTCCCATCACACACACACATGCACACACCTGGCTTTACACTCAGGAGTTGCTCCTGGGAGGCTTGGGGGACCATATGGGATGCCGGGATTTGAACCAATGACCTTCTGCATGCAAGGCAAATGCCTTACCTTCATGCTATCTCTCCTGCCCCGCAAACATACTCATTTACTCAGTCATTCTTCAGTAGCATGGACTATAGCCATAACATTCAATTAGTACAAGGCAGTGGAAAAGAACTTCAGCAGGAAGACTGAGAGTTTTGAATCCCTCTGGTGTTATCTCAAATTAGATTGGACACTAAATTAAGACTTGAATTAGTTTTACCTATTATTTTGGTCCTAGTTTTTGAAACTGTGGGTGGTGAACTTCAGGCAGCTAAATGTGGAGTGTAGTTAAAAAAATTAAATGGGGACCCAGAGAGATAGCACAGCGGCGTTTGCCTTGCAAGCAGCCGATCCAGGACCTAAGTTGGTTGGTTCGAATCCCGGTGTCCCATATGGTCCCCCGTGCCTGCCAGGAGCTATTTCTGAGCAGACAGCCAGGAGTAACCCCTGACACCGCCGGGTGTGGCCCAAAACAAAACAAAACAAAACAAAAAAATTTAAGTGGATTGTAAAGTATATTTCTTTATAACTTATTATCAATAAATGTTTTATTTTTGCTGTTGTTGTTTTGGGCCACACCTGGCAGTGCTCAGGGGTTACTCCTGGTTTTACTCTCTGAAATTGCTCTTGGCATGCTCAGGGGACCATATGGGATGCTGGGAATCAAACCACCATCAGTCCTAGGTTGACTGCATGCAATGCTAATCCCCTACCTCTGTGCTATCTATCTCTTCAGCCCCCATATATACCTGTATATTTGAGGTCTCAAACATTTATCTGGCAAAATGGTTTGTAAGTGAAAAACATTTAAGAAGCACTGATACAGGTGCATTACTTCACATTTCTGAACTTGTGTTTCCTAACCTTTCATAATTTTATTTTTTGCTTTATCTTTTGGGCCTGCGGTGTCCTGAAGCCCCCCCAGGGGGGACCCGGCCAGCAGGAATTAGCTGGAAAGGCTTCTCAGACAACCGCACTCCTATTTTGCTGAGTAGAAGAGCAACCACACCTGTAAAAAATCTGAAAGAGGTTAATAATAAAGACCCAAGGCAGCGTCTCACTGTTCAAGGGTACCTTTATAGGGCTACAGCTCCTTCTTATATAATGAAGGAGAAGGGGGCAGTACAAAGGTGATGTCAGTCATACTTTTGGCGCGAAGGCCCATACAAGGCAAGAATATATTTCAGGTTTCAAGGAACAAAGAAAGTTAGGCATTCTCTAAATAAGGAAGTGGGCAGCGGGCTAGGGGGGCTGGATGACCTTCAAGCTATGATGAACGTGCTGTTTCCATGGAAATTTCTAGTGTCCTTCTAGCTGCATTCCTAATTGCTTGACCATCAGGAGCTGGTGCAAGATGTGCTTGCCTCAGTGATCTTGAACAGACAATGTAGCATACATTTATTGATAATAGCCTAGTTCACTCCGAAATGTGGTCTTAAGGAGTGAGGCCTAGTTTCTGATAACGGTACCGGACAGTGTTGCTCTCCTCCGGGCTAGAGTTAATTATATCTACAGTTGCACATTCCTTTCTCTATAGCTCAAAAACTTACAGCAAGACTGCAAAATAGCTTTTAGGTGAAAAGCTGGAATATGGCAGAAAGAACAGCAAAATGGCCTCAAACAAGTCAGTCCCCAACATCTCCCCCTTTCTCTTCTAATAAAAGAAGGAAAGTCGTGAGCGGGTGGTAGAACCGTGTCTTAGGCTACAAGGTTTGACCAGGTCGGACACGGCCAAAGCCGCATTTAACAGGTGGCCACAGATGCCATGGTTGCGCGCAGAGATCCGAATTATTCGTTGTAGCCTTTTAGGGCCGTGCCCTAACTGGGACCTTGCTAATCCCGTCGTAGGTGTCTCCACAGCCGAGAGCACAAGTGCCGGAGCGAGCTCCGTCTGTTAGCTATGCGCTCTATCTCCTGGAAACTTAGTGGCTGGAAAAGCGGCTTGGTGACTAAAGCCAAGTTTTCACAGGAGTCACGCGGGGTTAGACGCTGGTAGTTAACCTGAATAGAGGTTTTTGCCTTTTCATCTACCTGGTTCTTAATAAAGGCAGTGATTTTGCGGAAAATCCATGGGCCAAGAGAAAAGAGCAGCATAAGGCTAATAAGAGGGCCCACAACGGTGGACAAGATTGTGTGGAGCCAAGGGGAAGAGAAAAACCAATCCTGGTACCAACCTTGTTCTTCATCGAAATGTTTTTCAAAATCTTTTATACCATCACCAATATGTTGAACGCTATCTCTAACTAAACCAGTTTTGTCTTTAAAAATACAACATTGTTCCTTAAGGGCTACACAGACTCCCCCCTCTTTCATAAGGGCAAAATCTAAAGCACGACGATTTTGGAGAACAACATCAGCAAGGGAACTAACAGTATCTGTGAGAAATTGCAGACTAGTTTTGATTTCATTAATGTCTTGTTCTACTGCTTGAGTAAGAGTGCGGAAATTGGATTGAGAGGATACAAGAGAGTAGATACCAGTGCCAGCGCCAGTAGCGCCAACAGCAAGGAGCACTGCAAGTGTAACGGAGGTGAAGGGCTCACGGCGCTGTCGAGAAAGGGATTGAGAAGAATAGGAATAGGGTGAGGTGGCAGGAGAGGGAAAGATATGTTCTGAGTGAATGGTGATTTTTGGAATGAGAATAACAAGAATACAGTAATCGTGTGAAAGGAGGAAAGAAGAACGAATGATAAAAGGAGTAAGACCAGAAGCACAGGCAAAATAAGTTCCATTGGGAGCTAACAGATAGGGTTTTGAAGAGGAAGAGTTGTAGATGTTAATAGTTTCGTTGCACACGTCACGTAATTGGCTAGGAAGCAGGGAGTCGTTAGGCTTAATGCAGAGGCCAGAGCCTACGACTTGACCGACTGTAATGCCATGTTGAGGTTGTGTGTTCCAACGGAGGTCAGAGGGGTTGGAGGTAGAGGAAAGGTTGCCAAACACTGCAACACCTTCATAGAAAGGAGGTTGAGGAGAAAAACAAAGCCAACATCTTTCATAGGCAGGATCTGTAAGGGCAAGAGCAGAAGCATTTATGAGATTGAGAATAACCTGAGAGGACGGAGAAGGACCTGAAGGCATAGTGAGTTGTCTGAGAGAAGAAGATGCAGATGGAAGAGGAGGAGGAGGAGAAGGCATGTGTGATGGACCTGAATGAGGATGAAAAAAAGTGTTAGGACCAACGGCGAGGGGGTGAGAATTCGGCAACTGTTTAAGTAAACAGAGGGAAAAAAGAAGTCCAGGGTCGGTACGCCTAACGTAAAGTCTGAGTCCCCATTGTACGGGTTGAGTCCAGTGATGCTGACGTCCAGCAGCAGTAAATTCGATGATGAGGGGGTTACACCAACCACGGGTAGCAGAGGATGCATCACAGTTCAGAAAAGGAGGAGTTGGGGGGGCGTGAAACGGTGATGAAGTCCCAGGAGGAAGAGGGTTTCCAATAAGCAGTTCCGGTGGTTTCACAGCCCCAGGAGGCGCAAAAGTGTTGGTTATGAGCGCCACACTTATAGTCGCTGGAACGGGGCCGGTGGTGACCAGGGCAGACGTAGAAGGTGGTGAAGGGGTGGCGTAGTACATCACGGCGAATAACAGAGTTGCAGCCACCGCTAGCAGGGGAGTAATAGTCATCGGGGTCAACAGCACGAGGTTGAGGCAGGCGGAAATTGGAGGTGCCCCAGTATAGGCTTGCACCCATGGCTAGGGCACAAAGGTCGACTTGCAAGACCGGCCAAGGGATGGAGGTAGAGAGGATGGAGGTTGTTGGTGGCATCGGTGGGCATCCAAGGCAGCTAGGCAGAGTGTCTAATTCAGCATTGTCAAAGGTGGAGTCAGTTAGAAACAGGTTTGCAGGAATGGCGTCTAGCAGGAGGTTTATAAGAAAACAGCTTGGCAGGAGGCAAAATGGTTACTTCATATAAAAATTAAGAATTTGCAGAAAACATTAGCAATTTACATTACACTAGTTATTTTTGAATACCACGGGAATGTTATTTGACCTCTGTTAGACTTTGGCATAAAAGAAAATTTATAATTAACAATTGCTAATTAAAAAAAATTTTTTTTAAACTGAATATAAAGGATTTTTCTTAAACTTCTAGTTATTATGTTAAAGCTGGATGCTATTTTTTAGCCATAAATACATATTCTATAGGCTTGAACTTACACATAGCAGGAAAGCCAGGTGACTGCAAAGTCCAGAAATTCTCCAGGGAAAAGTTATCCCCGATGGCCATTGAGAAATCTGGGGTTTGCCATTCTCCACACCCTCCGCCATGTTCTTAGAAGGACAAAGCTAGCTTAATACATAATTTTTAACACATGATTTTTAGTTGTAAGATGCCAGTCTGTGAACTGACCAGACTGAACCAGGTTGAAAAAATTAATTGAAATTTAAAAAATGGATAAGGCTTTAAAAATTGTATTATTATAAAATGTAGAGATAACAAATAAACAGACAAAACAAAACAACACTAAACACAACATTTTACACTTGTGGCCACTTTCATTCATCACAACAGACACATAAACAGACAAAAGGATTGATTTAAGACTTATTTATAAAAAATTGACAAGCGCTTTTAAATATTTAGCTAACATGTTTGTGAGAAGAAGAGAAAAAAAAATTTTGTAGAAAAACTTTTTTAGTGTTGAGAAGTACTTAATGTAGATGGAGTGGAACTTTGCTGAAAATAAATTTTAAGGTTTAGATTTAACACAAAACATTTTTAAAACAACTTTAATTTGAAGTTTAAAACATTAAGTAAAATGGTTAATGAGCACTGTAGAAGGAGTCTCTACTTGGAAGTATGAAATGATTTGCTGTAAATGAATAGGTTTTCTTTAAATTGGTTTTGCAGTAGAACAGTAAGACAGCTGCAATAAAGTGTTAAAATTTTTATGATTAAACACAATAGCATGAACTATGATTATTAAAGGTATAAAAACTGATTTTTTAAAAAACAAACAACTGTTTTTACTATGAAGACTTTAAGTGAATAATTTGTAAAAAATATTATATACCAAATTAACTAAATGCTTAGATTATTATAAAATATAGTTAAAGACATCTGATGCATTTACACACCTAGAACTTAAGACTAAAATTATATTTAATACTAGTTAATTTGCTTATAAAGTTTAGTTACTTTTATATATTACTTATAAAATTATATATAATATATTTTTCATTTATATCATTTTTTCACTGCGACACAAATATACAGATTTGTATAATGTGCTGATATTTTGAATGCACTTAAAATAATAGTTCTTTCAATGCAGAAATAAAGAACAACCATTGCTGTAGCACAAAGTTAAAACTAAGGGTACTATAAAGCACACCTAGGTGTTCACTGTGCATTAAATTAACTATATTGTTTAAAAAGGCTAACCACATTATTTTTCACATAATTTTGTAAATACTTTAAAAATTAAAATAAAACTTTTAATAGAAATATAAGATTTAAATTTAACACTTTTGTGTTCGTTTGGATTTTAAAACACAAAGAAGTTTTTCTTTTACCAACATTTTGTTATCTGTAAAGTGACAGAATTATGACCTTGCTCTAAAATTTTCTGAGAGGCATGGAAAAAAAAAAAGTTTATTGCCCTTATCTTCCTGTTGCTTTTTAATGTTTTAATAATTACTTTACACCACTTAATGCACTAAACCTAATAACACATATTTGACGAAGTGTAGGGCTGACAAGGTGAAGCAGAGTTTTTCACTGATAACTCGGGGAGGGGCCAGCACAGTTAACAGCAGGAAGGCTAGAGGCAAATTATTTACAGTCAGCAGGGTGTAATGATATAGAGAAGAAAAAAAAAAGCAATCTTTTAAGATTAATTACTAATTTATTGGAATTAGAGGGAATGGCAACCGAAGAGGGGAGTCTGGGTTGCAAAAGTACCATGGGGTTTATGGTTTTATTAATTGATTTGAGAATATGCAAGAGATGCTACTTTTTAGATTTCTTTCGAATAACAAAGATTGGGTATTTCAAGGTGAAATGGAAGGCTTAAAGTGGGAGTGGCAGGGCCTGAGCTGGCTGTTTCCCAAGGCTGGCAGGAAAGAGGCTGAAGGAGGCTGAGGGCTGGTTTGAGCAAAATTGTCCTGAGTAAAAGGTACATTAGGCTCAGAAGTTTTAACAGCAAAGTGTAGATATCACAAGGTTTTATGGCTTAGCAGATGATACTTTGTAATTATCCTACTCACTGTGCCCTTAGAATTTTTTGTAGGCACTGCAGCAGTTTCTGTTTTATGGCACTCAGCCTGACTTTTATAGTTTGTTTCTTTGAATTCTCAAGAGGGGGGGCTTGGCCGTGGAATTCAGTGGGCAAAGGACAGACAGCTATAGATTTAGGAGGGCGGGGGAAAGCCTGAAGGGCAGAAACTTGTGAATTAAGAGAAGCAGCCTGTTTTTGAAGGCTTAAGATTTGTTTAAGATTTTTAATGTGGCCAAGTAGCTTCATATCTATAGCTTTAAGAGGGGGAGCGGTGAGAGGAGGGAATCTGCCATGGTTAGGGACTGAGCGTCTTGGGCATTTAGAATTTTTCCCCTGGGGTGCGGGGGATCAGTGGGAGGCGTTTGAGAAGGTAGCTGCGGAGGCTGCTGAGCAGGCGGGGAGGGGGTGGGTGGGAAGACTTTCTCCATTAGGGAGAAAGACAGGAAAGGTAGCACTGGTTTTTGAGCTAAGAGCATTATCAAGTTTGTTAGAGAGGTGAGAGACCATGGATGTAATTGTGGTGAGTTGGGAGCTTAAGTCAGAAAAAAGGGGGGGGGGAGGGAGAAAGCAGCAACAGTTTGTTGCCGGTGTGGGGGAGCTGCTGGAATGCCGGCTCTGGGGAGCGACTTCCAGGCACAGAGGGCAGCAAGAGCCATGTTGGCAAGCTGGGACCTGGAAAGTGTGCTGTACCTTTAAGGTATGAAAAGAGGCGAGGCCAGCTATAAGAGCTTAGAGATCAGGATTCCTGCCTATCTGCAAGGGCTTTGCAGCGGAAAAAAAAAGTTAACTTCCCAAGAGACAAAGAGTTCAGCTTTTAGATTCTAAGCAGGAGAGCGTGTAAGGGGCTTGGGGGCCATAGGAGGTTACGGCTTGAAACGGCTCTTTGAGGCTTTTCCAATTAAAGGCTTTGTATTGTTGCAATTGCTGGCTAAGGAGGGGAGGGTGGTGAAACAGGGACGGAGCTGAAGCTAGGGAAGTGAAGGGCTGTTTAGGATTTTGCACAGAGGGTGCAGCGGCAGAAGTAAAGATGAAGGGTTAGAAGAGGAAGGAAACTGAGAGACAGAGTCAGAGCGAGAGGGAGCCCAGGAACACTAGATTTCTGGTAAACATCATGAACAAACATTAAAAAATTACAAATATCTTTTTTGGTAACCTCTATATGTCTGGCTTTCAACTCAGACTGTATATATTTAATGAATTTAAGTTCAATACTCAACGAAACACCCATGGAAGTGAAGCCAACGGGCGAAGCCCCAAGAGCCAATCAGGGGCGGTGATCAGAACGACTGAAAAAACTGCAGTTTAAATATTTGATTAAGGCTAACTCGTTTCAACGCTTACCCGGATGGGGTATTCCCGCGATTTATGAAACAGCTCCGGACTCGCCGACCCGTAGTCGTTCGGGGTGTGGCGGTGGTCTTCGTGCCCAGCGTTGGGCGCCAAAATGCGGTGTCCTGAAGCCCCCCCAGGGGGGACCCGGCCAGCAGGAATTAGCTGGAAAGGCTTCTCAGACAACCGCACTCCTATTTTGCTGAGTAGAAGAGCAACCACACCTGTAAAAAATCTGAAAGAGGTTAATAATAAAGACCCAAGGCAGCGTCTCACTGTTCAAGGGTACCTTTATAGGGCTACAGCTCCTTCTTATATAATGAAGGAGAAGGGGGCAGTACAAAGGTGATGTCAGTCATACTTTTGGCGCGAAGGCCCATACAAGGCAAGAATATATTTCAGGTTTCAAGGAACAAAGAAAGTTAGGCATTCTCTAAATAAGGAAGTGGGCAGCGGGCTAGGGGGGCTGGATGACCTTCAAGCTATGATGAACGTGCTGTTTCCATGGAAATTTCTAGTGTCCTTCTAGCTGCATTCCTAATTGCTTGACCATCAGGAGCTGGTGCAAGATGTGCTTGCCTCAGTGATCTTGAACAGACAATGTAGCATACATTTATTGATAATAGCCTAGTTCACTCCGAAATGTGGTCTTAAGGAGTGAGGCCTAGTTTCTGATAACGGTACCGGACAGTGTTGCTCTCCTCCGGGCTAGAGTTAATTATATCTACAGTTGCACATTCCTTTCTCTATAGCTCAAAAACTTACAGCAAGACTGCAAAATAGCTTTTAGGTGAAAAGCTGGAATATGGCAGAAAGAACAGCAAAATGGCCTCAAACAAGTCAGTCCCCAACATGGGCCCATACAGCTCCCATGTGGTGCTCAGAGTTACTGTCTCTATATTCAGGGATCACTCCAAGAAAGCTTAGGGTACCAGCTGGGATGCCAGGGATTAAACTTGGTTGGTCTCCAATAAGGCACAGACTTTAAGAGTTTTTGGCCATTTAATTTGTTTCTAGATTTTGGCTATTGTGCTGCAATGAGTATAGAAGCACTAATGCCTTTTGTGGGTTTTTTTTTTGAGTTTTTTTTTGGGGGGTGTTCATGCCTGGTGGTGCTCAAGGCTCATGGCTCTATATTCAGGAATAACTCTTATTGAGTTTAGGGGATGATACGGGTTGCCAGAGAACTAACCCAGGTTTACCTCATGCAAGCAAATACCCTACCTGCTATATTATTGCTTTAGTCCCATCAGTTGTATTTCTTAAAATATTTTGGGAGTCCTTGGAATAGATGCCAAGAAGTAGAATTGCCTCATAGAAAAAGCTCAATTTTTAGTTTTTTGGTAAGTGTCCATATTGTTTTGCCAAAGGAGTGGATTAGTCTATGTTTGCATCAGCAGCGGCTGAGAACTTTCCCTCCCCAAACCCCCAACGTTTGGTTATTTTGTTCTTCTTAATATAGGCATATTTTTTTACAGGAAGTTTACATCCAGAAGTGACTTTTACATAAGATACATTGCTGAGTGACAAGAGATAATTGAAATTCATTTTTATGAGATCTTCAGCTTCCAGGATATTCTCAGCAGCTGTTGTTCTCATCTACTGCAGCAAGAACTAATTGTCACATTAAGGCTTTAACAATACAAATGTTCTGTCTTCGTATGATGATCAGACATCTTGACCTGAGTTTTAGTGGGCTAGCATCAAGATATTGGTAGGGCTGTGCTCTTCTGGACCCATTTGGTAAACATCTACATACTGAGATGCCTTAGATACAGAAGTTTACATGAGGCTAGAACTCCTTTTCCCAAACTGTGCTAGGAGAAAGATGGGAGAGGGGACTTGTGTGGGAGCAAATAGGAGGCACAGGAGAGGGGCATGACTGGCCCCACACAAGGCCAGGGTCTTGAAGCTCCAGCGTGGGAGATCATGAGCCATCTATTCCATCTGGCATTTCCCTGGTCTTGCCAGGAAAGGTTGCCCTTGACTTCAGGAATTGCTCTGACCCACTTTGCTGTGACACGTATCTCTTGGCATTTCAGGCAGTGTTTGCCTTGTGGAAATGACTGGCATGTGGCCTTTGATGGCAAAGTTGCTCAGTTTTGCCATCTCAGGAAGGTCCCCATGCATAGGTTGCTTTTTAGCTGGGACTAGAATCTGCCACTGTCTCACTGAGGGGTACTGGGGAGAAAAAAGAATAACTTGCCTAGGAGAATCAGGAAACAGGTTAGTGTTTTATCTTAGTAAAAATTCCCTGAGGAAGTAACAGGCTGGACTTGGTAGAAGTGAGGCTCCAGGTTTAGTATTCAGGCTAGCTCACATCTCCTTTTCTTTTCCTGTATCTCTGAGGGTCTACCTGCCTTCCCTGGATCTTGTCCCATTTCCATTTCCAAAGCAGGTGATGTCCAACTGACTTGTTCTTACTCATTATAACTGACATTTTTGGGTTACACCCGGTGATGCTCAGGGATTACTTCTGGCTATGCACTCAGAAATCACTCTTGACTTAAGGGAACCCTATGGGACACTGGGGGATTGAACCGACATCCACCCTTGGTCAGCCGCGTGTAAAGCAAATGCCCTACGGCTGCGCCATTGCCCCGGCACCATTACTGATATTTTCTAATCCCTCTGCCACTGCTTCCACATTACAGATGATTACTTTGGACCCACAATTAAGAACATGTGATTTAAGGTACAGTGAGTAATTTGATTTCATCTGTAACTTTAATCATAACTTGTCAAGAAATAAATTAAGGGACCAGAGTGATAGCACAGCGGCTAGGGCATTTGCCTGGCACATGACCAAACCAGATTCAATTTCCTGTATGTCATATAGTTCTCCGAACCTTCGATGAGTGCCACTCCTGGTGTGCCCCAAAAGCCTAAAAAGAAAAAAAAGAAAAGAAAAAGAAATTGATATTCTGAAGAACAAAGTAGTGACATCTGTGAAATTAACTTTAAAAGCATTATATTCTATTCAGGTCACTCTAAGGACATGATGGCTATATCAGTGCTAACTTCAGGTGGTTTCCAAGGTGCTTTTCCTGAACTGTGGAGTCAGCTTCAATCCCTACCAATACATATGGTCCCCACATATTGTCAGGAATGATCCCTGAGTTAACCCTGATCATTGCCAGGTGTGGCCAGTGAGAAAAAAGAGATCTGTTGAATTGACACACCTCAACTCTGTTTGCATAACTACAAGAGGAGATGGCTAAAAATTCTAAAATTTCAGGGCCGGAGTGATAGCACAGCGGTAGGGAATTTGCCTTGCACATGACAAACCCGTGAAGGACCTGGGTTCTACTCCCAGTATCCCATATGGTTCCCTGAGCCTGCCAAAAAAACTGAGCACAAAGCCAGGAGTAACCCCTGCATGCGACCAGGTGTGGTCCAAAGCAAACAAACAAACAAACATCAGCTCATGATTTATTATTGATAAATGTTTGATTTGTATATCTTTTTTACATATCTCTGTTCTTATGGGTAGCATAAAAATTTCTTGGACATGGGGCCAGAGAGATAGCAAGGAGATAGGGTGTTTGCCTTGCATGCAGAAGGATGGTGGTTCGAATCCTGGCATCCTATATGGTCCTCCGAGCCTGCCAGGGGTAATTTCTGAGCATAGAGCCAGAAGTAATCCCTGAGCTCTGCCGAGTGTAACCCAAAACCCAAAAAAAAAAAAAAAAGGAAAGAAAGAAAGAAAGAAAGAAAGAAAGAAAGAAAGAAAGAAAGAAAGAAAGAAAGAAAGAAAGAAAGAAAGAAAGAAAGAAGAAAGAAAGAAAAATGAAGCAAACAAAATAATTTCTTGGACAAATAAGAGTTTCAAGTGGAAAACTTTAAATGCACTAATTAGAGCAAACTAAAATCAGTGTTAATGACTCCACAATAAGGGCTAGCAATCACAGTCAGATGACTTTAAGTCTTAGCCAATCAACAACAGCCTTATGTTGTTTGCATCTCTTCTCCATAAAAATGTCTGTGAGTTCTTGCTGGTGAAATTTTCCTCCTTACTGGGATGGGTTTGGTACTGACCAACTTGATTCAAGTTTTGCTCAAATAACTCTTGAAATGTTACCATTCTTCAACTTTGGTCATTTTTCTGTGTACCATAGCCACTGATAAGTGGTAGTAAACTGAGGGACAATTGGTAATGAATTAAAGAAGTAATAACAGCAAGAAGTGATCTGAAATGAAGTTCCTGCTGAGTTTCTGAGTTCCCGGCAGAAGGCACTTGCCCAACCAGGATCCAAGGGTTTATAAATATCCCAATGAGACCAGCCCAAAGGGAAAAGGCTGGACCTTCCTAGGAGAGGCTGATGTAACAGGAAGGAACAGGCCTTCATAAAACTATCAGGAGCTCCAAGTTCCTTTTCCTTGCAGATCTTAGTAGGTGATTTCCAAGAAGAGACAAGCATGTCTAAGGATGCATAAGTATGATAACAGCAGGCTGCATAGAAAGCCCCAAACCAGGGCACATTAGAAACAAACCTAGAAAATCACTAAGGGGGTAAACTCTAAATCTGGTTGTCATTTTTTGTTTGCTTGTTTATTTTATTGCTTTGGGGGTCACACCCTAGCAATGCTCAGCAGTTACTTTTGGCTCTGCACTCAGAAATTACTCCTGACAGTGCTGGGTACCATATGGGTTGCCAAGAATTGAACCCAAGTTGGGCTTGTGCAAGGCAAACACGATACCTGCTTTATTATCCACTCTGTTGTCTGAACTGCAAATCTGCCCACAACTCTCCCCTCTCAATGTGCAACCTTCCCCTTTACTTTATGAATAATGCTCCATTTTAGGAGTTTCTTACTTGGGGTATTTAATTCCTTTCTTTGACTTAGCTGACTTTTCTTTCTCTCCCTCTTTCTCTCATATCCTAAAGAAAGTATGCTGTTTCTCTATCCTCTGAAATTAAAAAAAAAAATTTTTTTTTTGGGGATCACATTCAGCTGTGCTCGGGGGTTACTCCAAATCACTGAGAAATCACTCCTACAGGCATGGGGGGGGGGCATATGGTATGTCAGAATTCGAACCACCATTTGTTCTGGGTCAGCTGTGTGCAAGGCATACGCACTGCCACTGTGCTATATCTCCAGCCCCTAAAATTATTTTTTATGAGAAAAGACAAAGAAACTAAGGCCCTGAGTGGATGTCAGGGTGCAGGAACTCATGCAGATTTTTTTTTTTTTTTTTTTTACCAGTTCTGACCATGAGCTTCTGTGACCAGGTCCTGATGGGTCCTGCAGAAGGGCAGAAGTACTAACAGGAAAGAAACTATTCTTGGGTCCTGGAAAGATGTTCAGCGAAAAGGACATTTGCCTTGCACAGGGTGACCTGGGTTCTATCCTTGGCATTCCTTATGGTCCTCTGAACCTGCCAGATATAATTTCTGAGCACAAAGCCAGGAGCAATAGCCCCTGGTCCCCACTGGTTGTGGCAATAGAACAAAACAAAACAAAAAATAGAAAAAGGAACAAAAGAAACTATTAATACCCCTCTACCCCCAGGCAATGATAGGAGAGTAAAGGTGTTTAATGGCTCTTTACTGCTTTTGTTCTTCAATATATTTTCACCCAGGGTTTTCTTTGGAGGTGTGGGTGGAACTCTGAAGCAGTGCTCAAGGGACACAGAGGCCACTCCTGGCAATTTCTGGTCAATTGGGTTGGCAATTGAGTGCTAGGGCTCATGGATGTAGTGTTGCTCAGGCCCTATGGTGCTAAAGATTATCCAGGCCTTCCCCTTGGCTCCCCAGCTCCAGAACTGGCAGTGCACCTCTGGGGTTCAAATCAGGTTCAGCTGTATACAATTGTATACAACAACCAAGTACCTCAAACCTCAAACCTGTACTATCTCTCTGGCCTTCATCTTGCTTTTATTGCATCATCCTCACCTTTATATCCTGTAACAGGGGTGGAGAACCTTCTCTGACAGAATATTTATAGCATTATTTGCTGGCCATAAAATATAGGCAGATGGGCTATGAGAAATAGACAGGTCTGACCCATCATGTACCAAGGTCAGATCACATGATTTCTTGGGCTGATATGGCCTAAGGGCCAGTCATTCCCCTTTGTTGCTAGTGACTACTTATTACCTAATTCTATTTGGTATGACCACAACAAAGGGCATGAAGGAAATAGTTTTGCATCATTTACACCAAGGATGAGGCAGTTTCATGGAACTCATGTTTGGGTGTTCACTTCTTGAAGACCAATGACTTCAGAAGACAAGGGAGAGAAAACCAAGCTTATTCCAGTGCCAGCACACCAAGGACATGGTGAAATTCTTTTTCTCAAAATACACAGATGGAGCACTAGAATGATAGAACAATGGGTAGGACACTTACCTTGTTTGCAGCCAACTCAGGTTTGATTCCTAGCACTCCAAGCACCAGGAGTGATCCCTAAGCACAGAGCCAGGAGTAAGCCCTGGGCACTGCCAAGTGTGTTCCCCAATATATCCTAGGTGGAGTTCTTAGTTGGGCTTTTATGGGGCTTTTATATAGGATTGGTTTTAAAAGCTAGAGGGAACTATGGCTGTAGGCAAAAAGAAGTGATGTGTGTGAGGAGCAAGGTAATATCTCTGAAGCATCTTCACTTAAGGAGGCATAGACATCTGGTTCAAGCAGGCATGGAGGAATCCCTCTCTGAGGATGAGCAGCTTCTATTTTCACTGAAGTGACCCTGACCTCACATGCTAGTGGTCTTCTCTATAAGGTGCAAACATCTCCCTCACAACAGATGGAGAAACCTAAGAGTACATCACCAACAAACCAAAAGCTAGAGTTCAATTGGGAAAGAGAAAATCAGACCCTTTGCTATGCAAATTTCACAATATGGTGAGCCTTTGCTACATGCCACTCCTACAAGTCAGGACCATCTTCTAAGACACTAATTTTCTCTCAAACTAGCTTCAGTAGAATCTATATCACTCGATGCCAAAAACCATAAAGCGATAGAAACAGCTTAGTTTAATTAAAATATTACTTCACATGATTCAGTTTTTATCATCGTCACACTCGCTTTTGTGACATTCCAGTTATTAACATTTTCACATCTGATACTACCAGGCTCTTGTTAGAAACGAACAGTTGATCACTTGTGTTGCTGGAGGAGTGTCAGCAATTGGCTGTAGCGAGCATTACCAACATTTATTTCCCTATCACCAATTTAGATTAACAGATTTTTAGAGAAGCATTGAGGATCTGGGAGACTGCCCAGAGGGCTGGAGTTCATGATTTATATGGAGGAGCTGAAGGTTCCTGTAGTCCGGTTGTAGAACTGAAACACACACACACACACACACACACACACACACACACACACTGCCCAGAGGGCTAGATTTCATACTTTATATGGAGGAGCTGAAAGTTCCTGTAGTCGGGTTGTAGAACTGAAACACACAAACACACACACACACACACACCACTGCCCAGAGGGCTATGGAGGAGCTGAAGGTTCCTGTAGTCAGGTTGTAGAACTGAAACACACAACACACACGTAGAACTGAAACACACACACACACACACACACACACACACACACACACACACACACACACACACACACACACACACACACACACACACACACACACACACACACACACCCCTGCCCAAGGGCTAGAGTTCATGCTTTTTATGAAGGAGCTAAAGGTTCCTGTAGTTGGGTTGGGTTGTAGAACTGAAACACACACGCACACGCACGCACACGCACACGCACACACACACACACACACTAGGACTGAAGAATCAAGGCAGATGATGAAAACACTAATGACCCCAAGGCGCACCTCTTCCAGGACCCCTTTCCTGCAGGAGAGGGGCGTGGTTCTCCAGCTGCTGCTGTAAACCTGCGCTCCGGCAGAGGGCGGTGCGGAGCCCTGACAGGAAGAGTCCAACTGTGCAGCATCGCGGAGGGGAGCCACGTCCCGCAGAGGACCCGGCCTTGCCCTTCACAAACGATCTATTCCCCAAATCTTCGCCATTCGTGTCTCCCTGCATCAAGTTTCACTTCTATTCAGAATCCCTCCAAATATCTTCCCTGGAGATGGCGGCTGGGCGGCGCACACTCGCGGCTGTTCCCCCCGCACTGCCTGCGCTGCGTGCGCCGGACTGCGGAAGCGGAAGTGAGCGCTGCTCAGGGTGGGTTTTGGGGACCAGGCCACCGAGTCGCGGGTTCGAGCCGGACGTGAGCCATGGAGGCTTCGAACGAGTTGAAACTGGATGCCAAGTCGATGGTAAGTACGCCCTGAGCTGGCCCGCGGAGGGGGGTGGTGGCGGCGACCATGACGTCATGCCATCCACTCACGACGTCATACCATCTTTCATGACATCAAGCCCCCATGACGTCAGGCCCTCTCTCATGACGTGTCTTCTGCTCTCGTTGCAGGTCACCAACCAGGTGAGTCCCTGGACGTGGCCGCCCGGCTGTCTGCAGCCGCCTCTGGACCTGGGGCGAGCGCCTCGTTTGCACCGCCTCCGAAAGCTGGGATTGGGCCTCCCAGAGCCGCCCCCCCCCCCCCCCCCCCCAGCTTGTCTCTTTCCCCCTCTCCTGTGTCACTTGATGTGTTCTTTCTTCCCAGGTGCTTTATTTATTTAATGCCATCATCATCATCATAGGGTACTTTAAAAAATTGAATCTTTTTGGGGCTGGAGTGGGTAGGGTACTTGCTTGAGGCCAACCTAGGTTCGATTCCCATCATCCCTTATGGTTCCCCAGGAATAATTGTCAGGAGTAATTCCTGAGTTCATCGTAGGAATAATCCCTAAGCTTTGCTGGATGTAGTTAAAAAAAAAAATTGAAACTTTTGTGGCTTCAATGGGTCGGTTGCTTGCTTTGCATGTGGCCAACCTGCTGGGTTTGAATCTCAGCACTCTATATAGTTTTTCCAAGCACCTCCAGGAGTAATTCTCCAGTGCAGATCTAAGAATAATCTGTAAGCATCTCCAGACATGGCCCAATGACCTGGGAAAATTTTTTGAACATTTTTGTTGGGGGAGTAGATATTTAATACAACATAAATATATTATCTTAAATTTGCAAAGAATTATTGTTTCCTTGAGCAACTTTTTTCCCCCTTTTTTTTGGGGGGGGTGGGGCCACACCCGATGACGCTCAGGGGTTATTCCTGGCTATGCGCTCAGAAATCGCTCCTGGCGGCCCGGAGAGATAGCACAGTGGCGTTTGCCTTGCAAGCAGCCGATCCAGGACCTAAGGTGTCCCATATGGTCCCCCGTGCCTGCCAGGAGTTATTTCTGAGCACTGCCGGGTGTGACCCAAAAACCAAAACAAAAAATTCATGAAGAAATCGCTCCTGACTTGGGGGACCATATGGGACACCAGGGGATCGAACCTTGGTCTGTCCTAGGATAGTGCTGACAAGGCAGATGCCTTACTGCTCTGTGCCACCGCTCTGGCCCCATCCTTGAGCAACTTTTATAAAAGTTTTTTTTTCTCTACTTCCTTATATATTTTTCTTTCTTATTGAGACAGAGAACTAGTCTTATTTAGCCAGACAATGTTTTCACCTCCAATTGGTTGAGCTTTATCTATTAAACTTTTATTCTTTGCTAAGTGTATATTTCTCCAATTGGTTGAGCTTTATCTATTAAACTTTTATTCTTTGCTAAGTGTATATTTCTGGAACAGATAAAGAACCTGCTATGCTATTTTCTGAATTTCAGTTCTGTGTCTTTTGTCTGACAGTGTTAGGGGTTCAGTGTTTAGGGGTCCAAGTGGTGTAGGTTATTGCACCTGGAACTTCAGCATGTAAAACATGTTTTCTATCCCTTTGTATTGACTCCCTAGCACCGTGTTGTGTGCTTATTAAATTAGGAACCAAGATATGTGTGAAATAGTATCACAGAGAGGGAAAACCAACACCTAGCTATTAAGTCATTTTTTTGTGTGTATGCTTTGTAAATTCACCATTTATAGCTAATGTTCATTTGAACTTCCTGAGCTGATCCTTTTTTCTTATTTTTCATCAGCATGTGACTTGGCAAGACTAATTGATACTACACCTCTAGTGAGCGTCCATAACTTTCAGTTCATCAACATTCTTTATTTTTATTTTTATTTTGGTTTTTGGGTCACACCCGGCAGCGCTCAGGGGTCACTCCTGGCTCTATGCTCAGAAATCGCTCCTGGCAGGCTCGGGACCATATGAAATACTGGGATTCGAACCACTGTCCTTCAGCATGCAAGGCAAATGCCTTACCTCCAGGCTATCTCTCCGGCTCCTCATCAACATTCTTATTCTCTTTTTAAAAAGACCCTTTTGGGGCTGAAGCAATAGCACAGTGGTAGAGCGTTTGCCTTGCACATGGTTGACCCAGGATGAATCTGGGTTCTATCCCCGACATCCCATATGGTCCCCTGAGCCAGGAGTGATTTCTGAGTACATAGCCAGTAGTAACCCCTGAGCATCACTGGATATGACCCAAAAACTAAAAACCAAAACACAAAACCATTCTTTCTGGGAGCTGGAGAGATAGCACAGTGGTAGGGCATTGCCTTGTATGCGGTCGACCCAGGATGGACCCTGGGTTCGATTCATGATATCCCGTAGATCTCCTGAGCCTGCCAGGAGCGATTTCTGAGCACAATGCCAGATTAACTCCTGGGCAACCAATTAATAAATAAACTGCTTTTAAAAGAAAATATCAATATATTCTTTGGAGGTCAGAGTGATAGTACATTGGGTTGGGCATTTCCCTTGTACATAGCTAAAATGGGTTCAATTCCTGGCATCCCCAGTGGTTCCCCCATGCTCCAGGAAAAGTAATTCGTGACTGCACAGCCTGAGTAAGCCCTGAATATGAGAGTCACTGGATGTGGCCCAAAAACCAATTCCCACCCCCCAAAAAAAATTCTGTTGATTGTCAGAGATTGCCAGTACTGGGATTAGGGCATTTGCCTTATCAAAGGGTCTGTTCAGGGGACTTGAGTGATAGAGCAGCTTGTAAGGCATTTATTTGCCTTGCACACAGCTGATCCAGGACAACCTGGGTTTAATCCTGGTGTCCCATTTGGTCCCCCTAGCCAGGAGCGATTTCTGAATGTATAGCTTGGAGCAACCCCTGAGCATCACCAGATGTGGACCAAAAACAAAACTAGAACAAAAGGTCTATTCAGGATTTGTTCTCCTTTACCACATATAGTCCCCAGGAGTGATTGTGAGCAGAGTTAGGAGTAGATACTGTACATTACTGGGTGTGGCCCACAAATCTGCACTCCTCCCAAATATTATATACAGTTGTGAATGAACCCAAAATAAACTACACACACACACTGTAGGGGCTAAAGATGTGGTAATGTACAAAGCACAGCAAAAATGCAAGTATACTAAACACCTCTTCTTGCTGCTATGTCAGCCCAAGTCACTATTCTGTTGCCACAGTTACTGCAGTGGGCTCCCACCCACATCTCTTTGGATTAAATTCAGTATTCAAGCCAGCAGACTGAATGAGCCTTTTGTGATCCAACTTAAGCCAGATCTCTTCCCTGCTCTAAAGTCTTCTAAGAGATTCCTCTTCCACTTGAAAATAATCTTAAGGGCTACAGAGATAGCATGGAGGTAGGGCATTTGCCTTGCATGTAGAAGGACAGCTGTTCAAATCCCAGCATCCCATATGGTTCCCTGAGCCTGCCAGGAGCGATTCCTGAGCATAGAGGAGGAACCCCTGAGTGCTGCCGAATGTGACCCAAAGAGCAAAGCAAAACAAAACAAAATAATCTTAAATATTTAACTCAGTTGACCAAACCCGTCAAGAAACAGGTTTATTATCCAGCCATTCTTCCCCTAGCTCATGCCACTCAATCCCTATTTACTTGGTGATGGTTTCTGCAGATGCTGGAAAGACTGCTTCTGTCCAGAGAGATCTTCAATGATCAGATCTGGCCATTTCTGTTATTTTAAAAAATGTATTCAATCACCATGAATCACAAATTTACATTTATGTGAGTTTTTTTTTCTTTTTCTTTTTTTTTTTTTTTTTTTTTTGGTTTTTGGGCCACACCCGGTGACGCTTAGGGGTTCCTCCTGGCTATGTGCTCAGAAAACGCATTGGCTTGGAGGACCAGAAGGGATGCCAGGGGATTGAACTGTGTCTGTCCTAGGCCAGCATGTGCAAGGCAAATGCCCTACCGCTTGTGCCACTGCTCTGGTCCCTATATTTATGTGAGTTTTATGTGTGCAGTGTTGCAACACCAACCCTTTCACCAGTGTTCATTACCCTCAGCAATCTCCCCAGTTTCCCTTCAGCCCCCTATCCCTTTATTCAGATCTCTTATTCAAGTTGTTCCCTCAAAGAAAAAAATTTCCCCTATGTCTTATTTAAGTATTAAGCCTCCTAATCAGAATATTTGTTTAATGGTCAGGCATTGGATTGATATTACTGTTGTTTTTGTAGTTTCTATTGGCAGCATTAACTGTAACTGGTCTCACTAACAAAATCTGTAGTTTTGAGGGGAGTAGTTCATCTGGCTGTACCTCAAGACTTCTGGCTCCACTTGGATCATTCTTGGTAATTCTGGGGATTGCAAGGCAAGCACCTTAATGTCACCCAGTACTATCTTGTCTCCCAGATTGTGATTCTGTTGTAATTTGTATTTGCTAAAACTTCTACTAATCAGTTTAGTTGAAATTATGTAGGAAGGAGCATATATGAATGTGTATGTGTGCATGTGCATATTCAGTACTGGGAATTGACTCTGGGCCTCACACATATGAGTTTTGTGCTCTTCTACCTACTGTCCCCAACTCCAGAAGCATCATTTTTATTTAGTCACACATAGATTATTGACACTTATTTTTTTTGCCAGTTGTGTTTCCTAAATTATTTTTCCCTGTGTAATAAACAACTTCACATTTGGAGACAATTTTTCTTACTCCTGATTCTTTGGGTTAATCAGGTGTGACTAGGTGATGGCTTATTTTCCTCATCGAGTCAGCTGACCTTCCTTCATCTTTCAGCCCAGTTGGGACACTTACTCACATGACTGGTGATGACTTTGGCTTGACCTGACAGTTGCAGTGACTTCATGGAGCTTGAGTCCCAAGGGTGAATCCCCAGAGGTTGAAGTCACCCTTCTGTAAAAGAGGAGGCAGACACTTATCCTCCCAAGGACACACAGACATTTCCTTATTCTTCTTCTATCGTATTTTGCTGTTCAAAGCAATCACAGGGACAGTGCACAGATTAGTACAGAGGAAAAAGGCTTTTACATCTTAACAAGATGAACAACTTTCATAGGGGGGAGGGATGGAGTAATTTGTTAAAGATGATCTTTGGAAATCAGTTATCACATATTCCAGATATGTTCTAAATATATTTGACAAATAGTTATTTATCCAATGATTCTACTAAACGTTGTTCCAGTAGATTCAGTACTAATTTGTTGTTTCCTGAGCCGTACCTGGCAGTGCTCAGGGCTTACTCCTGACTCTGTGCTTCTGACTCCTGGCAGGGCTCATTGAACTTTAAATGGTGCTGGGAATCGAACTTGGGTCAGCCCCACGCAAGGCAAGTGCCATACCTGTTGTTGTATCACTCTGATCCCAAAGTTAGTAGTAATTTTAAAATTTATAATGTCCCAGATCTCAAGGACTTTGCATATCTTTGGGGAGACAGATAGAGATAATTTCAGGTGAGAGTGCTTTGAAGAAAATAAAAGTTAGTACAAAGATAGCCATTCAATAAAAAGGAGACCACTGGCCTATCAGACCAAGACCAGAGCTAATATGAATCCTCAAGGAGGGAGAAATCTGCTGATGACTTGTGGCTTGTAAACTCAGGATGAGGCACAGAGCTCCCCATAAAATTTGGTGATGGAGTTGTTCTGTATTGACAGTGGCTAGCAGGGTAGCACTAGTTCCATGTACCTGTTGAGCACTTGATTGTGACTAGTGCTACTGAGGAATTGGGCTTTAAATTATATTTATTATTGGTAATTGTTACTGAGCAACTAGGTGAAGCATGTTACAAAGACACAGATCATTTTTTTTTTGTCCTTCAAAAACAATGGAATCACCATGAGATACAGAGTTAAAAAGTTACTGAAGGTTGAGTTTTAGTACTACAAAGTCTCCAACACCCATCCTTTCACCAGTGTTCATTTCTTTTTAATAATTTTTATTGTGACCAATGTGAATTACAAGTCTTTCACAGTTATATTTAAGGTACATAGTGACAGTACATAGTGAATCATTCCCACCACCAGGGTTGTCCTTCTTCCACCCCTGTTCTCAGCATGCATCCCTTACTACCATCCCTTTTGCTTCCCGGACTGCTAGTGTAACAGGTCCCCTTTGTGTATAGTTTGTTGTAGATTGGATATCTTGATTCTATTGTTGTTGACTTTGGTTTTGGTGCTTAAGTCTTATCATATTTTATTTCCACTCAGTGTTCATGTGACTGCTCCTGCTACCATTCACTTCCCTCCCCCCTCAATTTATGAGGCAGAACATGATTCAAGTTCTGTGGTTCTGTGGGAAAAAAGGGGGGGGGAACCCAGTATTTATTTCTTACTACCAGTTTCCCTCCTACCCACCCTAGCCTTCCTTTATGGCTCACACTTTTCTCTCTCCCGTCTTTTTCTCTTTTAGACACTAGTTTGAAGTCATGTTACTGAAAGTGTATAATGCATACCACTTTACCTCCTTTCAGTACTCGGTTGTTGTCCAGAATGATCTTTACCAACTATTTTTGTGATAGTTTCTATTGACATTTTTATTGTCTCTGGGTATTCTCATACTATGTTGTTGTTTTTCATATCCCTCAGATGAATGTGATCATTCTATGTCTTGTCTGTGTCCCTAACTCATTTCACTCAGCATGATATTCTACATGTCTCTCCATCTATCAGCAAAATTTTATGATTTCTTTTTTTCCAACAGCATAATATGCCATTGTGTAGGTATACCAGAGTGTCTTTATTCACTCATCTCTGGATTTGGGTGTTTGAATTGTTTCCAGATTATGTCTATTGTGAATAACACTGCAGTGAACATAGGAGTGCAGATACACTTTCTGTATTGAGACAGTGAACATTCTTTTTATTTTATTTTATTTTATTTTATTTATTTATTTATTTTTTTGATCTCACTTGGTGGTGCTCAGAAGTTACTCCTGGCGCTGCACTCAGAAATAATTCCTGGCAGGCTCGGTAGACTATATGGTATGCCAGGGATCGAACCCAGGTTGGCCACATGCAAGGCAAATGTCCTACCCGCCGTGCTATCACTCTGATCCCTAAACTTTTTTTTGGGGGGGGGGCAATACCCATAAGTTCTATGAAGTTTGTTTTTTTGGGGGGGGGGGCAATACCCATAAGTTCTAAGGGATTACTCCTAGCTCTTTGCTCAGGAATTACTCCTGGTGGGTCTGTAGGGCCATATGGGATGCTGGAGATCGAATGTGGGTCAGCCACATACAAGGCAAACGCCCCACCCACTATACTATTGCTCACCTCCCCATGAGACCTTGGAACATTCTTGCATCCTCTAATATTTGGCCTCATTCTATTTTGTTTTGGAGTTGCACCTGACAGTGCTCTGGGGCTTTGCCTTGCTCTTTGCTTAAGGGTTGTTCCTTGAGGTGCTATGAACTGAATCCTGCCTAACTCTCAGCCTTTTGGCTACTTTCTTGACTCACTACAGCTGAGTTAGTTTAGTTCTTAGCTTTTTTTTTTTTTTTTTTTTTTTTTGTGGTTTTTGGGTCACACCCGGCAGTGCTCAGGGGTTATTCCTGGCTCCAGGCTCAGAAATTGCTCCTGGCAGGCATGGGGGACCATATGGGACACCGGGATTCGAACTGATGACCTCCTGCATGAAAGGCAAACACCTTACCTCCATGCTATCTCTCTGGCCCCAGTTCTTAGCTTTAATTTGAATGGTAATCCTGTTGTAGCCACGTCTAGTTGAAAAATGCATGGAATATAGAATAAGACACATTAGGATTTAAAGACCAGCTCTACTAGCTTCAATAAGTTTTTATTGATCCCTTAAGTCTTTTACTCTTGTAACTTTTGAGAAGTTATTGTGTACAGAATACCTGACATTCTTTCTATGTGCAAACTTTTTGTTCAAAATTATGAAAGTATAATCTGTGACTACTGATGATTAAAATAAATTACTTAAAAATGTGTACTCAAGGGGCCAGAGCTATGGCGCAGCAGGGCATTTGCCTTCCACACGGCTGACCTAGGACAAACTGCAGTTTGATCCCCCAGTGTCCCATATAGTGCCCCAAGGCAGGAACAATTTCTGAGCGCATAGCCTGGTATAACCCTTGAGCGTCACTAGGTCTGGCCCCCCACCAAAAAAACAAACAAACAAAAAAAATGTGTACTCAAAATGGAACCCACAAAAGTATGAAAATCTTTTTTATGATAGCTTAGTTGTATATTTTCCTGTTTTGAAAAATAAAAATTAAATTTAAACTGAAATAAATAGTCTTTCCATATTTTATTGTTATTGTTAAACCTAACCTTCTAGAGGTTACTTCTGGCTCTGCACTTAGGAATTACTTTGACTGGCTTGGAAGACCATATGAGATGCCTGTGATCAAGTTCTGGTCAAACACTTGAAAAGCAATCACACTACCTGCTGTGTTATCTTTCTGGTCCCTAAAAAAAGAGTATAGTGGATGCTTTATGTATCAAATAACACAATTACATTTTTGTGAGACCAAGTTCATTTCTTTGTTAGCATTGTAGTCTATAATTTGCTTTCTACTTGTTAATCATTCATTTTACTTCTGGTTATTTATACTTTTCTTCTAGTTTTTTGTGTTTTCCCTTCCTTCCCCCTCCTTCCTTCCCCTTCCTCCCCCTCCCCCTCTTCCCTCCCCCTCCCTCCCCTCCCTCCTTCCCCTTCCCTCCCCCTCCCTCCCTCTTTCCTCCTTCCCTCCCCCTCCCTCCCTCTTTCCTCTTTCCCTCCCCTCCCTCCCTCCCTCCCTCTTTCCTCCTTCCCTCCCCCTCCCTCCCTCCCTCCCTCTTCCCTCCTTCCCTCCCCTCCCTCCCTCTTTCCTCCTTCCCTCCCCCTCCCTCCCTTCCTCTTTCCCCTCTCCCTTCCTCCCTCCCTCTTCCTCCCTCCCCTCCCTCCCTCCCTCCCCTCCCTCCCTCCCTCCCTCCCTCCCTCCCCTCCCTCCCTCCCCTCCCTCCCTCCCTTCCTTCCTTCCTTCCTTCCTTCCTTCCTTCCTTCCTTCCTTCCTTCCTTCCTTCCTTCCTTCCTTCCTTCCTTCTTTTCCGTTTTGTTTGTTTTTGAGCCACACTCAGTGATGCTCAGGAGTTACTCCTGGCTATGCACTCAGAAATCACACCATATGGAACACTGGGGGATCAAACCATGGTCCATCCACTGCAGCTTCCTAAATTAATTTTCTTGATTTTGTAAGAATTTTGAGGCTACATCACTTGTCTTAATATTTTTTGTTGTTTGTTTATTTGTTTGTTTGGGGATCATACTTGGTGATGCTTAGTGATTACTCCTGCCTTTGTACTCAGGAGACTGTATGGGATGCCAGAGATTTCAGAACCTGGAAATACATTACCTACTGTACTATCTCTTCAGGCCCCTCATTCTTCATATTTTCTACAGTAATACTGTTCTACTTTTTAAATATTCTCTTTACTATATTCTGTATAGTTAATTTTTATTTTTATTTAAGCCTTAAACCACTTTATGGAAGAATTGCTTTGAATTTGCATTTAAATGTTCATTTTTGAATTTGCGAGTCTTATCTTAGGTCATTTCCCAGCTTTCTTATAAGCACAAAAACACAATACATATCTTGGTTGTAGCTCTCCTATTTCCCTGTCTACCCATCTCACTGATTGTAATGGTCAGTGGTTCAATATTGTGTTCTATAATTGCCTTTTCTACTTGAAGTACTTCTAGATAATCCTTTTTTCTTTCATATTTTGAGAGTTAGACACAGTGGTTTCCTCTCTCATTATATATGTATAGTAAAAATGCAACTAGGCCCCAAGTAGTGTACAGATGGAATAAGTTTAAATGATGGCCCTGTTTAAATTTTAGATATAACCATTGACACTGATTACAACAAAAGAAACCAAACATTTAGGTTTAGGGGCTGGAAAGATAGTATATTGGCACTTGACTTTCAGACACAAACCTCAGTTTAAATTCATGCATTGCATAAAGCTCTTAAGCACTGCAGGAGACAGACAGACAGACAGGACCCAGACACACAAGTAATTTATTTTTTTTATAATGTCCTTTATGTAAACACTGACTACCAAACATGATGTAGTTGGGTTTCAGCCTAAGTAATTTAAAGGAAGATCTGGCTAACTATAATCAAAAGGCAAGAAAAAGAGCATTGCCAAGGACTTGGAAACATGTCATGACTTATTCCCAAACTCACCTCTTTCTGGCGTCACTGTTATCCTTTGTGCAGGCATTCTTGCATTTCTTTGTAGTTTTGCCATTCGTTGTGCATCCCCAAACAAGATTGTTTCCCATTTCCGAAGTTGAATGAATTATTTCCCTTTTGTCACAGTTTCTGTCAACTTTTTTTCCCTTATATAAAATGTTTAGACCACATCTGGAAGTGCGGGGATTACACCTGGCTCTGCACTCAGGAATTACTCCTGATGGTGCCCAGGGGACTGTATGGAATGCCGGGGATCTACCTGGGTTGGCCATGCAAGGCAAACACTCTACTCATTGAACTCTTTCTGCAGTCCCTCTTTCAACTCTTTGGTGTTGAGTTTGCTTTCATTGATCTACAGCATTTTCATTCATCTGTTTTATTACTGATGGGCATTTGGGTTGCTTATAGTGTAGGTTTATTTCAAATATAGTTTCTAGGAGCATTCTCTTACACGGATCCTGTAGGCACATTTTTTTTTTTTCTTTTTGAGGTCATAAACCAGTGATGCTTAGGGGTTACTTCTGGCACTGCACTCAGCAATCGCTCCTGCTTGGAGGACCATAGAAGGGATGCTGGGGGATCTAACTGCTGTCTAGGTTAACTACTTGCAAGGCAAACACCCTCTACTGCTGCACACCACTTTGGCCCCTGTAGACACATTTTCTAGAATCATATATATCCTTAATTAAATTCCTGGGTTGTAGGAAAATGCATATATTTAATCATAGTAGGCAAAGCCAGTTTTCCAAAAGATTATCCCAAGTTAGATTTTCAGCAATGGCAGGTGACAGACACATCCTTCTTTGTCACACTTGAGATTGTCAGACCTCTGGAGCCAGAGTGATAGCACAGTGGGTAGGATCTTCGCTCTATATGTGGCTCACCCAGGTTTGATCCTGGGCATATCATATGATTCTCTGAGCCTGCTGGGAGTAATTTATTTTATTTTGTTTTATTTTTAAGCAACATCTGGTGGCGGTCAGGGGTTACTCCTGGCTTTTCACTCAGAAGTCACTCCTGGCAGGCTCAGGGGAACATATGGGATGCAGGGGATCGAACCCAGGTCAGCCACGTGCAAGATAAATGCCCTACCCTCTGTGCTATCGCTTTAGCCCCTGCTAGGAGTAATTTCTAAGTACAGAGCCATGAATAACCCCTGAGCATCACTGGATGTGGCCCAACCCCCCCCAGCACCCAAAAAGATAGACTTCAAGTTTTGCCTTTTAGTAGGTATATGGTAATGTTTTCATTTATTTATTTATTTATTTATTTATTTATTTATTTATTCATTTATTTATTTGCTTTTTGGGCCACACCCTGTGATGCTCAGGGGTTACTTCTGGTTTCTGCTCAGGAAATATTCCTGGTGGTACACAGGGGACCCTATGAGATTCTGGGGATTGAACCCATGTTAGCTATGTGCAAGGCAAGGAAACTTACCTCTTGTACTATCTCTCAGGGCCTGATCTAAGCCTCTATATATCCCTTATTGTACTCCATTGTCATCTGTCCTCCTAGCAATATAAAATTCTTTTGACTAGGGCAATCACTGAAGCCAACAGTTGGAGAACTGTGAAATAAAATGAATGTCTTCGTTCTGGGCAGTGCTCTTACCATGTGTGGTCTTGCCCTGTTGCCTTGCAGCTTGTGGATTTTCAGTGGAAACTGGGCATGGCCGTCAGCTCTGACAGTTGCCGATCCCTTAAGTACCCTTACGTGGCAGTGATGCTGACAGTGGCAGATCACTCAGGCAAAGCCAAGAGCAAGTCCTTTGAAATGACAATTCCACAGTTTCAGGTTTGTGATTTTGAGCTTCATTGTTTTAGAATTGTTGCGATCAAACTGATGTGTAAGATGTCTCAATGTCAAGCTCTTTTTATGCACAGTTGTTTTGATATCATTTCCGACTTACTGGAATATATTTCAGCCGAACTGATTTTGATTTCTGTTGAGAATCTGGTAACATCACCTCATCTAAATTCTGCCTGAGCGTATAGCCCTCATGTTTAACCACTTTCCTGGTACTCTGTGAGTCAATTTAGTGCATTTTTGTTTCTTTCCTCCCAAATTTTTACTTTGTATTTAATTGTCTTCTTTTTAGAATCATGTTTCAGAGTTAACACCTCTTGACCTTTGACAGAAATTTTCTGCTGTTTTTTTGTTGTTGTTGCTGTTTGTTTTGGGCCTACATCTGGCTGTGCTAGGGTTACTCCATGGTTTTGTGCTCAGAAATCACTCATGGCAGGCTTGGGGACTATATAGGTGGATACTGGGGATTCAAGCTCTGGGTCAGCTATGTGCAAGGAAAATGTCCTACCCCTGTGCTTTGGCCCTATAATCAGAAATCTCTTCTTAAGTAATTACAGTTACAAACAGAAAGCCAAGGCAACTAGTACTTGGGGAATAGTGTGATTAATATTATAAAGATTTGTGTATCTCAAGAAAATTTTTAAATTTAGAGTTATTTTATTCAGATAATGTTATAACTTTTATAAACATTGAAAAGAATAGTGAATACTGTTTTTAAATTTAAAGGGGCTAGAGAGATAGTACAGTGGGTAGGACACTTACTTAACACGTGGCAGCTCTCGGTTTTATCCCTCATATCACTTATGCAGACTGAGCCATGCCAGGAGTGATCCTTGAATTCAGAGCCAGGAGTAAGCCCCTGAGTAGCACTGTCTGTGCCCCAAAATAAACACATCCAAAAAGCCAAAAAACAAAAGGTTAAATTTTTTTTAATTTCGTATGTACAATTTAAATTTATCCCACTAGTACATATTACAAGGAAATTACTTTGACACTGACTAAATGTAACTGTCCTTAAGAATTTAGTTTCTGGGGGCTGGAGTGGTGGTGCAGCGGTAGGGTGTTTGCCTTGACCGTGGCTGACCTACGGACGGACCTCAAGTTCTATCCCCTGTGTTCCCATATAGTCCCCCAAGCCAGGAGTAACTCCCAAAGCGCTCAATGGGTGTGGCCCAAAACACCAAAAAAAAAAAAAAAAAAAAAACAAAAACAGAGTTTAGTTTTTGCTAGTTTCTGTTTTATTGTTGGACGAATCCACACAACAGCTAGTGCCCTAAGAAAACTCAAGTACTCCACAAAGATAGTCAAGGTAAATGAAAACAAACTGTAAGGAGAGTTTTCAATAAAATGTAATAAATGATTACTAATGGTTTATCAGTTTTAGGCTTCTGTGCGTTTGTGCGTTTGGTGTCTATGTGTGTATGCGCATGTTTCAGCCACAACCTGGATGCTCAGGGGCTGTTCTTGGCTCTCTGTTCAAAAGTAACCTATGGCAGTGCTCAGGAGACCATATGCATGGGGGTCAAAACTGGGACAGCCACATGTAAATCAAGTGCCTCTACCCGGGGCCCGGTAAATAGCTGATAGTGTGTGTGGTGTCGTGTGTGATATGTGGTGTGTGTGTGTGAGAGAGAGAGAGAGAGAGAGAGAGAGAGAGAGCGAGAGAGAGAAGAGAGAGAGAGAGAGAGAGAAGAGGAGAGAGAGAGAGAGAACAAGTACACATTGCAGGTTTGATGTGTCATCTCCTATATAGGGGACTTGATTGTAATAGACTGAAATTGTAACATTAAAAGGAAAATTTGCTCTTTGACTGGTCAGATAACTTTGAAAAATGACTTAAATATACTCTAATAGCAAAATTAATATTATTTTTCATTTTTGCTCCAGAATTTCTACAAACAATTCAAGGAAATGGCTTGCAGTTATTGAAACTGTGTGAAACTGCTCGGCCTTGCTAGATTGCCACAATCATTTTAGGACACCGGCACTTCACTTTCTGCAACTGTTTAAGATCAAGCTAATCTATCATTGAGTGAAAATTGCACTTTTTTTTTCTTTTTTTAAATAAAAATGATACAAACAGGAACTATTGAAGATTGATTGCACAACTTTGTAACTATATAAAAGCCACTAAATTGAACAGTTTATTATTGGGGTGTTCATAACTGGTGATGCTTGGGGGTTCATATAGTACTACGCATTGAACCCAGGCCTCTTTGCATGCTTAGGCATGAGCTCCAGCCCTTTGAGCAAAATTGAACTGCTTAAAGGGTAAAACTGTGGTATGTGAGATCTAGTCACAAAAGTGAACCAGGACAATTGAATGATATTGAAGGAATACAAGTTTGTCTTTACACCAATAGTTATAAGACTTCACTGGTAATGATAATGCACTTTTATAAAAAAATCTTATATGGCGCCATGTATTTAAAGTATATAAAAGTGAAGGAATTATTTATCAGGATAATATTACTTTACAGGTAAGGCTGTCATAAGAGAGATTACTAGTTTTTTGGTTTCTTTTTTCTTAATTCTCATTTTTAGAGGGAGAAAACCAGGACACACTTTAATTTTTAATAACTAAACGGTATTTTCATCAGTAGTATATGCATAGGTGCTTAGTATGATACATGAAAACAACTGCCTCATTCCATTTAATCTGACCTCTGTCAGACCACTGTCTGTTCCCCTAACTCCAAATTAATGTTTTTGTTTTTGTTTTGGCCACACCCACTGATGCTCAGGGATTTCTCCTGGCTATGTGCTCAGAAATTATCCCCGGCTTGGGAGACCACATGGGATGCCTGGGGATCAAACAGCAGTCCATCCTAGGTTAGCGCGTACAAGGCAAATGCCCTACTACCTGTGCCACCACTCCAGCCCCCAAATTAATCACATTTCTAAGTAAAATGTTTATATCATACTTTTATAATTTAATAGTTTTGAATATCATCTCTTGCTGTCACAGGAAGTGAGGACTTACACTAACATAATTATCCCTATTCCTGTTCCTTTACCCAAAATTAATGTCACATTATGCTTAGATCATTCATCTGTGATTTAAAGTATTATGACTGTGGAAATAATGTTTACTTCTAAGTCTAATAACATCACAAGTCTTATTTTGTGCAGTCAAGTGTCACAAAATAACAGGATACAGCCCATTGTTAGGTAATTTTGTCCTTTTATAAACCACAATGTGATGACACTGGCCTGGGCAGCCACTCTACTTAACAACTCGGCTTCTAGACTAGCCTCTTGGGTCTATTGTCATCTATTTGGTTTATTGTTTTGTTTTGTGTTTTTGTTTTTTGGGTCACACCTGGCAGCACTCAGGGGTTACTCCTGGTTCTATGCTCAGAAATCATCACTGGCAGGCATGGAGGATCATGTGGGATGCCAGGATTCTAACCACCGTCCTTCTGCAAGAAAGGCAAACGCCTTACCTCCATGCTATCTCTCCGGCCCCTTGTTTTGTATTTTAATTAAAACTTTTTATTATTCATTGACTGATTGATTTGGTTTTGGTGGCCACACCCTGCAGCACCGCAGCAGATACTCTTCGCTCTGTACTCAGAAATCACCCCTGACAGGTTGGGAGTCCATATGGATGCTGGGAATCGAACTGGGTCCCTCCAAGGTCAGCTGCGTGCAAGGCAAATGCCCTGCTCGCTGTGCTATCTCTCTGGCCCCTATTGGTTTATTGTTGATTGAAAAGTCAATGCATGACAATATAATCTTTTTGGGATTTGTACTAGTTTCTTTTCCTCTGTCTCATTTCTGGAGATTTCTTTTTTTTTTTTTTTTTTGTGGTTTTTGGGTCACACCCGGCAGTGCTCAGAGATTATTCCTGGCTCCAGGCTCAGAAATTGTTCCTGGCAGGCACGGGGGACCATATGGGACACCGGGATTCGAACCGATGACCTCCTGCATGAAAGGCAAACGCTTACCTCCATGCTATCTCTCCGGCCCCTCATTTCTGGAGATTTCTGTCTTCAAAATTGAGTTTTAACCTTTGCTCCTTTGTAATTAACACATATTAATTCATCTTTTATTTATATTGGGAAGAACTTCAAATATATGCATAAATATAAGAATAGCAAGTTTGGGTTCTGGGGCATAGCTCAGAGGCCAAACTGGTGTACATGCTAGATCCCCAATTCCATCCCCAACATTTTGTATCTGCTCTTCCACCACTGCTGGGCACATCACCTGGCCTGGGAGAATCTCTCCATATAAAAAGTAAAAAGTAAAACTACTACTGGTGGGGCGAAGAGATAGCATGGAGGTAAGGCGTTTGCCTTTTATGCAGAAGGTCATTTCGAATCCTGGCCTCCATATGGTCCCCCGAGCCTGCCAGGAGCGATTTCTGAGCAATGAGCAGGAGGAGGGGAGGGAGGGAGGGAAGGAGGGAGGGAGGGGCAGGGAGGGAGGGAGGGAGGGAGGAGGAAGGAAGGAAGGAAGGAAGGGAAGGAAGGAAAGGAAGGAAGGAAGGAAAGGAAGGAGAAGGAAGGAAGGAAGGAAGGAAGGAAGGAAGGAACCCCTGAGCACTGCAGGGTGTAACACCACCCCACCAAAAACAAAAAACAAAACTACTACTGGGCAGTAGTAGAGGGTACATGTCTGCTCTGTGCTGAGGGGAGGGGCAGTTCTCTTCTTGCAGTTTAGGGAACCATGTAGGGATTTAACAGTAAATCCTCAGACAATGACTTTGAGATAATGACAGTGTGAGATAGAACAATTTTTTTTCTTTCTCAAATTTAATTTTTTTTCCATGGTCTCAGTCCGTGAGATAGAACAATTTTTCACAATTTGCTTTTAGCTGAAATATATTTTCAATAATTCTATTAGTCATTTTGATTACAGCCAAAACTGTTGTACCTGCTAAGGGGGGCGAGGTTTTGGGGGTGAGTGGGAAACTGGGGGACATTGGTGGAGCGAAGGAAGGCCCCACTAGTGGGTGGAACATTGAAAACCCGAAACAACTTGTATGAACAACTGTGTAAACCACAGTGTTTAAATATAAAATTAAAAAGAAAACAAGGGCTGGGAATAGTTCTGGGATAAGGCACTTGTCTTATACTAAATATCTTGCCCTCGGTTCGATCCCTCAAAGAGCCTATGTTTCCCCTGAATATCTCCAGGAGTGAACCCTGTATTGAGCCAGATGTAAATCTTGAACACTGCTGGGTACTAGATATGGCCCCAAAAGAAAGGGGCCGGTGAGGTGGCGCTAGAGGTAAGGTGTCTGCCTTGCAAGCACTACCCAAGGAAGGACTGCAGTTCGATCCCCGGGCGCCCCAAGCCAGGGGCAATTTCTGGGCGCTCTTAGCCAGGAGTAAGCCCTGAGCATCAAACGGGTGTGGCCTGACAAACAAAAAAACAAAACAAAACAAAAAAAGAGAAAGATAAAATAAGACTAGGTTTAAAAATTGGAAAAGATGAACCATATATAGAGGAGTTGGTGTTGGCTCAGCAACTGAGCATTCATCTTGCATATGTAGTTCTGGGTTTTATTCCCCAGCATTATAAAAGCACAAAAGAAAAATAAAACACAGCCACACAGTTAAGCTACGTTCAACTCTTCCTTAAATTGTTCGCTGTCGGCTCCCCCCCACCAAGTGCTCTCTCATTCTAACTGCTGGAAATGCTGCCCTGTAAGATAAGGAAAATGGGGGGATTCCTGACTCACCCCGGTAGCCACACTCCTTCAGAAACAGCCTGCCTTGTATGGAGGAGTGATGTGAGCTAGAAACAAACTATTGTGAAATGCTTGGGAAGTTTTCTGTGCTTATTGCTATGGCACGTGAACATAGACCCCAATGACACAGGACACGACTTATTTCTAGGGCAAACATGCAAAATAAACAGGAATACTCATCAGAGAGAAAAAATAAAGTAAATTTGATTTATCTATACTATAAAAATACCAAAGCTACAAAATGCTTAATGTGCTTGTTAACATAAAGAAAGGCTTGTGACATGTCAGCCAGGGAGTTGAAGTAGGCATAGCTTATTTTGTGGGAGCTTATATCATACTCAATAAATGGCTAGCAGCCTGTGTCCTTGCTGCTGTTGAAGCTATTTGCTACTAGCTTAAGCACTATCTGCTTCATTCTTTATGACCAACCCTGAGGCTAAAGCTACCTGATTGTCTTCATTACGGTAAATCACCACACTCTCCCCTAAGTTGTTAGTGTTTGTTTTATTTTTTCCTCTATGATTTGATGGGCTACCCTTCTAAATCTGGGTAGATTTTTTCTGTAGAAGTTAACTGTGATTACCTTTTCACTTTGTCATGTGGGCTTATGAAAGGTTTCATAGGAGCTTTCTGCTTTGGAACAATAGGATAACTGTTTTTACCTTCCTTAACTATGCATAGGACCCATCCCTTCTTCCTCCCTTATTTTCTATTTTAGGTTATGTGCAGAGAGATTTGAAAGTGAGCCCCTGCCTTCAACCTTGTTGCCAGGATTAGATTAGAATTAAATTTTAAATTACATGTTTGAATTTAATCCTTTGATTTGTAAATCAATTTTTTCTTAATATTGTTTTATACTGTTTTCATTACAAATGCCTATTATTTGCTTTTTAAGAGTCTAATGGGCGGTCACTGGGGCTGGCCTGGGGATTAACCATTGTCTGTAATAACAATCCTGTAGAAGATGTGGGTTCAAGTTTCAAAAAACTTGACTCAAATGTAAACTTTTCTAAAAGAATTTTCAAATTAAAAACTATACTAATCATCTTCGAGTTTCCAATGGGAAACTGTTCTCCAGCTCATCAAGCAAGCCCTAAATATTTTGGGTAAGATTAATGTTCGGTCTTGTGTAGAAAAAAGGCAAGGTAATTTACAGGCACAGAAAACTAGCAATCATTGCCACAGCCTTCCTCTTTGTTCATTAAACTTACAAGGCACCATCTTCTCAATAGCAGAATATATCTATTGTTCTCAGAGAAGACAATTTCAGAGTCCTCTCTGCCTTTTCATCCAGCTGCGGATAGAACCTACTTCCAAAGCTGTGTTCATATATAGTTATATATATATAGTTATATATTATTATATATAGTTATATATTATATTCCAAAGCTGTGTTCATATTAACCTAATCTGAATGCCTCTCCTGTCAGAAATTTGCCCAATGTGTCTAGAAGGTATCTAGTATACCTTTAGGGGCTCTAGGGTTTTCCTCTGCAATGTTTGGGAGCCTGGGGCAACTGTTAGAGGTACAAGCTTGACATGCTCAGGCCAGCTAGTGGTCACCTGGGCAGTGCTTTCTGCCTTTACATATGGCTCATCTGAAAAGTTTTGAAACATTAGGAAATGAAACATACACAAGAGTTAAAAAAATCACAAGGGATGTTGAATAGACATTAAAGACATGAGTTAAAAAATATTTCTTGGGCTGGAGCGATGGTGCACTGGTAGGGTAGGGCGTTTGCCTTGCTCATGTGGCTGACCCAGGACAGATCGAGGTTCGATCCTCCAGTGTCTCATATGGTTCCCCGAGCCAGGAGCGATTTCTGAGTGCATAGCCAGGAGTAACCCCTGCGCATCATCAGGTATGGTCCAAAAAAACCAAACCAAAACAAAACAAAAACAAAACAAAAAACCCCACAAATTCTGTTTTTATCGATTTTTATTTTTTATTTTTGCTATTTTTCTTTTCTATTTTTAATTTAGAGTGCTTCACAAATTTGAGTTTTTCCCCCTCCCCACAAATTTGAGTTTTATCTTTGTACAGACTATGCTAGTCTATATTTTTAGTATATTTTAGCACAATTTTTGTATATGTGCTGTCTAAGCAAACACAAGTAAATACTATTTGGGAATTGTATATGCCAGAGATAGCACAGTGGTAGGGCGTTTGCCTTGCACATAGCTGACCCAGGATAGACAGTGGTTGGAATCCTAGCATCCCCTGAGCCATATGGAAATTGTATTCAGTGTGTGAAAATGTTTATTGTATTGCCATCCAATAAAGTGGTTTTTTAGCCTTTTTTTCACAGCATTATGACTAGAGAAATAGGATGGACTTTTATCCACTGTAGTAAATTAGGTTGCAATTGATTAATTTTTTTGTTTATTTGTTTTTGGGTCACACCTGGCAGCGTTCAGGGGTTACTCCTGGCTCTATGCTCAGAATTCGCTCCTGGTAGGCTCGGGGGACCATATAGGATGCCGGGATTCGAACCACCGTCCTTCTGCGTCTCAGGCAAACACCTTACCGCTGTGCTATTTCTCCGGCCCCTGATTAATTTTCTAATATTAAAATAAAAGAACTTCCTTCACCAATACTGAGCAGCTGATTTAAAGATCTGGAGTAAATGTAATGGGTTGGACTCTACCTTTGTATGCAGGAGTTCTATATTCTATCCCCCACACTTTAACATCTCTGGAGCACCAACTAGAGTGGCTCCCACCCTTGGCATTGCAGTGTGTTCCCTCTAAAAGCAAACTAGGGGATGGTATTGAAGGCCATTAAGACCACCTGGAGTCTTGGTCAATGATGAGGAAATCTCACAGGGCTCAGCTTAATATATACTCACCGATATCAACCATGACAAGTGAAAGTCTGCAAACTATATCCAGCAAAGAATGTTGGGATAAACTAAAGGCAAACATTTGAAATTCTTCTCTCTTTACAGTTAACCAAGCAATGAATAAGTCATGATACACTGTGGGAAAGATTGCCAATTAAAGAAGCTCAGAAGAGATACATCAATTCCGTTTTTTTTTTCCCCTAGACCTGAACATGCAGGTATCCCCTTGCCAGACATATCCCCAAATTTATGATTCTGAGAAGGAATGCAGGTTTCTGAAAAACTCTATAAACAGTCCTCAAAACAGTTGTTCCTAAAAACAGTTCAGACATAAGGAGAAATTCTTATCAGTTTATAGTGGGAACTCTCAGTTCCCCAGTCCCCATAAGCCTTCTAAGCAGAATTTTTCAACAGAAGCACTTAGAAGCCTGAATGTGGCTCAATGGTAGAGCTTCTGCCTTCCATTCTTAAAGATTTGCAATGAATTTCCAGAATTTCTCCCACACCACTGTAATCCCCCATGGTCATAGATGTTGTGATTCCCTGAACCCCAGACATGACTCTTCCTGCATATCACAACTTAGTATGTTATTCCTGAATATTACAACTACAACAAAGGGAAGGGTGAGAGGAGTATAAGAAGTTAAAACTGCTGGGTTAATCATTTTTCTGCAAGGAGATCATTAAATTCATAGAAGCTCTGAAGGTAACATCCTCAGCTTCTTACATATTGCTTAACAAATAACATACTGCTTTGTGCTGGTTCATGAGTTCTAAGATTGTCATGAATTAATTAATTTTCATTAATTTTCAATGAATGATGCTAGTATAAATTGAGTCTATACACTATATAATTTTGCTCAAGGATTCACTGATTAGGAATCAGCATTATATCTGAGTATGATCCTCCACATAAGGGAAAAAAACCCAAATTCCAAAATGTTGTATTATATGCATCTAAAGTTGATTAAGAAACTTTTTTTACATGTGCCAATGAAACATGCTTAAATGGAACTTTACTCTTCATGTGTCATTTTCAAATGAGTGTGCTGATTTTACTAGAGCGTGTACCTCTTCACGGGAGTACTCCAATAGTCATACTCCAATACTTGACTTTGGAACTATTTCATGGCACACAGAAAATATTAAATGTAATGAATGGAATAGCTTGAGGAAATGGATATTGATTTATATTGTTTCCAATTATAAATGACCTAGGAGAAATTAGCTGTTCAGTTTTGGCTAGTTACTCTTTCAGCAGATAAAGAACATTTGTTAAAGAAAAAGATATTATCTTACTGTGCCAAAGGAAAAGGCAAAGGAATATGTAAATGGTGCCATTAAAGAAATTTTATCATCAAGAATATAACTGTAGTCTGGATGAAGATTTCAGAGTCTATGCCATGATGATTCAGGCAATAGATCTGAGCAATTTAAACAAAAAAATTAATATTCTGACGTAGAGGAATTTCCAAAGGTATTGCAGAGCAAAAGGGAATCTGAAAGAATGGGACTGTTTATCGTCTCCCTTTGGCAAATGCAAATATCTTATTTTGGGCAGTAGAGAAGAGTTTTATATTTCTTACAAATACAATTCAGAGAGTAAGAAAATGCCTTTCTTTCCTGTATATTTCATTTTTCTTTCTTCTTTCCTTCCTTTATCCCTCCCTCCCTTTTCCTTTCTCTTTCCTTCTTTCTTTCTTTCTTTCTTTCCTTCTTTATTTTTTCTTTCTTCTTTCTTTCTTTCTCTTCTTTCTTACTCCATTCTTTCTACCTCCCTTCCTCCCTTCCTTCGTTCTTTCTTTCTTCTTTCTTTCTTTCTTCCTTTTTCTCTCTCTCTCTTTCTTTCTTTCTTTTTCTTTCTTTATTATCTTTCTTTCTTTCTTACTGTTTCTCCTTTCTTTTTCTTTCGTTCTTTCTTTTTCTTTCATTCTTTCTTTCTCTCTTTCTTCCTTCTTTTTTCCTTTCTTCTTCTTTCTTTCTTTCTTTCTTTCTTCCTTCTTTCTTTCTTTCTTCCTTCCTTCCTTCCCTTCCTTCCTTCCTTCTTTCTTTCTTTCCTTCCTTCCTCTCTCTCTCTCTTTCTTTCTTTCTTTCTTTCTTTCTTTCTCTTCTTTCTTTCTTTCTTTCTTCTTTCTTTCTTTCTTCTTTCTTTTCTTTCTTTCTTCTTTCTTCTTTCTTTCTTTCTTTCTTTCTTTCTTTCTTTTTTCTTTCTTTCTTCTTTCTTTCTTTCTTTCTTTCTTTCTTTCTTTCTTTCTTTCTTTCTTTCTTTCTTTCTTTCTCTCTCTTTCTTTCTTTTTTCTTTCTCTCTCTTTCTTTCTTTTTTCTTTCTCTCTTCTTTCTCTCTCTTTCTTCTTTCTTTCTCTCTCTGTTTCTTTCTTTCTTTCTTTCTTTCTTTCTTTCTTTCTTTCTTTCTTTCTTTCTTTCTTTCTTTCTTTCTTTCTTTCTTTCTTTCTTCTTTTTCTTTCTTTCTTTCTTTCTTTCTTTCTTCCTTCCTTCCTTTCTTTCCTTCCTTCTTTCTCTCTCTCTCTTTCTTTCTTTCTTTCTTTCTTTTTTTCTTCTTTCTTTCTTTCTTTCTCTTTCTTTTCTTTCTTTCTCACTTTCCCTCCCTCCCTCCCTCCCTCCCTCCCTCCCTTCCCTTCCTTCCTTCCTTCCTTCCTTCCTTCCTTCCTTCCTTCCTTCCTTCCTTCCTTCCTTCCTTCCTTCCTTCCTTCCTTCCTTCCTTCTCTTTTTCACACACACGCATACACATGCTGTGGCACATGGGGGAGAAATGGTCCCTGCAGGCTGCACTTTGGGGTCCATTCCCCCTTTCTGAGATGTGACATCTGTTCTCTCTGGGAAAGGACTCCCCACATGCACACACTCCCACACCTGGAAGACTTCCTGGGACTTATAAGGACTGGTGACACCAAGATCACTGTACTCCATTTTCAGAGATCCAGACCTGGGTGACAGTAACTGCTCACCGGGCAGGGGCTCTGTGGTCACCTCCAGCCTGTTCCTGCTCAGGGGTAAAGCAAGGCTCTGTCTGACGCCCTATGGGAAGGTGGGCAAGTGGCTTTTCTGCCCTGGACTCAGACCTGGGGGCAACCTGGCCACCACCCCAGCCCTGTCATCCTCCCGATTACTAGACCTTTCCTCCTATCTCTGCGCTTTCAGGTACCCTATTCTCAGGCTGTTCCAGGTCCCTGGGCATCCTCTCCCCAGGTGTCCTGTCTGTGCACCCCACCTAGGTCTAAGAACTCACAGCAAGAGTCAGGTCCTGTGTGCCCAGGATAGTTTTAAACATGTTTAAACTTTAAGCATTTAAGTATATAGAGGATTGGTCAGGAGAGCTAGCTTTGTGGATGAACCCAATCTTTGTGTGTAGAAGACCCTGAGTTTGATCTCCAGTATCACACACATACTCATCCCCAACACATACAAACACACACTCCAGCAGTATAGGGAAAAATAATAAAATCAAGTGGTTATATTTTAAGGTCTTGACTTCCATCCCTGCACACATAGTTGATGCCAGTCTGTTGTTATGTGGACTACTACCATGAAGACACAGAGCAAAACTACAAATGCCACTTTAATGCTCCCATGCAGACATGCGTGGAATGATCACATGCTCTATATCACATGGGGTATGAAATGCTAGATTTACATTTTCTTTCTTTAATGTATTGAATATGTTATGCTATTATCTCCAACTATAAAGGGTTGGCATAGAAGAATCTAAGGACAATTTTATATCATTTCGCCTTGCGAGTGAGCATTTGGGTCTAAATATGATCTAAGTATGGAAAGATTTTCCTTAAAATTAATAAATTTAACTAGAACACATCTTGTCATTGGCTATTTTGGATCAGTTTTTCAAGGAACATGATGTGTTTTTTCAATATGTATTTCAAGGTGTTATTTTCACATCAGGAAAGCTCTGGGATTACAAAGCCTTCTCATGTTTATTCTTTTTACATGGCTTTGATTCTCTTCTCTGAATAGTAACACATATGTGAAAACTCCTTTATGTCACTTTGTTTTGTTTTGAGGCCACACAAGGTGATGCTCAGGACTTATTTCTGACTCTGTACCTTGGAGGAGGTGGCTGCAATAGTCTTGGTCAGGGGTCTCAAACTCAATTTACCTGGGGGCCGCAGGAGGCAAAGTTGGGGTGATCCTTGAGTGCAAAGTCAGTAGAAAGCCTTGAACATTGGGGGGTGTGACCCAAACAACTAAAACAAAACAAAACAAAAAAAGATTCCTCTAGGGCAGGGCCACAAAATGTTGTACAGAGGGCCGTAAATGGCCCTCGGGCCCCGAGTTTGTAGACACATTACCACCTCGCAGTAAAATGGGCAGGGAGATAAAATTCATAAGTCTGCACTTTCTCTTGCAGTGTGATCATTAGATTCCTGGCCTCTACCCAGGTTCCTACATTGACTGTCTATTCTCACAGAAAGGAATTTCAGAGTGAAGCCAGGGAAATCTGAGAAAAGAGAGAACTCTGTAAAATAAAGGAAATGAAGTACAGATTTAAAGTGGAAATGTGGGTGATCCCAGAATGAAGTATAGTATTGAGTAAAGGAACTAGTTACACATCTAGAGTAGAAGGGTGCGAGGGACTCCAGAATGGAGTGCATAGGACTTATTTTGCAAAGATTATATAAGATTTTTTAGAAGTTTTCCTGGCTTTGAACTTTCTATGCAGATAAAAGTCTGTGTGAGATATTGTCAAGGAAAAAGGACTTTTGTGCTAAGGGAGTTCATTCAATTTTTGGGAGGGAGTACATCTGGTGGTTCTCAGAGGTAAGTTTTGGTTCTTTTTTTTAAAAATTATTTTAAGGAACATTTAATTGAATATCAAGAGTGTAATACAAGAAGGCCAAAAAATGGCTGCTGCGTGGTAACACAGCAGGTAGGGAGCTTACCTTGCATGCTGCAACCCAGTTTGATCCCTGGCAATCTCAGATGGTCCCCTGAGCCTGCAAGAGTGATACTGAGCGCAGAGCCAAGAGTAACCCCTCAATACCAGTTGTGGACCCCAAAGCCTAATACAAAACAAAAGCCAAATACAATGAAGGAAAACATTCTCTTATGGACACCAGTGACAACATCCTTTCAACATGTGGTCTATTGGATAGATTAGGGATTAAATTGATTTCACTACTGAAAGAGCACAGCGTGTCCCAACAGTCAATATCCTTATACAGTTTACTTGTGAAATGATGTTTCTAATGCTTCACACAGTTTCGATCTGATTTGATATAGCTCCTTCAGGTTTGTACAATACTCAATATAGTTACCTACAGTTTTAGCAACCATTCAAAGAACAAAACATTAATTCAAAAATCACATTGATTTAAGGCTTAGTCAAGTAATCAAGAGCCCCCGAGTAAATGGTTAAATAAATAAATAAATAAATAAATATTTTCTACTGATAATCTATTGTTCAATTCTCTCGTGACTGTAAAGTTAGTTCTTAGCAAATAAACCTTTAGAGGCAAAATTTCACTTTAAGTGAGTTTTGACCCAAAAGTGTAATTATCAAGACCGCCAGTCTTATCGGCCACAAACTGGTAAGCATTGTCTCTAAATTACCACGTTCAATATTAAGAGTGGTGCATATTCCATTTTACTGGAATTTGACACGTTCAATTCAGGGATTTTATTTTTTGCTTTATTTTATTTTATTATAGTTTTGGGGCCACACCTGATGACTCTCAGGGGTTATTCCTGGCTATGCGTACAGAAATCGTTCCTGGCTTGGGGGACCAAAAGGGATGTTGGGGATAGAACCCAGGTTCGATTAGGATCAACCCGAGTTGCAAGGCAAATTCCCTACTCTGTGCTATCGCTCCGGCCACTCAATTCAGGATTTTAAATCTCTAGGTTTTCGTTCCTCGAAACTGTCTGAAGACTCTGTGTTGCCAAAGACTTAAAATGTCTGTTTTCCCTGTGTTTTCTTCAAATAAAAACTTTTCTCAAGTGTCTACATGTTCTAGAAGGGCATTTTTATTTACTTTTTTCTTTTTTTAATTTTTATTTTGATCATAGTGGCTTACATATCTTTCACATTAGTATTTTAGGTACATATTAACATTGAATCAGGGAATACCCACTACCAAAATTTGTCCTCTGCCCTTCCCCTTTCTGCAACCCATATTCCCACCATCACCCCCCCCCCCCGCCCGGGCTACTAGAGTAGGTGATCCCCTCTTTGTCTAGCTTACTATCAGTGATCATACATCTGTTTGGTCTGGTGCCTACATGTTCTAGAAAGGTGCTTTTTTTTTTTTTGAGAAAGCTACTTTAGGAATAGTCTGATGCCATCAGGCCTCTGAAAACAAGGAGAGGGAGAAAAGGGAAAAGAGCTAAAAACACATAATTTCATCTGGTAAGGTTTGTTTGTTTGTTTGTTTTTGGGTCACACCTCATGGTACTCAGATGTTACTCCTGACTCTGTGCTAGGAAATCATTCCTGGCAGGCATGGGGGACCTTGTAGGATGCCAGGATTTGAACCACCATCTGTCTTGGATTGACTATGTGCAAGGGAAATGCCCTTACTGCTATCTCTCTGACCCCTTATCAGGTAAGTTTTATATAAAACCATTATGGGCTGGTCAGTAAAGATGTGGCTTTTTTTTTTTTTTTTTGCCTAAAAAATCTGAGTTTTGGTATGGACGGTACTTAGCTCCCCACCACAAGTTCTTCCAGTGGGCCTGTCAGGGAGTCTTGACAGAGGTGGAGGATTCCTTTTCCTATCAGGCACAAACTTCAGGCACTCAGTTCATTTTGAGCCTGTTCTGTTTGTATTTAGTCTGTTTCAGTCACCTTACTTTTTAGGAAAAACAGGTTGGTCCCAGGTCTACCATAGTTGATGTCAGGCAACACTAGGCTATTGAACTTGCTTGAAGTACTGTATCTGAGTCTTGCACTCTACATTCTCTTGTTGCTTGGTTACCAGCTGCAGGACAAGGATGTTCTCTCTGTGAGCGAACTCTTGCTGTTGCTGCTTGTTTCTTTTGAGACTCTTTTAAGCCAGTTCCATCATCAGAATTAAGGTCTGTGTACTGGTCCTTTCATGCTCTCTCTGTCTCTGTCTCTGTCTCTGCCTCTCTCTGTCTCTGCCTCGCTCTGTCTCCGTCTCTGCCTCTCTCTGTCTCTGCCTCTGTCTCTGCCTCTCTCTCTCTCTGTCTCTCTGTCTCTGTCTGTCTGTCTGTTTGTCTGTCTCTCTCTCTCTCTCTCTCTCTCTCTCTCTCTCTCTCTCTCTCTCTCTCTGCCTTCTCCTTCCTCTCTCCTCTCTCTTTGGCCAACTTACATAGAGGTTGAGGCCAAGGTCAAGCTGCCCCACCACTGGGACCTCCTTGCCTCAGACTTGGCTCTTTAAGGAGAGCCCCCACCTAGCTCTGTGTTCAGGAACCATTTCTTGTTCTTTGATCAGGAAGCTACACTGACTTTGTGCTCAATGGACCACACCTGGCAATGCTGGGATCCCATATGTGCTACTGGGAATAGATTCACTACTGGTGTGGCCAGCTGCATATAAGGCAAGTCAGTGCCATAACCCTCTGTACTATGTCATTCCTCATTCAGGCTTTTGTTTGATTTTATATTCTGGTGCCAGAGCCAAATGCAGGGCCTTAAATATGCAGTCAAAGTACTCTGCTTCATTGAAGTTGCGTATTCAGACCCCTCATGCATATTCTCACCAGGCCTTTAGTCTCTCAGGGCGTCTCCTGGAGGAGTCTGCTTTTTGGATGTTGGCTGGCATCTTAGCCTGCAGTTGGGGTTGGAAACAGGAACTCTTCACCAGACACATTTTAGCTTTATGACTTCCTGAAATTTATTGCCAAGGTATTTATTGTTTTCCCTCTCCACTTGTCTTTAATTCCTTTTCCAAGTTTGTCATTTTCCTTTTAATCTTCTTCTTTCCTTTTCTTTTGTTGGAGGCGGGTTAAGAGAGGGTCATACCTGGCAGTGCTCAGTCCTTCCTCTTAGCTCTATGCTCAGAGATCACTTCAAGCAGGGCCTTAAGGATTATATGGCATGCCAGGGATCCAACCAGGGTTGGCCACGTGGAAGGCAAGCACTCTACCCTCTGTACTATCTTTATAGCTTCTCCTATTCATCTTCTTTTTCTGTTAAGAAACACTTTGTTGGGACCAGAGTGGTAGCACAGTGGGTAGGGCGTTTTTGCAACCTGGGTTCAATCCTCAGTATCCCATATGGTCCCTGGAACCTACCACAAGTAATTTCTAAGCATAGAGCCAGGAATAACCCATGAACAGTGCTGGGTACTATGCCCCACCCCAAATAAATAAATAAATAAATAAATAAATAAATAAATAAATAAATAAAAGCATTTTGTCATTTTTACTTGTTCTTATATTGTTTTCTGTTTATGAGTCCTAAATATTCTTCCCCCCAAATTTTTAAAGTTATATTCTGTAGAACAGAGTGGCAGTATGGTAAATAAGGCACCTGCTTTATGTGCTGCTGACCCAAGTTTGATTCCCTTGCATCATATATGGTCCCCTGATCCAGGAGTGTGTTGGACCCAAAAACAAAACAAAAACTATAGTCTCTATTTTCTCATTTTATTTCTCACATGTTTATTTCACAGAAGAAAGCACATTTATTTATGTGCTTAAAAGTACAACTTTTAGTCCCAAGTAATTAATGGTGAAATCCTCTTCCTAAAATTAGTGCTTGCATGCATATTAAATTAAAAATAACTAGCAGTTTGAAGGTATTTAAAATCTTTGCAATTGCTTGTTTTGAGTAGAGACAATGTAAGAGATGGGGAAAAGATGATAAAGCTTGAGTCTGATTCCTCCTGCCTCACACTTAAGCCCAAAGGCTTAAACAGTGGATCATGAACTCATGGAGGAAACAGTTTTACACAACTTTCAAATTTTTTTTATTTTATTTTATTTTATTTTATTTTATTTTATTATGCCATATCTGGTGGTACTCAAGGGTTAGCCACAATTTCTGACTCTGAGCTTAGGAGTTACTATTGTGGGCTCAGAGAACCATATGGGATGCTGGGGGTCGAACCCAGATCAGCCTCTCTGAGGCAAGCACTCTATTCACTGTACTATCACTCTGGCTCTATTAAAAATTATTTTAGAATAAAAAGATTTAGTTTATTTACAGTAAGTGCTGGATTTATATACTAATTATATAGTCTCAGGCAAAGAGAGGTGGTAAGTAGAAAAAAAAAATCAAGAAACCCTGCCCTAATTCACTGGAATTCTTATTCTGTTTTTACTCTATTCTCTTTTGTTTTATTATGCCAATTTTTAGTAAACCCTATGATTTATAATATTGTTAATACTAGAATTCCAGGCATCCAGTGTTCCACATTGTCTGACCATCCCTTCCACCAGACTGTCTCCTTCTAAACCCTTTCCACCTCATCCACATGGTAAACAGAGTTCTATAGGCCAATCATTGAACATTGTTAATTGTGACCATTTGGTTATTACATTATGTTTCTTTATGCTCTATGTAAGAGAAGGTAATTCTGTATCTTTCCCTCTCCTGACTACAAGCTGCCATGCAGAATATTCCTCTAGTTCTATGCAGAAAATTGCATAATTTCATTGTAGTATATATATATATATATATATATATATATATCTCACAACATTTTTCTCCACTCATCTCCTCTAGTTCTATGCAGAAATTGCATAATTTCATTGTAGTGTATATATATATATATATATATATATATATATATATCTATATATAATATATATATATCTCACAACATTTTTCTCCACTCATCTGTTTTTGAGAATTTGATTGTTTCCAGATCTTACCTCTTCTGAATAGCATAGGAATGCCGATGTCTTTTTTTAAAATAGTAGTTTTGGATAGATGTTAGGTGAAATTGCTGGGTCAAAAATTAAAATTAAGAATTAAAATTCGGGGCCGGAGAGATAAGCATGGAGGTAAGGCCTTTCATGCAGGAGGTCATCGGTTCGAATCCCGGCGCCCCATATGGTCCCCCGTGCCTGCCAGGAGCAATTTCTGAGCCTGGAGCCAGGAATAACCCCTGAGTACTTCCGGGTGTGACCCAAAAACCACACACACACACACAAAAAAAGAATTAAAATTCTTTTTTTTTGAGAAACATTTTCTGTTGAATTTCTTTTTACAATTAGAAGCAATCCTTATTATTAAAGAAACCTTCTTTCTCTGCTAATAAATAGCAAAAGAGAATAGCTATAAAAGTGGTAATCATCAACAAATATAGAATATTGGCCAGAACAGAAAAACCGGCAGCTTTTGCAGCAGCCGGGTCCCCTGTTTGTGACATCAGGCGGGGAAAATCCACGAAAATACGCCTGCCCAGTGGGGCCCAACTGTGAAAACCTGTGAGTTCTACCTGTGTATGTCTGTTCTACTGTCCTCTTGAGTGAAAATCTTGGGAGTGGGGCGAAAAGAGGCTCAGCAGAGCACAGCCGCTTTGCTTTGCTATGCGGCCATGTGCTCTTTCTAAGAAAAGAAACACCATTCACCAGAAGAAAAAGTCACACTAAGAACTGTGCTATATCACAGAAGCAAGCATTCTCTCTGGACTGTCTTCTCTGTTGCATGCTCGGGCCTAAGATTTGATCCTGTGTTGAGGCTTCATCCCACGGAGGACTCCCCTCCCTTAGAGGCAAGTCGGCCATCCAGAAAGGGCGGAGCCAGAGGAGTGTGCTGCCTGCATCAATATAGCCAATGAATACCACCACAACACGTAGGAAAACCCACAATACAAGTGTGACAATGGGGAAACAACGCAGGCCAGCATCAGACTAGAGAATGAAGATGACAATTCTGATGACCAGATAATGACCAACCAACTAATCAACCTCTCAGATAAGGACTTTAGACTAGCAATATGGAAGATGCTCAAAGAACTCAAAGAAACCATGGATCGAGTTGAACAGAACACTAATAAGAACCAAGAAAAATGTGAAGACAGAATCAACAAAACTCCAAACTGAAATAACATGTCAACTAAACAGGCCTGAAAAACTCAGTAAACGAGTGAATGACAAAATGGATAAGCTCTGGGACAGGGTATCAGAAGCTGAGAATAGACTTGGTGCTGTGGAAGATGAGATACATAGCAACTCCATACAGCAGGAGAGATTGGAAATATAGAATATTAAAATGTTAAAGAGTAGGTAGCAAAGAAAATCTCATATTTTCCTCTACTAGAGGATATCATATTTCCTATAGAATAGTAGAGTAAGCTCCTCCTTCCATAGGATTATCTAAGAATTTTCAGTTGGTATTCACAACAAAACAAGGCTCACCATACTTGAGGCATTACCCCTAAACTATGAGATCATATATATTTTTTAGGATTTTGAACATCTTTACTTTGTGATTTCCACATATATTTCTACTTGGTAGTGCAGGAGCTATTCTTGGCTCTTATTCAGGGTTACTTCTAAACAGTGCTCAAAGTACCATTTGGTGCTAGGGATGAAATTTTGACCTCGTATGCAAAGCAAGAGCTCCAGCATGTTGATTATCTCTTTAGTCTTATTGGCAATTATTTTGGCACTTCCAATCATTAGTGGCAATCTTATTTTGTACATCGAGATCACTTTCTTGCACATTTAGACTTTACCAGAGGAGGTTCTAATGCTTATAATGAGCCATTCTCAAGGGCTACGAACAGATCCTGGAGGACCAGTATTTCTGGTAGCTGTCAGTGCCTGTTACCACCATGCTGTATGCCTATTTTGCTTCATTATATTTTTTCTGGCTTAGAGGACTTTTGAATTTCCTGGGTTCATAAGGGTGAGGCACTGGCACATTTCCTCCTGATACACAATTCACATTTCTTTCTTTAGTGAGACGGTAATCTTCAATCGTCTTTATTTTTTGTTTGTATAAGAAACCTTTCTCAAGGTTTTATTTTTCCTTTACCTGATTTATTCTGCTTTCTTATTGGCTTCCTCTTCAAGGAAAAACATTATGTGCTTAATATTTTACTGAATATTGGCAGCTGAAGGTCCGTGCAAAGACAACTAGCCTAGAGAATGATAGTGAACTCAAATCGATGTCTGAAGGGACAAATGGAAGAGGAGGTGGAGAGAAAATTGGCAAAGGTCTTGGCTTCTTTGCTTTATAACCTCAGACTATCATTGATTTTCTCTAAATCTGTTTATCCATTTACTTTTACTTTCATGGTTTTTGACCTTTCTTAATTTATTTCAGTTTATTTTAAAGTAGAATATTTTAAAGATTTACAATTCACAGGTATGTCTTTCTCAACTGTTTTTATATGACTTTTTTTTATTGTTTTTTGGGCCACACCAGTGGCATTCAGGGGTTACTCCTGGCTCTGTGCTCAAAATCACTCTTGGCAGCTTGGGGGACCATATGAGATGCCAGAGATCGACCCAGCTAGGATGTATGAAAGGCAAATGCCCTACCTACTGTATTATTTGTTCAGCCCACTTCATGATGACTTTGTGGGGATTTTATTCTGTATTGTTTATCTCTCTCTCTTTTTTTGGGGGGGGGGGGTTAGGTCACATCCGATGATACTCAGGGGTTACTCCTGGCTATGTGCTCAGAAATCACTCCTGTCTTGGGGGACCATATGGGACACTGGAGATCGAACCCAGGTTTGTCCTGGGTCAGCCACTTGCAAAGCAAACGCCCTACCACTGCTCTATCGCTTTGGCCCCCATCTAATTTTTCTTATACTACTTTTGCAGGTGATTTGTTCATGATTATTTTCTATTGCTTATTCCAAAAACAAAATAAGTATTCCTATATTTATATGATGGGGGACAATTTAACAAGATGAATTTTGCTTCTCAATTTCTTCTTTGTTGCTTTTTGTAAAGTAACAAGAAGCAAATCACTCTTTTTACAGACTTGTTTTTTGTCTTTTCTTTTTTTCTTTTAAAGAAGCAGTGGATCAATTATCAAGGAACAATAGCTATAAAATATAGAATATCACATTGGGTATCTGACAGAGGAGTAGAAATATAAAGATTTATTTTTAATGGAATAATCAAAATAGATTAGTAATATTCCTAGAGTTAGAGTCACAACCATAAAAATATCGCATACCTTTGTCTTTTTTTAAATTTATTTTAGTTTTTCTTTATTTAAGCACCATGATTACATACATGATTGTAGTTGCCCTTCGCCAGAGGAACCTTTCCAACACCAATGTCCCCCATCTCCCACTTTCCCACTCTTCCCTGTCTGTGTTTGAGATAGGCATTCTACTTCTCTCACTCATTAACATTGACAGGATAGTGTAGTCATTTCTCTAACTAAACTCACACTCTATGTGGTATGCTTTTATACCGAGAGCCACGTCCTTCCAGCTTCATCTGTATTATCTCTGGGCATTATTATAACAATGTCTTTTGTTTTTCTTAAAGCCATAGATGAGTGAAACTATTCTGCGTCTATGTCTCTCCCTCTGACTTATTTTACTCAGCATAATAGATTCCATGTCCATCCATGTAAAGGAAAATTTCATGAATTCTTCTCTCTTGACGGCTACATATATATTCCATTGTGTATATGTACCACAATTTCTTTAACCATTCATCTGTTGAAGGGCATCTTGGCTGTTTACAGAGTCTGGCTATTGTAAATAGTGCTGCAATGAATATTGTTGTGAGGAAGACATTTTTATATTGTGTTTTTGTGGGGCCGGAGAGATAGCACAGTGGCCTTTGCCTTGCAAGCAGCCGATCCAGGACCAAAGGTAAGGTTGGTTCGAATCCCGGTGTGCCCTGCCAGGAATTATTTCTGAGCAGATAGCCAGGAATAATCTGTGAACACTGCCGGTGTGGCCCAAAAACAAAACAAAAACAAACAAAAAGAAATAATATATGTGTTTTTGTGTTCCTAGGATATATTCCTAGGAGTGAAGATACCTTTTTCATATACATTTAGAGCAAAGTGATAAGATAATTTTAAAAACCATTTAATGTGTAAACTTACCCATTAGTTCTTGAAATCTCTTGCCTTTTTGGGGGTAGAGATCGCCTCCAGCAGTGGTGGGGGCAGGGTTAAAGGAAGAGTTTTGGGGTTACAACAAAGTTGCTGTGAGGAAACTGATAGGGCTCAGGATGGAACTTAGGGTTCCAAACACGGTGGGAATGTACGTATCTGTGAACTCAGAGAACTATCTTCCCAACACATGAAAAGTTTTTACTTCTTAGCTTTTAAGTCTACACACACACTTCTCAGCTTTTAAGTTCACACACACACACACACACACACACACACACACACACACACACACACACCCTCAGGTTTTAAGCACACACACCTCAAAATTTGTTTCTTCCTTTTCTACCTAACCCGTGTGCTTAAAATAAAATTTTAATTTAAACTTAATACAATTTTTTTTTTACCCCCAGTGATTCCTCTTAAAAAAATCTCACCACTAGATAATAAGATACTTTAGTAAAATTCTCTCATAGATTGCTCAAAGATTGGTGTGGCAGTCTCTAAAATTTTATAAAAAGCAATGAAAAGTTTCTAAGAATGAGCTGGATAGTACAAGGATAAGATGCTTGACTTGCATACCAACTGGCTCAACTTTGATTCTAGCACTGCAAATGATTCCCAAGTATCATCAGAAGTGATCCTTAAGCACAGCCAGAAATAGACCCTGAGCACAGTTGGATGTGGTCCAACCTCACTTTGTCCTAACCCTACCCCTAATTCTTAAGACTTATGTCAAAGTTCCTTTAAATATATATAATTTATCAGCTAGGTGATGACTCAAAACAACATATGAAGCATTTACTCTTTTATTCAGTTTTCATTTTGGAGTACAATATTTATTATAATTTTTAGGGACTTGGAATTTCCTCTGCTGTAACCAGACTACTTATTTTATTTTATTTATGACTATTTTCTCTCTCAGAGGGCTGTTAGGCCTTCAGGGCTAGCCCTGCTTTATGCCATAGTTGTGGTCACGGGTTGTGGTCATAGTCATATTTAATTTTGTGGATCTTGAACAGATCTAAAATCAAAAAAAAAAAAAAAAAAAAAAGAAGAAGCCTTTTTCAAATGCTTAAACTCACAGCTAATCTAGGAGCAAGGGTTTAAAGGCAGGTTTCCAGGACTGTCTACAGCTGTCTTAAGCTGAGTAAAGGTCTGTGGGAAGGAGTAGCTAAACACACAGAGCTTAAAAAAATCAAATACCTTGTTTTTCTCCCTACACAGAGCAAACATCTTGTTTTTCCCTTAAACAGAGCACTTATCCTGTTTTTCTCCTAACCTAATCTGATCCTGTTTTCCTCCTAACCTCGTTGGTTGAGATGCATTCTAAATGTCCCATCCCCACCTAAAATGAAGGGATGTGGGCCTTGAAATGTCTTTGCCTTGAAATGTCTACTCCTTGAAGTGTCTTCTGGGTAGTTTTTGAGTCTATGCTCTCTACTTGCCTGAGAACTGACTTCACTATCCTCATTTACAGAAAGGGATTGAAACAGTCTGTTCAATATACTTTATTTCTTACAGCTAATATCTAGTTTGTTCCTTTGAAGGCTGGTGTGTGCCTTGGTGATAAAGGCTAGATCTGGGTAGATAGGTTTCAGAATTGTAATAAACTTTAAGAAATATCAGGCTGGATAGAGAGTTCAGTGGGTAAACCTTGCACACAGTTGATCTGGGTTTGATCTCCAATACCCGAGATAGTCTCTGGAGTACTTCCAAGAATACATTTGAGTACAGTGCCAGGAGAACTCCCTGAGCCTAGCCACACAAGCTCCAAAACCAAAAACCACACACAAAGTTTAAAACAAATTTAAAAAATGTTCTCAATGTGGGATTCTACAACAGTGTCTGAATAGGGAGGCAGAATGATTCTAGAGTAGGTCTCCCAAGGAGCTATCAGTACCAGGAGAACAAAGATAACAAATACTGGCATTGGTGCTTTAGACTTTCAAGTGAGGGAGGAACAGGAAATGGTACCAGGCAGCGATTAGCTCATCAGATTGAGTTTGTGGCCTGAAAATGCACCCAGGACCTCACCCTCTCCTTTGCAAATCTGGAAGAGGCTGAAGGCAGCCTCAAGGGCCTTTTTGTCAAAGTATCCTTTCCAAACCAAAGGAGTTATTTCAGAGATTTTTTTTTTCATAGTCCTGCCAGTATGCACCCATCTTTTATTTTTCTTCCATTTTTCAACTAAAACAAGTGAAGGAATGGTGCCAAGTTCTTGACAAAATGTGCACCCAGTGACCAACAATCGTGTTCATTTCCTCCTTTTTTGCCTTTTGGATGAAAGAAAATCCTGCCTCTTTCTGGTTGAGAATACCTTCACCTGGTTTCAGGATATAGTGCTTTCCTGCTTTCCCAAAGAACTTATTGAACATTTATGGATGGGAGCATCTTCTTTGTAAATAGATATTTACTTTGTGTTTTGTATTTACTTTGTAAAGTATCTACTTTGCTTCATTCATAAACCAATCCTTCCTCTCTGGAAATCCAGTTGTTCTCCACCTAGCTGGTTCCTTTTCTTTCTTTTTAATTTTTATGTCTTTATTTAAACACCCGTACTTAGGGCCTGGAGAAACAGCACAGCGGCGTTTGCCTTGCAAGCAGCCGATCCAGAACCAAAGGTGGTTGGTTCAAATCCCCGGTGTCCCATATGGTCCCCCCGTGCCTGCCAGGAGCTATTTCTGAGCAGACAGCCAGGAGTAAACCCTGAGCACCGCCGGGTGTGGCCAAAAAAAACCAACCAACCAACCAAACAAACAACAAAAAACAAAAAAGAAAAAAAATAAAATAAAACACGTACTTAGAAATATGATTGTAGTTGTATGTTTCAGTCATGTAAAGAACTCCCCCTCTTCACCAGTGCAAACATTCCCACCATCAATGTCCCAAATTTCTCTCCTCCCCACCCCACCCTCGCCTATACTCTATACATGCTTTCTACTTCCTTCATTCATTCACATTGTTAGGATAGTTCTCAATGTAGTTATTTCTCTAACAACATTTTGTGGTGAGCTTCATGTCGTGAGCTGCACCTTCCAGCCCTCATCTCTATTGTCTCTGAGAATTATTGCAAAAAATGTCTTTCATTTTTCTTAAAACATGCTTACTACTTACTTCTAGATAAAAACCAATGAAATCAAACTGGGGGAGGGATCACTTCTACTTACCTCTCTTTTCTAGCAACTGGCTTATCTCCTCTCTTTTTCAAAGCCAGTTTTCTTCCAAAACCTTTTTTATCTTTAGTACCTTATTGTATCATGTAAGAACATGAACCTTCCTGCTCTGTGTCCTGCTCACCCTCTCCTGATGGAGGCTTTAGTCACTCACATTCTTTCTTTCTTTTTTTTTTTTTTTTTTTTGGTTTTTGGGCCACACCCAAAAAGGCAAACGCTGCAAACTATCTCTCTGGCCCCTCACTCACATTCTTTCTATCTCTAGTTCATTCTTGTCATACTTGTCAGTGATCTACACAGTGTCTGTCTGTGTTCCTCTTAAGCATTGATGTTCTTCACGGTTTCCTAAGTAATCTTTCCTCCTCATTGTCAGCACTCAATGGTTGATGTCAAAAATTCCTATAAGTGGGGCGGGTAGGTGGCGCTGGAGGTAAGGTGCCTGCCTTGCAAGCGCTAGCCAAGGAAGGACCGCGGTTCGATCCCCCGGCGTCCCATATGGTCCCCCCAAGCCAGGGGCGATTTCTGAGCACATAGCCAGGAGTAACCCCTGAGCGTCAAACGGGCGTGGCCCAAAAACCAAAAAAAAAAAAAAATTCCTATAAGTAGGGGCCAGAGAGATAGCATGGAGGTAAGGCGTTTGCCTTGCATACAGAAGGACAGTGGTTGGAATCCCAGCAACTCATATGGTCCCTTGAGCCTGCCAGGAGCGATTTTTGAGTGTAGAGCCAGGAGTAACCCCTGAGCGCTGCCAGATGTGGTGCAAAAACAAACAAAAATATTCCTATAGTAGACCATGTCATGAAAAGAAGTTGACACTGTGTTTAGACATACAGTGGTAGGAGTGGCAAAGGCTGTCTTGTTTAAATAGGCCTTTAAGGAGAAAGCCAAATAAATATGTTAATGAATCATGATTGGCCATTTGTTTCATGCCAACTAAATACCATAGAATGATAGGACAAAGTTATTAGGTTTATAATCAGGATCTTAGTCATTACAATGCTGGGTATATAGTACAATGTAGATATGTAAAAGATAATTATTACAGCAATGGGTATGATTTCATGCAATATGTGGGCAGCATATAATTATACATTATCATAATTAACATTAAAAAAACATATTGCAATATCTATTACCTTGAATTAAAGTTTCATTCTACAGGAGATGATGATGAAAATTTGTAGTGTCATTTTGACTCCCAAGGACTCAACGATGATGAAAATGCAAAGTAGATAGGCCTTACTAAACTATTAGTGACTCATATTTATAAGATAAAGAACATGTATATATAGAAACTAGATTGATAGTACAGTAGGTAAGGTGTTTGCCTTGCATGTGGCCAATCAGGGTTTGGTTCCACAAGCCCTGCACAAGCCAGGAGTAATCCCAAGTAATGCCAGGTATGGCCCAAAACCAAAATGAACAGTAATAACAAAAAGGACCCTGTATATGGAACTTGAACATATTTTCTTCTGAAGTAGTTAGTGCTATAGAGCAGTTGTGTACTAACAACATCTGATTTACAAATATTAATATATCTATTCCTTTACCCTAATTAATCATTTACCCTAGTTACTGTCCATATGTTAATCCAGATATATTATTTCTTCCTCTCTCACTCCGAAATGGCCCAGAACAGAGTCCTCTAAGGACCGTATCAATTGTACTTCTTTGCCTTGTCCAGTGGGCAAGGTCTACTAGTCTGAGATGCAACTCAGGAGGATAGGAAGGATGGGGCATTTCTTTTCTGTTTGCTCCCTGCTTAATGCTGGATTTTTGGCAGTAGTTGTGACTCTCATTAACTCCAATTTCTTTGAAGGGCTTCCCCACAGTTGCATTAAAATAGCTGTTCACTACTGATATTTCTGACTTGGGCATCATAATGGTTTTGCACTGTTGGAATATCTCAGTGACTAATTCATTTTTATTTGTCTCATCAGTTCTTTGCATACTTTTCTTTTTTTTCTTTTTTCATACTTTTCTTAGTTCTTTCATCCAAGTTTTTTCTTCCCTCACCTAATATAATTATGTGTTATTTACTTTAGTTCACACAGGCTGTGATGCATATTAATGGTTCCATTTACAAAGGTAAATATGAAAAACAACATTAAAGGAAACTTGGTTCAGCTTCACCAAGGTAGAAATGTAAAATTTATAAAAAATTGATTGCATTTTAAAATTTCCTCTATCTCTCTTTTTCCTTTCTGAGCTACACCTGAGTTGCTCCTGGCTCTGCACTCATAAATCACTCCTGGCAGGTCCGGAGACCATAGGGGATGCTGTCAACACAACCAAGGTTGGCTGTGTGCAAGGTAAATGCCTTATCCACTGTACTTTCACTCAGGCCCCCTTCTTTTTTTTTCATTAGATTATTTTCAATTTACCATACTATGAAATGTAAAACTTCATACCTCTATTGTATGTGGTTATTATTGGCTGACATTGACCTATAGGTAAAAATCATATACACCTTGTATCTTATCTTTTTCAGCTCAAAATCTATTTTAATAGACATGAGAATAGCAGTTCCTCTGGGGGCTTCTTTTCACTTTGTCTGGTCCATTGCTTTTGCTTGTAAATCCTGCAAAAATTTTCTGCTGAATCATCTAGTTTAGCTTCTTTTACTTTCCTGCAGGTGGCGCAGTAGACATGTTGTTGGAATTCTTTGTTTTTATGGTCATGAAGGAAATTGAGAGGGAGATGGAAGAGATGGAAAACCCTCAACGGATTGGTATCAGTGTTTCCACTGGGAATTGAATGGGTAAGAACCCACAAGGAGAGCTCCCGAGGCCACTCTGGTCCCCATTTCTACCAAGAAATGGCCTCACAGCCCCCATCTTGGCTATGGCCAATGATTGTATCATTCCCTGGTGGAACAGGTACTTAACCAAGCAGCAGTTGTAGCCTAGATGTCAGAATCCAGTACTATTTTTTTGCTTGTTTTTGTCTGAGCTTATATAATCAGCAGTAGCATAATTTACCAGCATGGATTTTAAGGTGAACTATTTCTTCTAGGAATTTGTTAACATCCTCTACCCTCCCACCTCCTTACCCACAAATCAGGTCTGTCTCTTGTAAAGGCATCTGGTAGGAACTGTAAGCTAAGGGATATTGCATATGCAATGGCCTGACTTTGGTTCCTGGCCTGTACCAGGATGAGCATAGCCACAAGTGGTCCCTACCTTAAAAAAAATTCAAGTGCTGGGGAAATAATACAGGGGTTTGGGCATATGTCTTTCAAGTAACTCTTGCAACTTCTATTTCTGGCACTCCATGGCACCTTGAGCATCACTGGGTGTAGTCCTGGAGGCATCAGAGTCCAGGCTCTTGGAAGAGCAGGGTCTGGACTCTACACTTCCTTAGGCTCTTGGAAGTGCAGGCCCACGGAGTGTAACATCCGGCAAGCCAAAGCAGCAAATGAATGTTCTGGTTGACCCAAAATCAATGGAAGAGGCCTCTCGGTGCTTGAGTTTTACTCAGGAAGCCCTCAAATAAATTCCTTAAAAGAGAGTGTGGGAGATAGTACAGTGTGTAAGACGACTTTTGCCTTGCATGTGACTGACACGAGTTCTCTACTTGGCACTCTGTATAGTCCCCTGAGCATGTCTAGCTCTGATCTCTGAGTGCTGAGCCAGGAGTATCTTGGGAGTGGCCCAAAATTAAAAAAAAAATAAGGAAAGAAAATAAATCCTTAGAAGTCTTGAAAATACTAGTAAGACCTAGGTTATATCTTTATTTGAGAATCTATCATTTGTGGGGATGCTAGAAATAATAAATAGTATAGATTCCAGATGGACAAAATCATAATTGAGACCCTCCATTATCTTTAAATTCTTACAGATTAGTCAGTTCTTTTCTGAATCCATCTTGTCCTTAAGGTTCCTTATGCTTCAGCTGTTCATAATGTACACTCTCAGTTTTCTATTTGAAAATATCTGCTCAGATTCTAATGTGTATCAGGTTAGTGGATGGACAGTCTTTCAAGTGGCTCACTATATTTTCAGTGACATCAATAGTGTTTTCACTATTTTTTTCTAGGTCCCCCCTAATATCCACAAATAGTTTTCTAATATCTGCTACATGGCCCCAGAATCACACATTTTAGAATTCTGTCATGACTCTATCTTAATTCCAGATACTATGTAAGATTATAGTTGCTTTTCACTTGTCTGCATTCCTCACTGGCAAATTCCACATGAATGGTGAATATGGACTCAATTTTAAGAAATAATTGTGGTTGGAGAAATAGTACAATGGGTTGGGCACTTGTCTTGCACTACAGTTGGCCCAGGTATGATCCCTGGCACCCCATTATCTGGCATACAGGGTGTATCCCTAAACCAAACAAAAATTATGCCATTCTGCTTTTTGTTAAAACATGAGTGGAGTAGATGGGCATTATAAGTGATAAATAAGTTAGAAGGAGAAAGATAAATACTGAATGATTTTTACTTATTTGGTGGTATACAAAGAAACTAAGGAATCAGAAAAGTCTATTGGAAATAACCCATAGATTCTGACAATAGAACAGAGGTGTGAAGAAAGAGTTAGTTAAAGAGTGGGTGGTGGTATAGTGGCTGTGATTTTGTAATACTTTTAGCAAATGTCTGTTTACAAAATGCAGACATTCATAATCTTATAAAACAGCATTACCTTAAAATAGTCCAGAATACAAGTATATTTACAATGCCTGGATTATCACCATGTATTTATTTAGCTTTTGGGCCACACATAACACTCTTCAAGGGTTATTCTTGGCTCTCTGATCAGGAATTACTCCTGGCAGATCATGCGGAGTGTCAGGGATTGTATCTGGTTAGCCATGTATAAGTTCTACCCTCTGTACTATTTCTCTACCTCTAGACATTTAATAAGCAAATAATTCTTATGAACATGAATTGCCAAGTCACTTTACAGGTAATGTTGTGAATTTTGTTGATTTTCATTTTGCTGTAATAACTGTTATCCCAATCCAGAACATTTATTCTTAAGAACGCTTTAATATAGTACTTATTTCAGTACTAACTGTACAAAGAGAAGCAATGACCATAAAAAAAGGTTCCATAATAATGTCAGTATGACTGTTTTCATACCAGACAAATGAGAATGATAGCAGTATTTGTCTTATATGATTGCTATGAAGATCTGAGGTGCGGAATAAGTGGAAGTGACAGCAGTGACTATTACTAGTATTTTAATTTTAGGTATATAATAATAATAATAATCTTGTAATATGATTGCTTATAGGTTTGAGATTGACTGGCTATACCACTTGCCTTGCAAATGTGGGGGCCTAGGTTTGATGCCTGGCACTGCTGGGGATGGATGTCTTCCCCAAACAAAAAAACAACAATAAACAGAATAAGTGAAAATAATGGCTGCTTCCAGAATAAAAATGATGAAAGGAATAGGAGTCTTACATTTTGATGTACAATGAATTTTAGCATGATGAGTTTGCTCTGCTTGTGTCTGCTTATATGTTGATGGACACACTTCTGTGGAATTGGGAGAGATGCATTTAATAGAGATGACTACTGCCAGACAGTGCCAGGTGATGAATAAGAGGAGACACAGACAATCTGGAAGAAGTTTTCAATTATTCAAAACTATTTTTTTTCTGTTCCTTCTCCTCAGCCACTTCTATTCCTACTTTTCCTCTTCCCTCTCCTCTTCCTTCTCCTTCTTCTCATCCTCACATCAATGATAGAGCAATCCTCTGTTACTAAGTTAAAAAATGGTGGAAGACAAACTAGTACCATATAGAAACTTATTTTCTTGTGTGTGGTGTGCGGGGATACATCCAGTAGTGCCTAAAAGCCACTTCTGGCTCTGTTCAAGGCTCATTGCTGGTGGTGTTCAGAGGACTCATATGTAATACCAGGGTTAGTGCTTTCCCCCATTGTACTATCTCCCTGACACTCATGCAGAAACATTTTAAGAAGACCTGAAAGCATCATCAATTATGATTCATTTCCCTAAAATTACACCTCTGCCTACCTTCTCAGTCTTCCTTTTCACTACTTCCACTTTTCCTGCCTCTGCCACTCTAGAGACACAGAGACCAATGTTATTCCTCTGGCTCCTTAGCCTAAAAGATGGTAGCAGGAGGATGAAGATTTATAATTCTTCACTTCTAATTAATAGTAAAAATATGTGTTAATGGACTCTATTATCTGTCAGATCTCTTGTAGACAGCCAATTAGAATTTCAGTTTTTGGGGAATCAAATGTTTAAACTGTGGGAGACTCTTGCCCCCCTATTGTCTGTGATCAACAGTATTTCTATTTAGTATAGCTTTCAACTTTTCTACCTTCTATCCAAGTTACATATTCAAAATAATTATTATTTTAAAAATGCTTCATGTGGGCCCAGAGCGATAGCACAGCAGTAGGGCATTTGCCTTGCACGCAACCGATCCAGGTTGGTTGGTGGTTTGAATCCCTGTGTCCCATATGGTCCGGTCCCTCATGCCTGCCAGAGTAACCCTGGAGAGTCACCGGGCGTGGCCCAAAAACCAATAAAAAAAGCTTCATGTTCGTTTGTTCATTTTACTCTGCAATATTAGTGGTGTGAATTATGAATTTTGACATCAGCAAGGACATTTTTGGAATACTTCATCCATGACAGCTTAAAATAGATTTTTTGTCTAAATAGATTGATGTATAAGCTTTGGTAGAATCTAAGCTTGTGTAGGATACATAGAAAAACAATTATCCGGCATATTTAAAAGGCAATAACTTGGAGCCAGAGAGATAGCATGGAGGTAAAGCGTTTGCCTTGCATGCAGAAGGACGGTGGTTCAAATCCCGGGATCCCATATGGTCCCCTGAGCCTGCTGGGGGCGATTTCTGAGCATAGAGTCAGGAGTAGCACCTGAGCACTGCTGGGTGTAACCCAAAATTCAAAGAAAAAACAAAAACAAAAGGCGATAACTTTCAGGAGAACCTGAGGAAGTTGCTGGAGGGGAGGCGAAATTGGTAATGAGATTAGTGGTGCAACCTTGTAAACCACTATGAACCACTTTGTAAATCACTTCTTCATTAAAAAAAAAAGTGAAGCTCTCAATAAAATGGAACGAAAGAAATACCCTATCACCTTGTTACTGACTCTCCAAAAAATTTACTCATTTTCAAAGAATCTTCTTAGTATTGTAATATCAGTATCTTAATAGAGTTTTAAAAAATAAAAGGGGCAATTTTATTGTAGCATCAACATGATTTTCAGTTGGAAATACTTTCACTAAGAAAAAAAAGTCAAAAAATATCAATATAAGAGCTGGAGTGGTGGTGTAAGTGGTAAGGCATCTGCCTTGCATGCACTAGGCTAGAATGGACTGTGGTTGGATCCCCCGGCATCCCATATGGTCCCCCAAGCCAGGAGCGATTTCTGAGCGCATAGCCAGGAGTAACCCTTGAGCATCACTGGGTGTGGCCTCCCAAAAAACTCCCAAAATTAAAAATATATATCAATATAAATCTACATGATCTAGAGGAGTCCAACAGCAAAATTTTACTCAGCGATAAAGGAGTATAGTGGTATATATGTTAGTCCTTCATATTAATATTAATATTAGAAATGTACAGTATTTCATAACTTGTGATTTATTTTGTGTGGTGCTGATTAGGAGCTATCTGATTTGAAAATATGCACTAAAATATACTTTATGACAACCAAGTTTTTCAGGCCACTTGAAGTATCTCTGAATTACATAGGAAAACAAAAATGGGTTTGAAAAATTATGGCAGGAGTTGAAGCCATAATTTAGTGGATAGGGCCTCTGCCTTGCATTTGAATTAATAGCTGACTTGGGTTCATCCTATTTGGTAACCCCAAGCACCACAAGAGCACAGAGCCAGGAATAACCCTTGAGCACCACTGTGTGGTCCCCAAACAAAAATAAAACAAAATTATGTCAGCTGTAGTACAAGAAAAATACATTTTATCTGTAGAAATTTTTAATGTCTAAGACTATTTGAGCCTTTTTTGGTACTAAGATAGCTCTAAATTCATTGACCAGGCATTTGTTTATTTATTTATTTATTTTGGTTTTTGGGCCACACCGGCGGTGCTCAGGGGTTACTCCTGGCTGTCTGCTCAGAAATAGCTCCTGGTAGTTACGGAGGACCATATGGGACGCCGGGATTAGAACCAACCACCTTGGGTCTTGCATTGGCTGCTTGCAAGGCAAACACCGCTATTCTATTTCTCCGACCCCGAGAAACCAAGATTTTTATGTGCTATCTCTCTGGTCCCTGACCAGGCATTTATTAACCATCATTTTTGTACACACACTGTTATTGTAGTCAGTTGATTCGCAGTTACTTTAAATTTTATTAATTAAAATTATCTTCAGTTAATTTTTAAAATAAAAGTGACACATTAACACTCTATGTCTTAGATATGCATAATTTTAAAGCAACATCTGTTTATGCCATATGAAGTTCACTGTTAAAAATTCAATTCTTTCTTTACCATTATTCATTTATCTTTCCAAGTTATTCACTTACAGACATTCCCTTGTCTTTTCTGGTTGTCATTAACTTGGTCTCAGAGTCTAAATGTTTACTAGTTTCCTTGTTTTTTCTGTACTCAGAAACCCAACTAACCAGTCTTAACCAATCAACCAACCTACCCACCAGCCCACCAATCAACCCACCAACCCACCAATCAACCAACCTTCCTTCCTCCCTCCCTCCTTTCCTTCTTCCCTCCCTCCATCCCTTGGACCCTCCCTCCCTCCTTTCCAGGGGAGCACATCACCAGTCTCTTAGCTGCTATTTTATTATTTAGAAGCTATTTATTTAAAGTATGTTCTTTACAGTATTTTCTTTATACTTGTACTGGGGAATATCTGTCGCACATGATTCATTTGCCTCAATTCTATTTAATCTTATATTGGAATCACTATCCTGACATTGTTTTCATTTGTCTGTGCTTGACTTATTTTCATCTATGTGCTTAGTTCCACTGCTTTTATTTTCTTTTGTTTCAATACTGATGCTATAAACAAAATATTCTTAGATCTTTAGATCTTTAATCTTTTTGTTGATTATCATCATCAATTTACATTCAGTATATTTATGATTTTAGTCATACTATTTTAGTGCTTTTATTCATCACCACTTTGGTTATTTCCTGATTCTTCTTTTATTCCTTATTTCCTTGAATAGATCAATATTCTATTGGTCTGAAAGCCAAACATTGCTTAGTTCCTTTCCCTACCTCCCCAATAGTTGCCCTTATTTTCCCCTCTTTATCTTCATTGCCCCAATTTAGGAAAACTTTTGCTGTCTGAAGTGAGAAATAAGAACTCTTAGAACATATTTCCTAAGTCTTTTACCTTTGCCAGGTCATTAGCTTTTGGATTTGAAAGCTAAGAATGGAAGCTTTTGTGATCTGTGTTCTGCTGTGTCATCCTTTCCTGGAGCAGTGAGTTTGCAAACACTTGCTTGGCTGTCTGACTTAGGGGAAGGTCATAAGGAACAAGGAACAATAGGAAGAATTCTGCTCTTATATAAAAAATATTACTTAAAAATATTACTTAGTCACAAGCGCTTGTACTATGCCATCTCCAATCCGAACACCAATACAAGTTTTGAAAGACATTCTATTATTTTATAGCATTTTATAATTAGTTCCTTTCAGAGCTAATTATAGTGCTTTATAATTACTTATTAAATCATTGGGGGTATCAACTCTCTGCTAATAAATCTCCCCTCTTACCCTTTAGTTTCTTGAATTCTATTTGCTATGCATTATTCATTTATTCACTATTTATAAAGATACTAGTAGGTATTAGCTACTACACTTTCTATTGCAGGATAACTGCAAGACAAAATAAATCTCTTTTTGAATGATGTTCTCTGTGGTAGGAATCATAAACAAATCACTCAATAGTTATCAAGAAGATGGGAATAAGGTAATAATGAGGTATATTAAAACAGAACACAGAAGAGAGAACCACTAATTCTTTTTTGGGGGAGAGGGTCATACCCAGTGGCATTCAGGGGTTACTCTTGCCTTCAGACTCAGAAATTACTCCTTGCTGCCTTTGGGGAATCCTATGTGATACCAGGGATCAAACCTGGGTCAGCCACATGCAAGGCAAATGCCCTACCTGCTGTGCTATTGTTCTGGCCCCAGATCCACTAATTCTTATTGGAAAGTAAATTTTTTTTGTGAAGAAATACATTTTGAGTTGTCTCTTTTTGTTTTTCTGTTTTGCAATGCTAGGAATTGAAGCCAGGACGTATCTCACACATCCATGGTGTGTGCTCCCATGTGGAGCCATGCCCACTGGAGCAATGGGATAAACAAAAGTGAGGAGCTGAGGGAGACCACAAAGCCTCCTAAGGACAAGAACGAGTGATAGCTGTGAGAAGGGAGTGTCTGGCTGATTGTGCAGGCAACAAAGAAAAGGTAAGTACAGGACTAGAAATACCATGCATTGAAAAGCATTTTCATTTAGTGATATCCCCTTCTGTTTCCTTTGTTGCTTCAATAACCAGAGTGTGTGTGTGTGTGTGTGTGTGTGTGTGTGTGTGTGTGTGTGTGTGTGTATGTATGTGTGTGTAGTACATACACTGGTTTGTGGTTACATATGTTAAGAGTTGCCCTATAGGGGTCACTCACACGTGGGCTCACCCATCTTTTGGTTGTGGTTTGGTAAATCACACTCTTCATTGGTGGTGCTCAATTCTACCTGGTCATGGCAGATGTGCTGGACGTGACACTTTGGTGTGGTGCTGAAGTTCCAGGTGCAGAGATGCTCAGATACTTGGTGCCTTTGATGGCCACCAGATATAGATCATGTAGCCTCAGGCTGGCCAGGCAGGGGCTTGTGCCAATGACTCATTCCTCAAAAATAAAATTTGCAAGTAGCTCCATTTTGAGAGGTAAGTAGGAGAGAAAAGTAGATGTCAGTGACACAGGATGGCACAATGTCCACATACTTGATCTTTTGGAAAGGAAGAAAGAAGCTAAGCAATTTCAAAAAACCCCTTTCAGCGGCCATCATTTGGCTCAGGCTCTTATATTTCTCATGAATTCTAAATTTTATACTAGGACTTGATTGGATCCCATCCCATAGTTTCTCTTTAGTGCTGCCACCATTCATTTAGACTAGAGTACTAGAGGTGTTCCCCAATTATATTCAGGAACCTGGGGCATACTGTATCATATTTGGCCTGGCAGTGCTAGGCCAGTGATATGGTATAACTACAGTTACTAGTATGGGGGCAACATGGCCACCCTAGACTCATTGAACACTACTCTTAGAGGTCACCAGAGCTGTACCCAGCCATCTACAAGGACATTCTTAAAAATATATATGCATATATGTTTATGTGTGTTCACTTTTGAATATCATAGGTAGTCTCCTGCAAGACCATTCAGGATATATTTCTTTCTTTTTTTTTTTTGGCCACACCCGATGATGCTTAGGGGTTACTCCTGGCTATGCACTCAGAAATCGCACCTGGCTTGGGGGACCATATGGGACACAAGGGGATCGAACCATGGTCCGTCCTAGGCTAGCGCATGCAAGACAGATGCCTTACCGCTTGTGCTACCACTTCAGCCCCCAAAACATATTTCTTGCAGATTACTAGAAATGCCTTTTGTAAGCATATTCTTTGGACTTTATTTTGGTTAGAATGGATAGTGGGAAGGTTGGTGGGGGATTGTCAAAGACAAATTTATTGTTTCACTATTTGATAATCAAAGACTTGTATATTTTATCTAATGCCTACCAAACACACACAAATTATATTTTGGGGCCATCAGGATAGTACAGCAGGTAAGTTGTTTGCCTTGCATGCAGCCAACCTGGGTCTGTTGCCCTAGCAGCCTATATGATCCCCCAAACTCAGGAGTTATTCTTGAGTGCAGAGCCAGGAGTAACCCTTGAGCACTTCCAGATGTGACCCCAAACAAAACAAAACAAAATAAAACAAAATAGTTTCTGTGGGGCCAGAGAGAATTATAGGGATTAAATCATTTGCTTTGGCAATTTCCTACCTTGAATCAATTCTCAGCACCATAGATTTTTCTAGCTCACTGGGGATGAAACGCACAGAGCATTGAATATCCCCCAAGCACTGTCAGGTGTAGCCTAAGTTCCACCACCCCAAACTTACATCTTGAACTTTTACTAAATTCAAGTGCTCAAATATATAACTGAACATTTTTTTTGGTGTGATGATGGTGTTTGGGGCCATAACTGACACAGTTCTAGCTTGCCCTCTAGTTTATGCATATAATGAGTTACATATAGAAATGAGGCTTAAATAAGTTACTATTATAATGTATATATCATTATATGTAACATTAATAATGATATATAATTATGCCATATATTAGACATTATAATTATTAAAGCATCATGTATTATAATAAAATTCTCAAAATAATTCTATATTATTATATAATTTTATAATAATATATAAACTATGTCATAGTAGAATTTTTTCTTTGTATAGGATAGAGTAGATGAAAACAAAGCACACCTAATTCTATCATCTCTGTGACTTAACAGAACAAAAGTTTATTTATCACTCAGCAGTGTGCTGTGTGCCTGGACATTCTCCAGGACAGCTGTCTTCCTTGTTGGCTCAGCTACTCAGTTGCTTTGGTCAAGAGAAATGTGTTCCCTACTGAGAGGTTTTCACGATGACCTCTGAGGCCAGACTGGGAGGCTGGAGAGTAAGCCAATGTCTTGAGGGCATTGTTGGGTCACATTCAACTTGAGACCAAAGTTACTTTGACTTACATTTTCCCTGACCAAACAAGGCCTATGATAGTGCCTAACTTCAAGGAGGCAGAGATGTGCTCTGTTCTTTGGTGTCAGGCTACAGAGAAGGTGAGATGTTGTGATTAGTAATAAAGACCATTAACACCTACTAAGATAAGCATCATGAAAAATAAGTTAGAAAAAAAAAGGTGTTCCAGAACAGGAAATAATTCCATTTAGAATGTCATATAGTCAGTCACAATCCTTTAAGCCACTCTCCCTCATTTGCCCAATAAGTAAAAGTTGTTTATTATTATGTCTTGTTAGTGCTTATTAGCTTCTCCAAATGGCTTTATGGAGAAAAAACACAAGATCTCCAGGCTTTTTCTAAATCTTTTTCCTTTTCTGGTACCAGGGATTGAACCCAGAACCTCACACATGCCAAGTGAGTCCCTAAGTCTTTGCTCTTTTTATTCTCTTTTACTGATTCCAGATATGTGGTTTATGAAAAATGGGATTTGAGAGTTTCTAGTGAGGTACAAGAATGTCTTAGATCATGTTCAAATAACTTTTTAATGGTTCTTCAAGTTATGGGTCTGCTTTGCACAAAGAAGAAGTGGCATCACTGGGAATCTATAAATTTTATTGAAAAAAAAATAAAGGCAGAATACCCTAAGAGTTGGGCCTTAAAGGGGTCTTCGATAATGATATGCCTTGGGCAACTACAACAGAATAAAAAATAACAACAAATGGGATTACATCAAATAAAGAGTTTTTGCATGGCAAAAGAAACAGGTTGAAACTAAAAGACATCTGACTGAATGGGAGAAAATACTTGAACTCAGCTCATGAGGTAAGGGGTTGATATCCAGAATATATAAATACCAAAAAAAAAAAATCTCACAAACAAATAAATCCAAAGGCCAGAGAGATGTACATTGCTTAGAACTCTTGCCCTGCATGTTGCTGAAGTGTGGCCCCCAAATAAAACAAACCAAAAAATCGGGAAAAATATGGAAAATGTTTCTGTGTTTCTCTCCAAGTATTGCCTTTATTTCTGGGGTCAAGAATGTTTTTAGATAGGAAAGTCACTTGCTTTGCTTGTTGCTGACCTGGGTTCATTTCTTGGTACCACATTTGGTTTCCTGAATTTTCCAGAAGTGATGCTTTCTAAACACAACACCAGTAGTAAGCCCTGAGCACAGTTGGATGTGGTCCAACAATAGTAACAAGCTTACACAAAGACTTATCAAAAAATGGGAAAGAAGACAGACAGATGGCCAACAGACACATGAAAAATTTCTTATCACTTCTTAAGGGGAATTCAAATCAAGACAGTCGTGAGATTTATCTCATACTAGTGTGAATGATATATGTCAAAAAGACTAGAAATAATCTGTGTTGGTGGAGATATGTTGAAAAAGGAACTCTCATTCACTGCTGGTGAGAATTCTGTCTGGTTGAAAATTGCTCAGTAGAGTAAGAATTGTGCTGCCATAAGATCCAGTAATTCTATTTCTAGAATCTAGCTATAGGACAAAAGAAACATTCACTCAAGAGCATTTAAGAATGTACTCCATTATTCATTGCTGCACTTAGTACAAACAGTAGCTAAGCGGTGAACTAGGTGTGCATCAACCTAGGTGTCCAGGACAGATGAGTGGATTATGAAGAGGCGTAATACTATCTGCTGCAAGGAACAATGAAATGCAATTCACTGAATGGAGGATAACATGTGAAATAAGCCAAAAGGAAGACACACAAAATAATCTCACTTATCTGTGATATATAGAATAACTGAATGAAGGAATACAAGGTATTAAAAGGGGAATAACTCCATCACCCTAGACTCCAGAATACAGAAAGAAGAAGGGAAAGAAACTGACTTGATTTTTCTAGCTCTGCCTCTTAAATAAAGGGGGAAACAAGGGAGGGTTCCAGGACCAAACAGATATGTGATCACTAATAGTAAGCCAGACAAAGAGGGGTCCACCTACTCTAGCAGACCGGGGTGGGGGGGTGATGGTGGGGTATATGGGTTGTAGAAAGGGAACTGGAATGCGGGGGAGGACATAGTTGGTGATGGGTATTCCCCTGACTCAATGTTAATATGTACCTAAAATACTACTGTGAAAGATATGCATGCCATTATGGAAAAAAGTTGTTTTTAATCAGAAGCTTTCTTTGACTTACATGTATTATTATATCAATTATATGTTATGTCACTATATTATGTTATGTTAGTTTACCTCATTATGTTAATCAATTTTGACTCTTGAATAAATTCTTACAATACAAAAAAAAAAAACTGAGGGGGCTCTACCAAGAACAAGTGAACTGGAAATAATAGGAAGCAGGATTAAAGGCCACAGGTACAGGGGTGCTGTTAGCCACAGAGGCAACAACACTGACAACATGAGATCCAAGCTACAAGAGCCAAATTTAAAATACGCCCATCAAGATTTTCGGGAGGAAGTGTCGGTATGAAGTACTGGTGAAGGGATATTGACACTGGTGCAGGAATAGTGTATACCTAAACTGAACAGTAACTTTGTAATCATGGTGCCTTAAAAAAAAAAAAAACACACAAACCAAAAACACAAGAAAGGAGTGATGTAATGGTTATGTTAAAGGACCTAACTCCAGCAAGTTAATAGGATTTCCATTGACGAGTTTAGATGTTAATATTATTATTATTATTTTGATTTAGGAGTCATACCCAGTGATGCTCAGGGGTTCTGCGCTCAAAAATCAGTTCTGGCGGTCTGGGGGTGGAAGACCATGTGGGATGCGGGGGCGGCTGAGGGAGAATCAACCCAGTCAGCCACGTGCAAGGCAAATACCCTACCTGCTGTGCTATTGCTCCAGACCCTACATATTAATATAATATGTAATTTAAATATTTAAAGTATTTAATATTAATTTACCTAGTGGGCAAGAATGATGGCAGCTGGCCCCATTGATCTTCCATAAATATGATAAAAATAGTTCTAGAATGTGAAAGTCAGATTACCACTAATCATTAAAGTAGTAAGAAACCTGGGCTTTCATTCTTCTTTAAGCACTTTGGAGAAAGTTAGGGATTGTGTTTACCTCGCGTCTCACTATAATTCAGTAAGTGCAAAAAGAGAGCTAGTTTAATGAGCTAAAATGGAAAATAAATAATTCTCTGCTTTTTTTGGTATTATCCCTGAAATGCTATAGAAGAGGAACCAAAACCATTACATTTGCTCTGTACGAGTTATGTACACCAAAGCAGTATGCAATAAAATAAAAATAAAACACTCTAAGAAGTTGGCTGCACTTCGTGCTAGTAAAAAAACATCATACTGTGATTCAAAAGAGCAGCATTTTGGAGATGACCAGGAAACCAAGATCCTGAAATTATTACGTGGGCTTTAGAAAAAGTGGAAAGAGAGTAAATACTATTAATCAACAACAATCCTCGCACCCCACCGCCTGGCCCCCATTCTCCAAGGGGCAGCAGGGACTTCTCGCAGAGGTCGGAGATTGGGGGTGATTGGAGGAAGGGAGGGTGGGAGGGGGAAAGAGAGAGAAAGAGAGGGGGGTGCGGCGATTGGAGGAATGGAGGGTGGGAGGGGGAGAGAGAGATGAAAGAAAGAAAAGAAGAGGAGAGAAGAGACAAAAAGAGAGGAGAGGAGAAAAAAGGGCAGGATAGAGAGTAGAGAGGAAAGGGAGAGAAGAGAGAAAAGGAGAGGAGAGGAGAGAGAAAGAGTGAAAAGAGAGGGGAGAGAGGTAAGAGAAAAGGAGGGGGAGAGAGGAGAGAGAAAAGAAGAGAGAGGAGAGAGGAGAGAAAAAAGAAAAGAGAGGGGAGAGAGCGGGGAGAGAGAAAAGGAGAGGAGAGGGAGAGAGGAGAAAAGGAGAGGGGAGAGAAAGGAGAGAGAAGAGTAGAGAGAAGAAAGGAGAGAGAAAAGAAGAAGAAAAAGAGAGACTCGGAGAGAGGGAAAGAGAGAAAAGAGGAGAGAAGAGAGAGAGGGGAGAGAAAGAGAGAGACCGAGAGATCTGGTCTGGGCAGTGCGCGCGTGCCAGACCCGGGCTTGCAGTTCCAGGGGCGGGCCGGAGAGGCGGGCTGGGAGGCGGCCGGGAGGAAGAGGCGGAGAGGCGGCGGCCCAGATAAGCATTTTGGTGGCAACCGCTCTCGCCTGCGGGTCTGGAGGCGGGGTCGCCGTCCGAATTGGAGCTGCTGCTTGGAAGGGAAGAAGAGACAGAGAAAGAGGGAGGGACGGGAAGAGTTGCAGGCGGAGGAGGAGCAGCTGCAGCGGCGGCGGCCGCGGCCACGTTTTGGTTTGGTTCTTTTCCATCGGGAGAGTTGTCACTGGGCCTTCCCCAGGACCGAGCCGTGCCAAAGCCCCTGCCAGGCTGCCCTGACCTTCTAGGTGGCTCGCCGGGCACTCAGGGAGGAGTCAGCTCCGCCCCAAAGTGCTCCCCCACTTCTGCCGCGCACCGCCCCAGTGCCAGCCCCAGGCGCGCTCTGCGGCTCTGCAGCTCCAGCGCTGGGCAGCCGCCGATCGGGGGGAACCCGTGGCCGTGTCCTGCGGCAGAAAAGGGGGCGAAACTCCCCGGAGCAAACCAGGAAAGGACGATGCCACTGTAACCCGCCCTCGCCACCCGGCCCTCCGTGCCCACCGCCGGAGCTTTTGCAGCGCGCCCGGGGAAGGGGCGCATGGGGCAGGGCCGCTAAAAGGCGCCCGAGTTCGGGGCTCAGGGGTGTGTACCCCCCACGAGTGCTCCAGCGGGGGCACTGTTTCCGCGGCGCGGGATTTTGGGGGGCGCGGCGCGCTTGACTTCTCCGTGCCCGTGCTGCCCCTTCGGAGAGGAGGCGCGCGCGTCATGGAGACCCCCAGCTGCGTCCAGGACGAACCGTTCCCGCACCCGCTGGAACCGGGGGCTGCTGGCAAAGCGGGGGACAAGCGCTTCTGGCTGTGGTACGTGGGGAGCTCGTGCCTGGATCGCAGGACCACGCTGCCTATGCTGCCCTGGCTCATGGCCGAGATCCGCCGGCGCAGCTTGAAGCCCGAAGCGGGCGGCGGCGGGGCGCCCGGGGCGCGCGAGGTGCTCCTAGTGCTCAGCGCGCCCTTCTTGCGTTGCATCCCCGCCGGGCCCGGGCTCGGGGTCTCGGGTGCCGGGGTCCCCACGACCCCGCAACCGAACTCGGCCGTGTTCATCTTCGAGCACAAGGCGCAGCACATCGCGCGCTTCATCCACAACAGCCACGACCTCACCTACTTCGCCTACCTGATCAAAGCGCAGCCCGAAGACCCCGACTCCCAGATGACCTGCCACGTGTTTCGCGCCACCGACCCCAACCAGGCAAGAACGCGTGGGTCCGAGGCATATTTGGGGGACTGGGGTGAACGGAGCAGAGTCCCCCCCGGAGGCCGAGGGAATAGAGGGCGTGGGACCAAGCGCGCGTGGAATCCGACACCCAGAACCGTGCGCTCTGCGCGCTCTCCACATGGCGCGCTTGAATGCCAGCTCTCCGCGCTGCTCCAGCTGGGGAGTAAGGGGAGTTGGGGGACCCAGGAGACCCCCCTTAGCGTGGTAGAGTTGGGGAGACGCGGAAGGAAGGAGGAGAGTCCGGGTTCTAGAGGAGCAGCGGTGACCCTGAGGGATGGGGATGGCGAGTCCGCCCTTGCCCTTGGCCACGGGTGTGTGTCTATGCATGTACGCATGTATGTATGTATGTATTTGTGGGCGCTTCTTTTTTCGTGTAAGAGGCTCCGCAGGCACGTGTGATTTTGTACTTTGGAACTTTTTTTTGCACGGTCACACCCATGGCTCTGCAGCACCTGCACAGGGGTGTGGTCTAGTGCTGAGCTGGCCGCAGGTGAAAGTTTGCTAGAGGTCCTAGGACGGACAAGTTAAGAGTGAATCTCTGTCGAGATAACTGTATGGGACGAAGATGCACGTGTGTTTTCGGTTGTGCAGGCTTTTATTTGGAGACAAGAGTCAATGCCCACTCGGGTAATTAATGGCATAAGAAACACAGATTGTAGAAGAATAAAGAGGTTAAAAATCAGTGGTGTGATATTTCCAGAATGTAATACTCCTGTGCGCCTTGGTGTTATTGAATAGTGGATTCTCTTTGAAGTTGAAACAGGTGTGAATCTTTAGATTTATTGGTTGAAGAACTCCAAGCCAAGCTGTGTCTTAAAATAAAACAAAACAGTTTTTGTAAAAGAGTGCATAATTTTTTTTCTTTTTTTTTTCACTTCTAAGAATAGCTGGTGTTTGCCCAGTAATTAAAAATCTATAGTAAAGTAGATTGTTGTCTGAATTCAGACAACAAAGTCTCCATCCCCCTGTATGGTGGTTCCTTTGGGATACGAGTATTCAGGGATGAAAACATGTTGTAAGCGTTACCCCTTTAATTTGTTATTCTAGTATCTGTAAGTAACTTTCTGTTTTCCATAGTTTTTTTTTTGTTTGTTTGTTTTTGGGCCACACCCGTTTGATGCTCAGGGGTTACTCCTGGCTATGCGCACAGACATCGCCCCTGGCTTGGGAGGACCATATGGGATGCCGGGGGATCTAACCGCGGTCCGGTCCGTCCTACGCTAGCGCTTGCAAGGCAGACACCTTACCTCTAGTGCCACCTTCCTGGCCCCTGTTTTCCATAGTTTTCCACAAAACAACAGCTCAAAAATTGGGGTCCTCAAACTTTTTAAACTGGGGGCCAGTTCACTGGCCCTCAGACCATTGGAGGGCCAGACTATAGTAAAAACAAAAACTATGAACAAATTCCTATGCACATTGTATATATCTTATTTTGAAGTGAAGAAACAAAACCAGAACAAATACAGTATGTGGCCCGAGGGCCGTATTTTAGGACCATATAGACAGTAATCATAATTTATGTAGCCACTGCTATATTTCTTGCTAAAATATCTTATAGATTCTGTCAAGTTCGAAATTATGATTAAAATTAACCTTGTTTTAGGCTTGTTTGTTTAAACCTTTTGTGGCCACGTTGGTGCAATTGAAGTATCAATATTATCAGGATTTTTATTTTGTTGTTGTTGTTGTTATTTGTTGTTGTAAGGAGGAAGAATCTGCATTTTTCCAAGTCTCTAAGGAACATTTCCTGATCATGGCTGATTGGGTTATTTTTCTCAGATCTGATACATGTCATATCATTGTTAATTTCATTAATGGTCAAAGTGTACAAGTCATGTCACTTTGAATTTCCAGGAGTGGATGTAGAATCCCTCCCTTCCAGTGAAAAGCATTCTTATATTTGTAATATATGTACATTATAGAAACTCTTCAAATACTTAGGTATGAAAAGCATTCTTATATTTGTAATATATGGGCCAATGAAAAGCATTCTTATATTTGTAATATATGTACATTATAGAAACTCTTCAAATACTTAGGTATGAGAGGCTGAATGTGCCATTATATTACTTTACAAATAAAACTTAAACTCAACCTTTTCACTTGCAGATTGAGTCTTAATTTATAGAGGGGGATATTTGCTCATTGGCAGAGGATTGTAAATTTAAAAGAGATGTTGTCCTGAGGCTGGAAAGATAGCGTGGAGGTAGGGCATTTGTCTTGCATATAGAAGGAAGGTGGTTCGAATCCTGGCATCCCATATGATCCCCTGAGCTTGCCAGGAGTGATTTCTAAGCGTAGAGCCAGGAGTAACCCCTGAGCGCTGCTGGGTGTGACCCAAAAACTAAAAACCAAAAAAAAAAAAAAATGTTGTCCTATCTAAATTATAAACCAAGTGCCGGCCAGAGGGCCAAGAAAGGACCTTAAAGGATGGGCCCATAACTGTTGCTCCACTCTACTTGGAAGTTCTTTGAACTGAATATAAAAGCCCAGGATAGCTAGAGCTTCCGGTGGTTCAGGAGAAAGTAGAATTTTGGATTTTTCTGAATAAGCCCACATTTTAAGGTATTAGCTAATAGTTTAGATATTTAAGAAATCTCTTCCGGTCAAACCTAACAGGTCCTAGAGTTGACTTCGGAGATCAATGGGCTGCCAGTTTTCAGTTTTTGACAAGTATTTGTGGAATGAACAAAGCCAGTCCTGAGCCACTATGTTGTTTGCTATTCCACCCTTTCAGTGTCTGAATTCAGTTACAGTGGCTTTCACAGTAGAAAGAATTAGGACCATTTTGGGTTCTAAAATATTCAGAATTGATGATTCTGCAGCTGACTGCATTAAAGGGTTGAGTTCACGGATTGTTACTATTGTGCAGTGTTCCTTGTTGACCAGGCTCTCTAGATGGTTCGAGTATGCTGAAATTAGATGAAAAAATACCTGCTGTTTGCTTTGCCCCTAAGTTCTCTATCTTAAGTGGAATTGAACTTAAACATCACTGTCAAGAGATTCTCTTGTGTTTTCTCAGTCACTGAATAAAGTATAGAAGGTAGTTAGAACCTGACTTACTAAGCTGTGGTTTCAGAACTTTAAAAAAAAGTTTAATATATATATATATATATATATATATATATATATATAATTTTGTCGCTGCTGCTTTTGAGCCATATCTAGCACTACTCAGGCTTACTCCTCTGACTCTGCTCTGCATTAAGGGTCACTCCTGGTGGCTCCCAGGGACCATACAGGATGCCAGGGATAGAACCCAGGTCAGTGGTGGGCAAGACAAGCACCCTACCTGCTGTATTATTACTCTGGTTCCTTAAATAGAAGTATTTATGGTTAGAGAGGAATTACAGTGTGTAGGATGCTTGCTTTGCTTGTGTCTAACCTAGATTTGATCCCCAGCATCACATATGGTCCCTTGAGCACTGTCAGCTTTGAACCCTGTGCACATAGGTAGAAATCATCCTTGAGCACTGCTAGGTGTGGACCCCAAATAAAAAAAAAACAATTTATGGGGCCAGAATAATAGTATGTTAGGTAGGGCTCTTCTTGCATGCATCTAGTTTAGGTTCAATCCCTGGTACTCATATTATCTGCTGAGCCAGCTAAGAGTTAGAGTGTTGAGCCAGGAGTAAATATTAAGTATAGCCAGATGTGGCCCAACCCCAACCCCCTAAATTTTCTTATTAATTGTTATTAATTTCTGATATTTTTGTTGTAACCCAAGTGGTACTCAGAGGATATTCCTGGCTCTGCTCTCAGGAATTACTCCTGGTGGGCTTCAAGAGGACTATATAGGATGCCAGAGTTTGAACCCAGGTTGGCAGTAGTCAAGGCAAACGCATTACGTCCTGTATCATTCCATATCCTTTGCAGAATTTTTTTGACTTGACAGGCATGGAACCTGACAGAGAGAGACATTCAGCTTCTGAGGCTTAAGTCTGTTGTGAGGTGTTGCTTTAGTTAGAGACTTGTATGCAGGAGCCAGAGCGATAGCACAGCTAGGGCATTTGCCATTCATATGGCTGACCCAGGATGAACCTGGGTTCGATTCCTGGTATCCTATATGGTCCCCCGAGCCAGGAGCGATTTCTGAGCGCATAGCCATGAGTAACCCCTGAGTGTCACTGGGTGTGACCCCCCCCCAAAAAAAAAAAAAGAGACCTGTATGCTGGCTTCACACCTTTCTGATGTGGGCCAATAATTTGAAGGAAGTGTGTCTCTGGGAGCACTAAACCAGAATGACCTGGCATAGAGCCTTCTCCTAGGTGTGAAAAGAGGTGGGGTGCAGTAGGAGGTGAAAGCAAATGAACCAGATTCATATCAAATGTAGGCAGTGCAGGCTGGTTCTCATTTATTCAAACGTATGCATTCTCACGCACAGGAATGTCAGTCTTAGCACATTTCAGCCATGCTTGGATAGTTTTTATTTCTGTATTTTGGAGCTGCCCATGGTGATGGTAGTGGGGATCATGTGGTTCCGGTGATTGAATCTGGGGGTGTCTGTACATGCCAATCATGCCCTCCGGCCCTGAGAGGTCCTCACACTTAAATATTTGAACAAGTGAAGGTGCTTAAATCTACATGATAAAAAAATCATTCTGGCATTAGATGACTTACAGATTTAAAATGGGCTGAGAACTAAAACCCAATTCCCTAAAATTTTGGGATTTTGTTTTGTTTTGGGGCCACACCTGGCAGGGCTCAGGGATTATTCCTATCTCTGAGCTCAGGGATTACTCCTAGCAATGCTCAAGGGAACATATGGGATGCCAAAGATCAAATTGAAGTACTTGTGCAAGGCCACTGCTCTCCCCACTGTACTATAACACTTATGACCCTAATTCCTTAAGATTTTGAAAGCACATTGATTTTATTCAAATATTTGGCATGGTTTTCAGAAGGAAACTTTGTAATATCTCAATATTCCTAATTAGAAGTAGTGCTTGATTTTATCTTCCATCTGTATTTCTTTATTTAAAAAAGTCTAAGCAATTAGCATTATAACTGTGGTTAAAAATTAAAGATGTTGGGGTCAGAGAGATAACATAGCAATAGGGCGTTTGCCTTGCACACAGCCATTCCAGGATGGACGTGGTTTAAATCCAGGTATCTGGCCCATGTGGTCCCCATTGCCTGCCAGGAGTAACCCCTGAGTGCCACTGTGTGTGACCCAAAAACTAAAAAAAAAAAAAAAATAGATTAAGGATGTTAGATGTCACTTGCATGAGGCTTAACAGCATAAAAATTTTCATGCCTTGGAGGTAAGGTGTTTGCCTTGCATGCAAAAAGACTGTGGTTTGAATCCTGGCATCTCATATGGTCCCCTGAGCCAGGAGCAATTTCTGAGTGTAGAGCTAGGAGTAACCCCTGAGCACTGCCGGGTGTGACGCCAAAATTTTTTTTCATGCTTATATAAACCATCATTAAAATGGAGAATATATATGTATGTATGTATATATATGCATATACATACACACATACATATGTATATATAAATATATAAAACACATGTATGTTTCTTGAAGCTTGCAAGAATGTACTTTCTTTTTGACCCACCTCAGTCATGCTCAGTGACCAGAGAATGTTTAATACTTGGTAGTGTTGCTGGCAGGCCACTAGGACAAATCCACTGGTACTTAGGGGCTTCAAGGTTTCACTTGGCTGTTTTGGGGAGTCTTGTAGTATAGGGATTCAAACTTGGGACATATACATGCCAGGTCATTGCCTCTGAGTACTGAGCAATACCCAAGTCCCAGGACTATACTTTCAAAAACATATTACAAATTATTTTCTTTAAATTAAAAGTGGGTTGGAATGATAATATAGCAGGTAGGGCATTTGCCTTGTATATGACTAAACTACATTCAATCCTGGGCACACCCAGTAGTCTCCTGGGCACTGCAAGAAGTGGTGCCTGAGCACTGCCATGTATGGCCCCAAATCAAGGCCCAAAGTAAATCAGTGAGTATATAAAGTTAAAAAAAAAATGGTAGCTGGAGAAATAGTACAGTTTAGGTACTTGCTAAACTCAACCCTGGCTTTATCTCTGGCACTACATATGGTTCCCCGAGTTCCTGCAAGGCTGATCTTTGAGTGTAAAGTGAGGACTGAGTCCTGATTAACTCCCAGTGTCCCTCCACCCAATACAAAATGTCTTCAGGGACTTGAAGATAGCTAGAGCACATACTTTGCATGTAGGAGTCCCAGGTTTGGACCCCAGCCCAGTATTGTTACTCAATAGGCCTTTCCTGCCCTGCAGCCCCTTCACCCCATTTCTTTTCAGTTCTCAGTTCTGAGTCTGAGGCTTATTGTTCCTTTTAAATTATTTCTGAATTGAACTGGAGCAATAGTACAGTGGGTAGGGCATTTGCCCTGCTGACTCAGGCTTGATCCTTGGCATCTCCAGCACCCCAGATGGTTACCTGTTCTTCACTAGAACATCTCCTGATGTGACCCTCAAACAAAACAAACAAAATGTCTCAATTACATTCTGAAATTAATTTCTCACTTATCCCCTCCCCTTTTGATTTATTATTAGTTTTCAATGGTGGAGTATTTGTGAATGTCTATAGAGATTTTCACCTCCAAAGTTCTTGTGCTATCCCACTCTAAAGGATCCTCTATGACAACTTCCCAGTTAGACCCTCAGGCATCAACACTTTTTACTGAGTCTCTAAGTTGGCTTTTTTGTTTTCTTTTAGGGCCACTCTTGGCAATGTTTAGGGATTACTTCTGGCTCTGCAGTTAGGAATTGCTCCTGGTGGACTTCAGAGAACCAAATGGGATGCTGGGGATTGAACTTGGGTCAATTGTGGAAGACAAATGCCCTACCTGCTATACTTTGCCAATTATTATTATTATTTATTTATTTTTTGCTTTTGGGATATACCTAGTAAGAAGTGCATAAAGGAAGCCTTTGTTCAATCCCTGGGCACTGCTAGGTGCCTAGAAAATATAGGATAGAAGGAACTCAGGCCTTGTGACTTTTGTGAATCATGTAGGCCACCAGGGTGACCTGGACTGAACTCAGGACCTTTGTAGGCGTATGCTCTCCCACTGGAGCATGTTATTTATTGTAGTAGAGGTTATAAATAAGTTTCTCCAAATGCTATTAGAGATACAGAAGTTAGGGGATATGAACGTTTTATTGTCTTCTGTTGCCCAAGGGCTATATCTCTTTTTCTTATACTGCTCGGTGTGATCCTAGCATCCTCTTCATGTTTCCAGCATAGGTGGGTATGTATCTTTTATTAAAAATTAGGTTTTATGTACACTTGTATACATACATACATATATATCACATGTGTATAATGAACACATACATCTTAAAATAAAAGCAAACATAAATACAAGTTTTAATTCCATATGTATTAGACTTACCTTATAGTGTACCAATATTTACTATTTCATTTTTTGCTCAGTTCAGCATTTTATTTTATCCTTGTTTCTTTTCTTTTTTTGGGGGTGTTTTGGGTCACATCTGGCAGTGCTCAGGGGTTACTCCTGGCGGTGCTTGAGGGACCATATGGAATGCTGGGGATCAAACTTGGGTGGATCTATCCTGTGCAAGGCAAATGCCCTACCTGCTGTGCAGATTTTACCTTTTAACTTATTTTAATATTTTGCTTTTGGGACACACCAGTAGTGCTTAGAGGCTATATTCCTGTCTCTGTGCTCAGGAATGACCCCAGTAATGATCTGGGACCATAAGTAAAACTGGGTATTCAGCCAGTGTCTGGGGGATACAAAGCAAGTACCTTAACCCTTCTACTATAGCTCTAGCCTCATTGAATCTATATTAAGAATTATACTTTAAATTTATTGAAGTCACAATATAATTAGGATGATTATATGTTATGAGTGATATATCTAAGCACTTGATTTTCTTGGCCAGAGGATGTCCAACACTAGTAGACATCTTGATTTGTAGTAATATTGATTGCTTGGATCCCTACTATTCAGAGTTGGTTTCTTGACTTAGCACGTCATTTGTATTTCTACTAGTGACCCAGGTGGTATTGATGTTGCTAGTCCCAAACCACAATGACAACTTCTGCTTTAGACTAGGAGTTGACAGGCCACATTTTTGTTTTTGTTTTGCCTTTTTTTTTTGCGGGGGGGTCCACAGTTGGCAGTACTCAGGGGTTACTTTGACTCTGCACTCAGAAATCGCGCCTGGCAGGGTCCGGGGGACCAAATGGGATGCTGGGAATTGATCCGGGCTCTGTCCTGGGTCGGCCGTGTGCAAGGCAAACGCCTTACTGCTGTGCTATCACTCTGGCCGCTGACAGACCACATTTTAATTTTTAAATATATTTGTATTTTTTCACAACGCCATTAATATTTTTTGCAATAATGGCAGTATTATTTGCACCAGAGACCTATGGCCACTAAGTTTACTAACTTCTGTTCTAGACAGTTCTGCTAAAATAGTTAAAATTTTTGAGGGGGAGGCTGGAGAGAGAGTACAGTGGGTAGGGAGTTAGCGTTGCATATGGCTCACCTGAGATCTATCTCTGCTGTCCCATGTAGCACTGTGAGCCCACCAGGACTAATTCCTGAGTGCAGATCCAGGAATCAACCCTGAACACTGTTGAATGTGACCCAGAAAAAAAATTTTGGGGGGGAAGGGAAAGCTTAGGTCCATATACAGAGGTGCTCAGGGTGTATTTCTGGCACTTTCGGGGACCCATATGCTGTGTGACAAATTAAAACTGGGCCTCCTTTATGCCTGCATGTATACATAGCATTTACTCTTGTCCATTAGCCACTACTCTTCAGCTTTCTCTCTTGCCTTTTGAGCTCTCTCCCAGGCTCTATCATTTTATTTCTTGTTTTGATTTTTGAGCCTTCCAAGCAGTTCAGGTAGTCCAGGGGCACTCCTGGTAATTCTTGGTCAGCTGATCAGTAGTATTGTTTGGACCTTTCATTGCCAAGGCCCATCAAAACTACCTGGTCTAGTCTCCAGGTCTATATGCCTGGTGCTGCTTGGGTTGACTACGTAGTTTTGGGGATCAAATATGGATCAGTTCATGCAGGGCAAGTGCCCTGCCTGCTGTACTCTCTCCAGTCCCAGTCTTGTAGTTTTCTTAAAGACACATGTTCTCAAAAACTCACATATCTGGAGTTCCTTCTTCATGCATGTTCTAAATTCTGCTTTGTAGATTTTTATTGATTACTCTTATAGCTACTCTTTTTTTTTTTTTTTTTTTTTTTTTTAGGCTAGTCATGTGAAGCAATGGGAGTGGAGAAGGAACAGAGAAATCTGTAACTGGCTGTGATTATATCTACTCTTAAAGTCCAGCTTGTTTCTCTGAGCACTAACATTGTTCAGTGTCTCAGTGCTGACTTGACATTACCCTGAAATAAGGTGTTGTTGCTGCCAGCCCCCTAAGAATGATGCATATGAGTCCTACTGGTCACTGCTGTCAGTCCCTGAGAAAGGTGTTGATTCTGCTACCAGAAAAAAATATCTAAGTGTTTCCTTCTCTTTGGCAACATCCAAACAGCTGAGTCTAATCCATCCTCTTGATTTCTGGGTCTGATCATTCCCTCATCCGTGCCTGCTCAACTTATTGTCCCCTCTCTGTTCATTCTGTGTTCTAGTCCAGTGGGATTGGATTCCCTTTGCAATCAGAATAAAATGCGAATTTCATTTCATGTGATTTTTGTTGGACTTTCTCTTGGTTAGAATGAAGCTCTCCAATGCATTTCAACTTCTCCCATCTGAACCCTAGATCATACAAAGCCTTTCCACTTGTGATTCCCATGTTTTGCTAGATAAGCTTCTTCCTCAGTTTCACTTCTTTTTTTTTTTAATGACATTTTAGTTTTTGTTTTTGAAGCCACATCTGGTCGCACTCAGGAATTACTCCGGCTTTACATTCAGAAATTACTCCTGGCAGGCTGGAGGGACCATATGAAATGCCAGGTATCGAACCAGGGTTGGCAGCTTGCAATGCAAACACTCTACCCATTGTGCTATCTTTCTGGTCCTAAAATGACAGCTTTTATGAATTTTGTCCACTTTGTTATCTCTTTCATTTCTAAGGCTTCCTGAAGAATGATCTGTATGGTTCATATTTTCCATGTTACCACCAAGCCCATAATGTTCATTATATATTTTTCCCTGGCAGAATACTGAAGAACAGGAGAAGACTTCATTAGGTATGCTGCAAATTGTGCTAGTTTTGGGTAATTATCCTAGGATTTGCAAATATTGAAAAATCTCCCTTAGGTACACCTCATTTATAATTTTAAATAGTTTAATTTCATAAACTTCTGACAGTCTTTTTCAAGAACTCTTTATAACTGGGTTGGTTGGCCTGTTGGCCTGGTTAGGGTAGAAAATACCCAACAATTACAAGTGCCAACTTCCTTTAAAACTGTCTTATGAGTTTGTTTTTGGGCTGCACAGAGATGCTCAGGACTTACTTCTGGTTCTGTGCTCAGAAATAAATCCTGGTGATGCTCAGGGGACTCTATGGGATGCTGATGATTGAATCTGGGTTGGCTATGTGCAAGGCAAATGCTGTCCCTGCAGTGCTATTGCTCTGACCCTTACAAATAACTTTTTATTGACCATTCACTCTGAAATGCTTCTCTTAGCACAGTTTTGTTGACTCCTCCCAACAATTTTATGGCATATAAGCAATTATAAAATCCTTCTATATCAAATTCTGCATCATGTCTCTAGGTCGATGATTTTTAATCTCTCCCAACAAATGTATGGTATGTTTACATGTAAATTATAATGTCTTCTTACTATGAATTCTGAGTGATACCCCAATAAAATAAATAAAATCTCAAGGGTCATTTGCTCATGTTATCCTCTAATGGCAAGTTAATGTAGGCAGTCATACCAATTTTTTTTTTTTTTTTTGGTCTTTTTGGTTTTAGGATACCCTTAGCCATACTTAGTGTTTACTCCTAGCTTCTCACTGGGGAATTACTCCTTGCAAAGCTAGGGGACCCTTTGGGTTCCAGAAATTGAACCTGGGTTGGCTGTGTCCAAGGGAATGTCTTGCCTACTGTTCTGTCTCTGGCCCTGGGAGCTCAAATTTTTATTTCTGTCTCAGTTTTGCATTTCCCTTCTAGAATTTATATTTTTACAGTATAATTTTTACAGTTTCTTCAGAAGGTAGGCATATATTATTACCTCTCTGGAATAGAAGCTCTTTGGTTGGAAAATCTTGCCTGTTCATGATTCTAGGCTGGGGACTTTGTCTTGTGGTAAGGGTTTATTCCAACAAAGTGAACCTGAATAAGAATTGCTCTCTAAGGAAGACCTAGAGGACCAGTCCATGGTAGAAAGTTTGCCACAAATAGTGGAGAAGTGCAGTTAGGGCAAACAATGGGCCATTAGGACAGTAATTGGTAGTGATTACTTGTGACAATAACTAGGTACTAGATGGAGTTAAAGTGATATGCATGGCATACCTTCATTAACTGTAGTGCAAACCATAGTGTTTAGAAAGGAGGAGAGAGAGAGAGAGGAGAGAGAGAGAGAGACCATAGGCAGTTAGGGGGAGGGTGGGAGGGAAACTGGAGATTTTGGTGGTGGGAAACGTTCATGGGTGAAGGGGTGCATATTGTAAGACTGACATTCAATTTTGAACAACTTTGTAATCATGGTGTTTAAATAAAAAAGAAGTTAAAAAAAAAGAATGGCTTTCTATGTTCAAGATATTTAAATCTACAGCCAGAGTTTAATCTGGTAAGAATATATCGATGTGTTTGTGTGTGTATATGTCCTTATATATGTGTACATATATGTGTTCCCATATTTTTAAACATCAAATGATTATCATCAAGTGACTGTTTATTTTATTGTTTACACAGTATTTATTTGATGATTGCAGTTTTAGTCTTAAAATTGATTATATTAGACAGGATTACAAGGCAGGTAAGTTAAAAAAAATATATATATATATATATTTTTTGGTTTTGGGGCCACTCCCAGTGATGCTCAGGGAGTATCTGAGCTGGCTCTGCCTGCAGGAATCTCTTCTGGTGGTGCTCAGGAGACCATATAAGGTGTCAGGGATATAACCCAAGTAGACTACATGCAAGACAAGCTCCTTCCCCACTTTTATTTTCTCTGGTCTTATAAAAACTTATTTTTTTGGTCACACCTAGTGATGCTCAGACTTTACTCCTGGCACTTAGCTCAGGGATAGCTTCTGGCTGTCTTGGGGAACAATATGGTATAAAGGGGATTGAACCTAGTTGACCATATGCAAGACTAGTGCCCTACTTCTTATACTATGACACAGGCCCAGTAAGGACTGATCTTCCTTCCTTCCTTCCTTCCTTCCTTCCTTCCTTCCTTCCTTCCTTCCTTCCTTCCTTCCTTCCTTCCTTCCTTCCTTCCTTCCTTCCTTCCTTCCTTCCTTCCTTCCTTCCTTCCTCTTTCTCTCTTCTTTCTTTTCTTTCTTTCTTTCTTTCTTTCTTTCTTTCTTTCTTTCTTTCTTTCTTTCTTTCTTTCTTTCTTTCTTTCTTTCTTTCTTTCTTTCTTTCTTTCTTTCTTTCTTTCTTTCTTTCTTTCTTTCTTTCTTTCTTCCTTTCTTCCTTTCTTCCTTCCTTCCTTCCTTCCTTCCTTCCTTCCTTCCTTCCTTCCTTCCTTCCTTCCTTCCTTCCTTCCTTCCTTCCTTCCTTCCTTCCTTCCTTCTTTCTTTCTTTCTCTTTCACCTTCCTTCCTTCCTTCCTTCCTTCCTTCCTTCCTTCCTTCCTTCCTTCCTTCCTTCCTTCCTTCCTTCCTTCCTTCCTTCCTTCCTTCCTTCCTTCCTTCCTTCCTCCCTCCCTCCCTCCCTCCCTCCCTCCCTTCCTTTTTCTCTCTTTCTCTCCCTCCTTCCCTCCCTTCCTCCCTCCCTTCCTTTTCTTCCTTTTCTTTCTTTTTTAATTTTTGGGCCACACCCGGCAGGGCTTAGGGGTTTGCTTCTGGCTCTGCACTCAGAAGTCGTTCCTGGCAGACTCGGGGGACCAAATGGGATGTCAGGGAGCAAACCCAGGTTTGTCCTGTGTCAACCACATGCAAGACAAAGGCCCTTCCACCGTGCTATTGCTCTGGCCCCCACCAATTAAGAATTTCTAAAATTTAAAAGAAAAATGAATCCCCCCCCTTCTCTTTATTGCTTCTGTGTGATGAGCTGGAGTGTCTGTCTTTCTGTCTGCTGTCTGTCTGTATTTCTCTCTCTCTTTCTCTCACACACACACATTTCCTTGCAGTGTGTTGAAGGCCATAACTTTGTGATGCTATTGGCATCACACTTGGCATGTGGGTGGTGTCAGGGATCAAACTCTTGGCCTCATACCCACAAGACAGGAGCTAAACCATTGAGCTATACCTGTGCTCCTAAAATGTCTCGATAGATTAATTTGAGATTGTGTTCCCCCCCAAAAAAAACCCAGAAACTAAACAAAAACACAGCAGGTTTACTAAAGCTGCCAAAATAGCTTGGCCTTATCTTTGACTAATGTGATGTGAGCATTGGGTCAACTGGAAGATGGTGCTGCTGATGTGTCCTTGCTGTAACTGGATTACTCTTTGGTTTCAGTTCGGTCATTTAGGTTTCTCAGTAGAAATAGGATCTCCTTTGGAAGGCAATTACTTACACAGTGCTTTGAATGGCTCTTAGTTTTCACTTTCAGATGAAAACTGACCATTTTCTTAGCCCCGATTTTTAAGCCTGATCCTTGAAAAAAGCAGAGAAGGCCTAAAAGGTGTCTCAGTTTTGTTTCTTTTTAATTAGAAAGCGAACCAAATGAATGGAGTGTAGATCCATTAGCTAAGACCAGAGAGAGGAAAGCAAAGAAACCCCCATTGTTAAACCCGTGAACCCCTGACCTGAGCTAAGTTGTAGGTTTGTAGTGAGGACTTCTTTGTTTGCTTAAACAGCATCCCCTGTGACTCAGAATAATTTCCCCCGGTTCATTCTCTCTGATGTTTATAGTATGAACAGTTGGTAGGTTGATTATAGTTTTCAGGGGTCATGGGGGCATGGACCAGGCTACCAGCTCCAATGCTGTCTGTGCTCTGTGGAATTCCCCTGAGTGCTTCTTTCAGGAGAATATGGCACAAAAATGTGACTTAATTTTTCCAGGGAAGCTTCAAAAGTATGTGGGAGGGAAACTGGAGACATTGGTAAAAGGAAGTGGACACTGGTGAAGGGATTGGTAGTGGATACCTGAAACTCAATCATGAATAACTTTCTTTTTATTTTATTTTCTTGTCTTGTTTTTGTTTTGGGGCTGAACACGGTGATGTTCAGGGGAATTTCTCCTGGTGGTGGTCAGGGATGCCTGAGATCAAACCCAGCTTGGCTGTGTGCAAGCAAGTGCCCTAACCGATCTACTTTCTTTCCAGTCTCTCCATCATAAATAACTTTGTATTTTGTAATTCATGGTGATTCAATATAAACAATTAAAAATTAAAATTACCCCAGTCATGTTTTCTTATAAACATAAGCCATCTGATTCTTTTCCCCATTCAAAAGCTGATTTTCCCTTTATTTTTTTATTTCTGTGGGTAGCTCATGGTTTATCTATAAACACTGAGTATCTCCACATATTTTTCAATGGTCCCTGCAAAGGAGCCAGAGATTATTTTTTCTCCCCTGATAAAGAAATGTATATTTAAAAACTGAGCTTCTCTGTGCTTTATTGTATTCTCGAAGTAGTCTTTGAAAACCTGTTTTGGGTGTTTGCAGAGAGGTTGGGTCCAAGAGCTGGTGGGGTAGTCGTTCCGGTGGTGGTTGTGTTATGATTGCATATAATTAGAAGAGGCAAGAAGTCATACCCCTAACTTATATACAGTTACATAAGCCATCACCACCAACAGCAACAAAAGGCACACAAACATCAAATTATGTAGTATGATGCTAACTACGCAAACATAAAATGTCAAACCAAGTTTATAATGAAATAAAATGTAGTAGTTTTCTCTTCAATGCAAGAAAAGACAATAATAGCAAGTTATTCATCATAAAAGCAAATATATTAATATTTAATTAGAAAATAAATTTACTATAATATGTTAATTATTATTTTTTTAATTTTTGGTTTTTGGGTCACACCCAGCAGCACTCAGGGCTTACTCCTGGCACTATGCTCAGAAATCACTCCTGGCAGGCTCGGGGGACCATATGGGATGCCGGGATTCGAACTACTGACCTTCTGCACGCAAGGCAAATGCCCTACCTCCATGCTATCTCTCTGGCTCCATGTTTATTATTCTTATGAGAACATTCACCAATACATGAGACTTCCTTATAGACTAAAGAAATAAAAGCCTAAGTGAGTCTATAGAAATTAAAAGATAAGATTTAAAATCTTGGTTGTGCAAGGCAACTGCCCTACCCACTGTACTATCATTCCAGCCCCTAAAAATAAAAAAATTAAAAAGATTTAAAATCTTTTCCTGTTAAGAACTCGTGACAAATTTGGAATAATGGAAAAATTGCTCTGTATGATAAACAAAGCCTTCTTTCTATTAATAAACTTGGCTTGAAGGTACAGATATTGCTGATTTTACATTGTTAAAGAGCAAATATAGCTGCTTAGTTAGGTAGAAAGCAAATATGTAAATAGATCAGTTAGTAATATGTTTGCCTATTTACTAATGTGTTTTATTTCTCCTGCAGCAGAGGATAAACTCATAAGTTGCTTTTCTCCAAGGAAAAATTGAAATTCACATATTCAATATGAGTTACTATTTGTTAGTATTCAATTTGAGTCTCAATACATTATAGCATCTATTTAGGAACAAGTCAGATTAATTACTTTTGAGTGTATGTGTTTGTATCAATTATTAGTTCCTTTGGAAACCTTGTTTGCAGTGACTTTCATCTGAGAGCAGATTAATTTTAAATACTGACAAGAAAGTCAGCATATGTAGACTATTATTATTTTTTTGCTAGCTACTTATTTTTTCCAGTGATTTATTTTGAAAGCTCTGCTTCCATAACGAATGAAATTTACTCCAAAGGCCTTGCATGTACTTAGATCTTCATAAATCAAATAGAGACTGTGAATTGACTATTAGCTTCCTCAAAAATAGTTGGTTAAAAATACTTAATTACATTTCTGTAGTACCTAATACTGCAACAATGTTGGTAAGTTAGATAAGTTAGATTTTTTCAACTTTTTTTTTTTTTGGGGGGGGGGGCAACACCTAGCAGTGCACAGGGGTCATTCCTGGCTTTGCACTTAGAAATTGCTTCTGGCAGGTGGGGATGATGGAGATCGAACCCAGGTCTGTCCTGGGTCGGTTGGCAGTGTGTAAGGCAAACACTCTACCACTGTGTTATCACTTTGGCCCCAAGATTTTCAATTTTTGGGTGTAGCTTTCAGGGAACAAAATGTCCACTTATCTAAATGGGCAGAGAGGGGAAACGAAGGATAGCCCATCTTTAATGTGTAACATGTTATTCTGAACATATTCCCGTAGGCTCTGCCTCAAAAAAAAGAATTTACTCCTGTTTGAGTTTTCATTTACTGTTTGCTGGTTTTGTAAAGAAGATAAAAGACTACTGCTTCTTGACAATGGATGTGTTGTCAACTTGAGGGCAGGAGATGTCGAGATGTGCTATAGGAAATTGAAACTTTTCCCTAATGAATTATGAAACCCCTTTTTGGAAGTGACATCAATGGAAGATGACTCCATTATATGATTAGTTTAATACCATGCACAAGCCCTTGATCTGGATCCTGGCTTTCCTTCTCTTTTTTAATTTTATATTCATTCACTCATTATTCATTCCCTTATGTTTTTGACCATCATTTGTTCAGTTTTAAAGTTAGAAGACATTTTTTAAAGTTGGAAGACTTTAATGCTTAATTCATGTCTAATACTTGATTGGACACTGATAACGAATGTCTGCTCACTGATTAAAAGGATGTATTTTCGACTTTATATATCTTGATGGTTTTTGGGATGATTTGAGATCAAAGTAAGTTAAGAAAAGGAATTTCAGAGTGTAGCAGCTGAGTACCATACCTCTGACCTCTGTTTCTAGGACCCAAAGCTCTTTCATTTGTGGACTCCCTGCTAGGCTTCTAATCTCTGCATCTGATTTGGGGTTGCTAAAATATAACTGCTTTTGAGGGTTGTGATTATGAAGTGAGACCTTTCATACAAAGTACTTCAGACAGCCCCCAAATGCAAGTACTCTACAGACACTCAATTTTAAATTGCGATTAAGGCATTGGAAAGAAAGAAAGTACTGTTAGAAGAGAAAGAAGAATCATATTATAGATTGGAGGGTATAATATTTATATTTTCTAGATTTCCCCCCCCAAACCACTCATTTTTTTCTTAGTTTCTCTTCACCCCTTAGCTCATAGGCTACCAACCAACCAACCAACCAACCAACCAACCAACCAATCAACCAACCAACCAACCAACCAACCAACCAACCAACCAACCAACCAACCAACCAACCAGCCAACCAGCCAACCAACCAGCCAGCCAACCAATCCACCCACCAACCCACCAACCCACCCACCCAAACCTAATCAGCTCCACTTCTAAGGTGGGAAATACCATTGGTTTATAGATGCATCAAGACCCCAAGATAGTGAGTTTATGCTTAGAGAATGAGAGGTTTCAGGGAATAATACAAAATGAGAAAATTTGTTGGGGACAAATTTATTGATGGCCTTTTCTCCTGGGTTGATATGTGTTCCTTTAAAGTCTAGAACTATCATAATTTATTTAAGCCTGGAGTTGTCAAGAAACAGGTGGAATCTCTTGAGAGGTATGGAAAAAAACCGCACCTGCACTTTGATGGTAACAAGCCATTTCACATCTTCCTGTGGGCTTTTGTTGTCTATGTGATTGAAGTTGAGTTTTTGGTTACTTGTCATCAGAAGTAAGAGACTGTCAGGGAGATCCCTATGTGGGGGTGACAGCAATGGAGGCTGACTCCAGGTATGAGCATTGTTTGCACTAGTGGGTTTGCTGTCATTCACATATAGGAGAAAGGTCAGCAGGAGAAATAGGTGAGAAAGATAGCTTAGAGGCAAGACTAAGAGCTCTCACTTGTCAAATGAGAGGGCTGGAACTTAGCAACCATTTGAAAACCTTTCCTTTTCACAACTCAAGATTTCCAAGAGAACAAACTTTCTATGAGCCATTGTGCTCTTCACAACTAGGGTAACTATTTTCACTGGCCTTGGGGCCAGTGACATGAGAATCATTGCAGGGTTTTGGAAGGTGGCATATGATTGATTGCACTTAAAAATCTATGAGGAATTTATGTTTTCAAATTTTTCTGTTTTTGTATTATAACTGGCTGTACATAGGGGTTACTCCTGACACTGCACTTAGGAAATCACCCCTGGAGGTGCTGGGGGATCATAGATTGAACCAGGTTGGTTCTGTGCAAGGCAAGTTATCTAACCACTATACTATGGCTCTGGCTCCACCTGTGGAGAGTTAAAGAAGTGTAGACAGCTGGGGCTGGAGTAATAGTACACTGGGTAGTGCACTTGCCTTGCACATGACCCACCCAGATTTGATATGTTCCTGCCCCATCTGAGCTCAAGGTCAGGAGTAACCCCTGAGCATCACCAGATGTGGCCCCCAAACATAAACAACAACAAAAAAAGAAAATTAATAAAAATAGACAACTATCTTTAATGGTTGAATTAAATATTCCCAGGGTGCTACTTGAGAATCTGATCTTCAAATGTGTAACTGGGTTGAAGCTAGCTTGGCATCTGGGTGCATCTTGGATCCAGAAAACTAGTATATTAGATGATGATACAAGGTCATTCCCATAATGAGTCTTGATTGTACCATCATGACCCAACTTCAAAAACTTAAGCTCAGGAAACAGCAAATATGTAGCTATAACAAAGTTCGGTTGAAGTACTTCAATATGATCCTATTACTACTTCTGGTAGCATTTCTATGATTATGCTTTCTTTTTATAGTGATAGCCAAAAACCATCAGCGACTGCAGGCATATTGGCAGTGCCTGAGTGTATTAGCAATGATTGCGTTGAAATTTGATTTATGGTTCCAAGAACAGTTGCCATATCACCAACAGTTCAATTCTCAGTGCTGGGTACATTTTGTGAGAAATCAGGTTATAGGTCGACTCCAATCATGAGGCTTTGTGTGATAGTCATTGCATGGATGTTCCAGCCTGTGCTCTGCCACAGTTAGATAAAGTCCAAAAATGAGATCTGTTGTGAGATTGTGCTCAAAGAAGTCATAGAGAAGATATGAATCAAGGACATCCTGAATCATAATGAGGAGTAGTGTTCTAAGCAATGGTCAAGGGAATGTTTGTCATGGGGCTGAGCCTAGGAAGTATTGATTGCACATCTAACATGGCCCCTAAGTAATGAGGCACATTGTGGGAAGACAGGGCTCTAATTTAATGTAATTAGAACTTTATTTATGGTCATTTGAGGCAGCTTTGGCAGCCAGTTTGCCTAAGGTGGTACTGGTTCTCTCAGGTTTGGTAAATAATCCTCCAGGCATTTTGGGGAACTTTGGCTTTATTCTGAAACATCTTTTCTATCTTACTTCCTTCAACCTATTTGCATAGGTTATACAGTGTAAAGAGAGCATTTTGTCCTGGATGAAAGAAAAGTATTTACTCTTTTCCCAAGTAAGAGGGCAATTTATTATTTCTCTGACCTAGAAAGAAAACAAGAATAACTATAGCATTCTCCTCTGCTTATTTTTGAAGTACTACTCACCTTGGTAGTTCTCTTTGGTATCTTTTTAAGCTTCAGAACATTGAATATATCAGTGTTAGTTCCTCTGCTTCAATTTTCCATCCGCAATTGAACTGGATTTTATACTTAGAAATTGGTTTATCTGAGGAAAAACAAACATACTTATGTCATTATAGAGATTTTAGGAAAATATTTTTGGTGATCTGTTGGAAGCCATAAAAATCTTGGTTTCTCAGGGCCGGAGAAATAGAATAGCGGTGTTTGCCTTGCAAACAGCCAATGCAAGACCCAAGGTGGTTGGTTCTAATCCCGGCATCCCATATGGTCCTCCGTGCTTGCCAGGAGTAACCCCTGAGCACAGCCGGGTGTGGCCCAAAAACCAACCAACCAAACAAAAATGTTGGTTTCTCCAATTAAGGACAATAGGACCAGTTACAGAGAATGACAAATTAGCAATAAACAGCCTCATAAAACAGTCAGAAAATTACTTACTGGCCCTATTGACCCTATTACAATGATTCTATTACAGTTTTTACAAATTTGCTTTTACTCAATTTTTTTTTCTTCTGATAATCCCATTGCCATTTAGTTGTAACAAGCAATATAAATTATTTTGTGCCTGCCAAGATATCAGGTTTGGGGGTATATGGGAAACTAGTGACAAATGCGGAGGGAATGCTATACTTTGGTGGGTTTGGTATTGGAACATTGGATACAGAATCAACTCTCTTATGAGCAACTTTGTAAAGCACAGCGCTTAAAGTAATAAAATCAAAAAAAGAGAACATCTTGGTTTCTTAGAAGATTTTATTCTCAGAATTAGATTATTATCAGAGTATTTCAATTATCCTTGTCCCTACCTTGTTATCAGGTTTGCCAGGGCTATTAACAAAATATTGTTTTTTGACAAATCAGTATGATAGTGAGTTAAATCTGGGGAAAAGAAGTTTAATTGATTTTGATAGAATCAGATGAACTGTGATAGTGGAAAATCCTGACACTAGTTATCAGGGAAACAGTTGAGAGTACATTCATTTGGCAACACTCCATATTCCCTTATATCATTAGATCTGAACTTCAGTTTTAGGAATGTTGAAATCTCAGGACCTGGTTTTATTCCTGAAGGAATGTCTTCTTAATAATCTCTCTGGCACTTTTAAGAGTCAACACATGTATTGGTAAGTTGGCAATGAAGAACTCAGTGATTAGGAACTTTTAAATTACATTGGATATTTTGTTTAGTTATTCTCCTATAAGGAATGTAGCATTTATGGGTTTAATCAAGTAAATGATTTCTTCAAACTGTATCTTGATGGTTTCCAAGTTGCTCAGGAGCAGAATTGTGCTACTTGGAAAGAATATCTAGATGAGCTGGAAAGATTATGATTCTTAGTTACATTTTGTACCTGTAGTATTAAAGAAATGTGTAGTTCCACTGTATATGGAAATGGGAGTAAAAAATTTATGGTAATTAAAAATTTACAGACAGAGTTAGATAAAGTTCTTTATGGACTCTGGTGAGAAACTAATAGTCTTGAAACCTTTTTTTCTTCGAGGCCGTCACTTGCATTCACTTTCTGCCGTTATGAATTGTAAATTCTAAGAGGTGTAAAAAGGTGTTCAACTGGGACTGGAGAGCTAGTACAGTGGTTGGGTGCTTGCCTTGCACTTGGACCAACTGGAGTTGAATCCCTGACACCCCACGTGGTTCCCTGAGTCCCATCAAGAGTAATTCCTGAGTGCAGAGCCAGGAACAAGCTCTGAGAACAATCAAGTGGGGCCCAAAACAAACCAAGTTTTCAGGAATGGGATGATTTGTTATTCTACTTGGGATAGTCAGATAGTTAGAGGTGTACCTAACTCTAGTTCAATTCCTGACATCACATGGCCTCTTGAGGCTTGGAGATGGGGAGTTCTGGCTCTGGAGGTTACTGGCAGCACCAGATCCTAAGCTCCTCTTGGAAGCCCCTAGCCCCCCCCCAAAAAAAAGTTTTTTTAAAATGTAGGAAAATTAATATTGTTTGATCAGAGCCCTTAGGATGGGCTTGGATGGTGATGGGATGAATGGAGGCCTTTTTCTGCCGTCCCAAGCCACGTGGGTCTCTACAACCCCCAGCCGGCAGGTATCTGGGTTCAGGAAAGCCTCCGGTAAAAACTCACCTGCAGGCAGATTTCCAGAGAGATAACATCTTTATTTGCCCTGCATCTAGCCTCTTTCAACCATCTCTCCTCTTGCTACTTTTCCATCCAGGTAAATCCCCCTGGCCTCTCAGGCCAAACCTTTTCTAACCTCTACCAAGACCCCTCCCAGAAATAGGAGGGTCTTTCTTGTAGGTAGGCTTACACAGGAATAACGAGGTGTGGGGTTACATCTATGAGTTCCTGATGGCTTTATTTCTTGCTCTCTGAAGTATATTCAGTAGTTTCCAACTATACAATAAAGGCTAGCTTCTGTAAATTGCTCTTCTATAAGTTGGTGGCTTCAATAATTGTGATGGTGTTGAAGATGATGATGATGAAAAGTCCTATGTTTTTGGATCATCCCCTATTGTGCATGGGGTCAAATTTGTAGTGCTTGGGGGACCATATGGAATGCTAGGGATCGAACTCAGGGTGGTTGAGTGCAAGGGAACACCCTACCTACTATACTATTGCTCTGGCCCAGATAATGAAAAGTCTTACTGATTATTTGTGGGAAGACATTGTGAGTGGGTAGTCTTTTTTTTTTTTTTTTGGGCCACACCCATTTGACGCTCAGGGGTTACTCCTGGCTATGTGCTCAGAAATCGCCCCTGGCTTGGGGGGACCATATGGGACGCCGGGGGATCGAACCGCGGTCCATTCCTTGGCTAGCGCTTGCAAGGCAGACACCTTACCTCTAGCGCCACCTTCCCGGCCCCGTGAGTGGGTAGTCTTGTATGCCTGCTTCCTCAATAGAGAACTGGGTGAAAGATGAACTATTTATACAGAAAAGGACAGATAGGGAAGTGGGATTGATAATACTCATGTATTTTGGGGAAAAATATAAAATATAAGAAAAGAGTGTCAGAGTACAGCTATCATGAGGAATTAGGAGAATAAGCAAATTACTTAAATATTAGTTGTCCGTGAACTGTAAATATAAGTATTCATATATGTCTGACAGAATTATGAAACAAGAAATGAGATCATCCATGTAAAGCATTTAGCATAATGCCTGCTACAAAGGAAACACTCACGTTATGGCAGTTCATGATCATTATTGCTATTACAGTTATTAGGATTAAATTGTTGTGGCCAGGCATAAAAGCACATCTTTTCGTGAGACCATAGAGGACAAAGCTAGACAATTAATCAGAACCCAGTTAGAGAAGATAAAGGTAAGGTAATAGGTCAGGGATAAGATTAGCCAAAAGGAAATTGTAAATGAAGTGGTGCAGTTCAGGGTTAGGGGCAGGAGACAGGAGAGGTTTGAAGAGCAGCCAAGAACAGATCACTAAGAGCCAGTGTAGAGAAGATGACCTTGACACTCAGACAATGCTTGCCCTGGGCGGGGAAAAAATTTCATCTGCTTCCTGCTGGGCCTGGAGCTTCACGGAGCAGGGGCTGCCCAGGGCCTACTGGTCTGCGCAGGTGTGTGTAAAGTGCATTATCCCAAGATTCATTTGGCGGTTGGTGAAAGGGGATTTCAGTCAAGGCAGATCAGAACCATAGCTACTAACAGATAGAATAAGGGTGAAGCTAACTAGGGAGATGGTTGAAGCTAAAGGATGGCTGAAAGGTTTATTGGAAACTGGATCCTTGTTCTGCTTTTCTCTCCTGTTGTCCAAAGTTTGCATTACCAAGATAATGTTTTGGTCTCTATATCTCTTTGGGTAGCCCACAGCCACTGGCTTTACCCTTTCTCTTGAACTCTTAGTTTCTCAGACCAGTGTCTCTGCTTTTAGTAGACTTAACATTTTTCTTTTTTTAGAATGTGCAATAAAAAGAAAGCCTTGTTAATTATGCTCCTGGAAATGTTTAGGACTTTTGGCATGCAATTATAATCAAGAGATTTTTCTTCGCTTTTTCTTTGTCCCCCCCTTTTTTTGGGGAACATATCTGACACTACTAAGGGGTTTTTCCTGATTCTGTGTTCATGGGTCACTTCTGACTGGACTCAGATCATATGTGGTACCAGGGACTGTCTTCTCCATTGAACTATCTTTTGGCCCCAACATTTTCTACCTAAGCTGCATCAAATATTGCTGTCTAAGGGTTCTGGTCTCAGATGTGCATGCTATAAAGTATTACCTGAATTGCTTGATCCAAAATACAGATTTCTCAGCCGACTGAATTTGCAAGTTAAGGACCTTGGAGTTTTTGTTTATAAGCATTGTTGATATTTCTTATGGCCAGAGAACATAGCTAAACATTGCTGCTGTCCAGTGAAGCTTTGGCACTTTCTAATTGTAGGTCAAGTAATTTTGAATTTGTAGGAGCAGAATAGGATTCATCTGGGAACAGAGATTTTTTTCCATATGGAAAGTAGGCCTCTAGCTACTAGTGGTCAGTGGGCTGTAGCCCATGGAAAATGCATTAGAGAAAGCATTGGGGGTAATGCTTAATCTTAACATCAACTCATTTCCACAACTCATTTCCAGAAAGGTTGATTCAGAAAGTGCTGCCAGTTCTCATTGAGCCTTGTAGTTTGTAGGACAAGATGTGAAGGAGGAAAAACCAGGTTTCTGATGAGTTCTATTAGAAATTGCCTTTAATTTCCCCTCAATTTCTTTAAAGTAAGCAGAATTCAAATTCAGATGTTCACTAATTCAGTCTATGAAAAAAAATCGAAAGAGTATTAAAGAGTAGTGATGTACTAAATTAGAGTAAACACTTGTGTGTTTATGATTGCATTTTTCCTAGAAAGACTTTAATTTTAGAATTTCAAATGATAGTGTTTGGGATTAGATAGGAGAGACTGGACGAGCTCTTAAAGTTTATATTTTAATCTGTTTCCAGTGTAATTATGTCAAGCACTTTACAGATCATATTTCAAAAGCAATAAATGCATGTAATGTATACCTTGAGATCAGATTTCTGTAAACCCTGGGAACAGGAGGATGGGACTCACAGGTACTTGCTAAGTCTTGTCTGAATCCAAAGCCAGCCTTGTACTAACACGCCAAATTCTACTCCCTAAGTTTTGTTGTAAAACAGTCTTGCCAGTTTGAAGCCCTGTTGCTTCAGAGTGTCCAGTAGTACCTATGTGTTTTCTGTAGACTGAATAAAATATAGTAGGACAGAATCTGCCTTTAATTTTGAAAATGAAAACAAATTATTTTAAAAAAATATTAGAAGCAGTGTTCACATACAGCTTTTAAATTTACTTGAATGGAAACAGTTGAAAGTAGTACTTTTTATCACTTTTTGAAAAACCATGTACATTAAATAATATTAGTAGATGTGAGTAGAAGTGTTTTTAAAGTATTTTTTGGATTGTGAAATTGTATTTAAAAAAGATCACTATTGAGATTTATTTTACCATGCAATCCTAGAAAACAATTGTATTTTTAAAATCTAAAAACAATTTAATTTATTGTTGGCAATTCTAGGTACTAGATTACATCCATTCAGTCTCTGAAATTCACCATTAATAATAAATATGCTCCACAATAATTGGTGAAGAGAGAATGAAACATCTGCATTTATATTATATACTTAAATATACAACGTAATTGAAAATAGTTCTCTTGAAAATAAGGCAATAGTTTGTGTGTATTAAGTTGTATACTCAAAATATATAATATAATGTAACATAAAATAATTAAAAATAGGTGTGTTGAAAATAAAGGCGATTTTTTTTATGTGTATAAGAGATTCTTGAAAATTTGGATTTGAGTAGTCAAGAAACTATATAACTAACTGATTATGGGGGCCTGAGCGATAGCACAGCAGTAGGCCATCTGCCTTGCATGCAGCCAATCCCAGACTGACCCAAGTTCAATCCCAGGCATCCCATATGACCTCCTGAGCTCTGCTATAAGTAACCCCTGAGCATCTCTACGTATGGCCCAAAAGCTAAAAAAAAAAAAAAAAAAAAAAAAAGTTGTATTATTTTCTAGGTAACTTGATGAATACTGATGTTTTTGTCACTTTTTTGATTTGGGGGTCACCCTCAGTGGTGCTTAGGGGCTACCCTCAGTTCTCTATTACGGAGTGGCTCCTAAGTGCTGTTTGGGGAATCTTTTGATGCTAGGATTGAACTTGGGTCTCTTGTATGGAAAGATAGCTTAGCCCCTGAACTCTCTCTCTGGGTCAGTTACAGGTGTCTTATAATCAGTGAATAACATCTAGAATTGTTCAGTTCATAAAGTGTTGGTGTTCAGGCAGAGGAAATCAGTTTAATCTTTGTAACTCTGCCTTAGAAGATGAAGATATTTTTTTATAATTGGATCACACCCAGTAGCACTCAGGGGTTACACCTGGTTCTGCACTCAGAAATCAGTCCTGCAGGCTCAGGGGACCATATGGGATGCCAGACATTGAACTGAATCAGTATGTGAGCACTCCAGGAACTATCAATATATGAACATATATTTATAAACCTTGCCACATTAGATGAAAAAGTTGAGTTAGAACAGCAATTAAAACGGGCATATATCATCTGAAACTTTATTAACTGGAGCAGTCAAAGTGATAGAAGATAAAAGTTCGTCTCAAAGTTTTCTAAGAATTTGTCAATTCTTATGATTAAACATTAACCCACATTCCATTGCGTAACCATTTCAGAACTGTCATTACAAATTGCCCCAAGTAATCCCACCATCAAAACTAGTGGAGATTAAACTATTATTTGCTTAAAGCCTTCTTGTAGATGAGTAAAGCAAGAGAGTGTGGTAATTAACTTGTAGACCACTTTAGTGTGATTATTAGGAAATGCCATTTGAAAGAATCTGTCTCCAGCTTTCTCTCTGGGCTCTTCTTGGTGGAAGAGGAGGAAGAAGAGGCCAGAGTGATGGGTCTGGAGATTGGATCTTTCATGAAAGCAGAACAACTGGTTTTCTTTGATATAAATGGTAGAAGTCTATAAAAGATGTCTTTGTAAAGGAACTATTTCTAAAATCTGAAAAACTAGGGAGGAGGACTAAAAAGATAAATCAATAATAGGCCTTGAACATCTCATGGTCCCTGAGCACCACCAGGAGTATCTCCTACTAGCACATAGCTAGTAGGAGTAGATCCTAAGTACTGCTAGGTATGGATTCTTCTCCTAATAAAGAGATCAAATGTAAAAATGAAGCTGGTTTTGAAAACACTAGCCTAAGAGAACATTGAATGATTTTTTTTTTTTAGCACAAACTGAGCAGTTGAAAAGGATCCTAGAATCTAGACAAATAAAAACAAAGAGAAACCATACAGATGGCAGGAGACAGATGCATTTTCTTTGCAGGTGCCTGAGTGATAAGAATTTGACATAATTATTTGCTTGCCGCTAACCATATGCTATTTCCCAGGATTAGGCTATTAAAAATTGATATAATGTTTATAGAGCATAAAATGGTCTTAAGTAAATTGCATGATTCAGTAGCAGTTAGTACATTTATAACATTGTACAGGCATCACCCCTGTCTAGTTCCAGAGTTTTTGTCATGAGATTGTACTTTTAGGTTTGATTTAAGGAGTTTGTTTATATTGGCCCTCTTTCTACAAAGGGTTTGGGAGTGGATTCTGATAAAGACTACTCTTAGTAGACTAGTTCATAACTAGTTCATCTAGTTCATAGATCAGAATTAAGGACACAAGAAGAAAGCTAACACCTAATCAATCTGTGGTGTTAATATTTTTTCATTCTGTATCTTTCCCTCATTAAGGGACCTCTATAAGTAATCTATAAACTATCCATAATCTAGAGGTAATCCAGCACTTCAAGAGAGTTTGTCTGGGTACTCAATTCTAAATACAATTAAATTAGATTCTGATGTGACATTGAGTGATTACACTTTTACAGTCACCATGGAAGCATTTTTATTAATTTTAATTACATTTTTGGGGGGTATTTTTTGGCCACACCCAGTGGTACTCAGCTTAGATCTTTGGCTCTGTGCTCAGAAATAGCTCTTGGCAGGCTCAGGGGCTATATAGGATGTCAGGGATAAAACCAGGTTGGCCATGTGCAAGGCAAATGCCCTACCCACTGTGCTAATGCTCTGGTCCCCATGGAAGCATTTTTATGTCTCTAGTGATTTATGAAAACTAATGTGACCTTAATACATTATGTACATTAGTTAATGTACCAATTAGACAATGACAACATTTGTAAATAGCAAAATAGTAACTGATCTTTACTTGGTTGATCTTAAATTAGTACAGATGCATAATTTTTCTTTTGTGATGGAAAGAGTATGGGAAGTTAGCTGGAAAGCCTCAAGAAGGCCTCATTATAATGGAGTGGATAGTTTTGGGCCAGAGCATGTTTTAAAAGTGAAATCTTAAAGGTATGTATTTTAAGTTATTGAGCCATTAGACGGGTAATAGCAATTTTTATTGCTCATTTAACTTTATAGGAGAGTTAACTATAGTTACCTCTATGTTGGTGATAGTAATATTAGGCTATAAATCCATGAATGTGGTGTATAAAATTGTTTGCCTCCCATTTTTTGGGGAGGTCACACCCAGAAGTGCTCAGGTGTTACTCATGGCTCTGCACTCAGGAATCTCTCAGAGACCATATGGGATACTGAGGATTGAACTTGGGTAGGTCACATGCAAGGCAATAGCCTTAACCACTGTACTATCATTCCAGCCCCTTCCAGACTTTATTTTAAAATGTTTAAAGCATTAGTTGGAAAGATAGTGTATGCACTTACCTTATTTAAATTCAAGCTTTGTTTTATCTCTGTCACCACATTTAATTCCCCAAGCAGAACCAGAAATCACTTTTACATACTTGAAAACATTTTTTTCAAGTGTAAAAGAAGGTGGACTGTAGTTTTTGGGACTTGAAATTCTTTCCTTATAGCCTTACTAGTGCTTAACACTTAGGAACCATTGTATCTCCTTATTAATTAAGTAATCCTTAGTTAATTTGTTAAAAAAGAGTTAATATCGAACAATTTGAAAATGGGTTGTAGACTTATTTCAGCATGCCTCTTTGAAAAATAAAAACATTTTTATTAATTACAGAACCACATGTTACTATTTTAGCATTCATATTTAGCATTGGTACAATAAAATTATTGGATAGACTATGTTCAGATTTTTCCTGTGTTCCAGAAATGACCTTTGTAGCTATTTTTCTTTTTCTCTAGGGTTCAGTCAAGGTCCATGCCTTGCATTTAGTTGTCTTGCTTTTGTAGTCTCCTTTAATCTAGAAATATTTCTGCTGCCTTTCATCTTTTATAATATTGGTAGTTTCGAAGGATGTAGACCAATTTTCTTACCAAATAGTCCTCATTTTGGTTTTGTTTGATTGTATTTCCAGTTGGATGCTGGTGAAATATTATGAAAAGGATGTCTTAGGGGCAAGATTGTGTTTCTCCTTTTGGTTGCATCATACCTATAGGTGGTGCAAATCATGTATTCAGTTTATGGTAATACTGCTTGTGATAGCTGCTTAAGGTGGAATTTCCAGTGCTTTCCACCTAAAGGCAACTTTTTTTTTCTTTTGTGATTAAGGAACTTTGAGATGATACTTTTGAGAGTATGTGGACATCTTTGCAGGGATTATTATATTTAAATATTTTTGTTTGTTTTTTTGGGCCACACTCAGTGACGCTCAGAGGTTACTCCTGGCTATCAGTCAGAAATTGCTCCTGGCTTGGGGGACCATGTGAGATGCCGGTCCATCCTAGGCTAGTTCAGGCAAGGCAGATGCCTTACCACTTGTGCCATCGCTCCGGCCCCATAAATATTGTTTAAAGTCTTATCTTCTTATTCTCTTTGTTTTTGTTTTATTTTTAAATATTTTTGTTTATTTGTTTTGGGGCCACACGTGGCAGTAGTACTCTGGTCTTATTCCTGGCTCTGTAATCAGCTCAGGGATCACTCTTTGTGGACTTAGGAGACCATATGAGATGCTATGATCAAGCCTGGGTGAGTCATATGCAACACAAACTCTACTCACAGTACTATTGCTGTGGCTCAGCTCTCTCTTCTGTTTAATGATGGTGTGGTGACCAAGGTTGAGCATGTACTTGACTTCGGTGCTGGCACATCTTTATTTTTTTCAGTTATTGAAATACTGTGAGTTACAGAGTTACAAGGTTATTCATGATTTTTAGTGGTTGAGCACCAATTACTTCACCATTGTCCACTTCCTTCCACTAGTATCCTCAGTTTTCTTCCTGCCTCCCCCACTTCCCCCACCTCAATGGCTGTTTTCTTTTGGTGCTGTGGTTTGCAATACTATTACTGAAAGGGTATCATGTATATCACTTTGACCCCTTTCAACAAACAATTCTCTGTATTATGTTTCCTTATATCCTGAAAATGAGTGTTATTCTGTGTTTATAAATGAGTGTGATTATTCTGTGATTATTCCCTTTCCCTTTGATTCATTTCACTCAGTACAATACTCTGCAGATCCATCTATGCATTAGCAAATTTCATGGCTTCATATTTCTTAGTGACTGTGTAGTGTTTCTTTGTATATATGTATTAGACCTTTGTGATCCACTTGTCTGTTTTTGGGCACATAGGGTGTATATATGTACCATTGCTTCTTTATCCACTCGTTTTTGGGAGTTTTGCTTGTTCCTTGATTTTGGCTGCTGTGTGTAGGGATTTTAATACTTGTATCCCCACTGCTTAGTGTGATGCTTGCATTGAATAAGTTGCATAGTAATATTACTGAATGTACAAATTATTGGGTTGAAATAGTTATCTCATAGTATTTTATTGAATTTTTGTGAAGATATTTTCTATTTATTTTTCTCCTGGCTTTATTGAGGTATAATTGGAAACTTAAACTGTACAGAAGTGTACAATTTTATGGTTTAATATATATCTATATATAAAGTATTAATAAAGTTGGTGAACATATTCATAACCTCATATAGTTAACGGAGTGTGGTGAGATATTTTTTGGGTTTGGTTTTTGGGCCACACCTGGTGATGCTCAGGGGTTACTCTTGACTATGTGCTCAGAAGTCACTCCTGGCTTGGGGGACCATATGGGACGCTGGGGGATCGAACCGCTGTCCTTCCTAGGCTAGCACTGGCAAGGCACACACCTTACCTCTAGCACCACCATGCCGGCCCCTGAAGAACTACTTTTTAGCAAAATTTAAATATACTACAGTATTATTATTGATAGTTAGCATTCTCTAGAGTCAGAGAGAAATAACCATTGTTAAAAGTCTGTTTCCTTTAACTAATCCTATTTCCCCCAAATCTTTAACCACCATAGTGCTCTTTTATTCTTCTTTTGTGAACCAGTATTTTTCCATGTATCCACACATATTATATTCCATCAAGTACTAATCTATCTTGGGTGGCTTTTTTCATGTAGCTTATTTCTTTTTTCCAGATTTATCTATGTTGTCAAGGGCACAATTTGCTTCCATTTTATGATAGAATAACATTTCATTGTCTATGTCTATATATATGCATGTATACATAAATTACAATATAGTATACAAACACTAATTTTTCTGTCTGATAAAAGAAGTATGTAGGCATGTAAACACAAATTACTATACAGTATACAAATATACACAATTATTTTTCTGTCCATAGATTGTTTCCATATCTTGGCTGTTGTGATGCTTCAATAAACATGGGATTATAGAAACATCTTTTAGATGCTGGTTTAATTTTCTTCGGTTAATAAACCAAAAAATGGGATAGGCAGATTATATAATAGTTTTGCTTTTGATTTTTTGAGGAACCTTTATAATTGCTTTCCATAATTGCTGTGCCAACTTCCTTAAACAGCATGAGTGATCACTGTTTCCATGTCCTTGTCAAATGTGAGGTGGCACTCATTGTCTTTTTAATTTGCACATCTGTGATTAGTTATAATGAACAAATTCTGTTAGCCATTTGTGTGTATGTGTGTGTATATATATGCATATATTCATTTATTTTTAAATGCTTACTGGAGGCAGAGCAGTAGTACAGCAGGTCAACTCAAGGGTTGATCTCTGACATCTGACACATCATGTGGTTATCTCCCTGGGCCTGCCAGAAGTGACCTCTGAGTGCAAGACCAGTAGTAAACCCTGAGCACTGCTGGGTGTAGTTAAAAAGTAAAATACATAAATAAATAAATTAAAAAAAGTATTTTCAGATCCCTCACTCTTTTTGCTTTTGTTTTTGCGCCACATCTGGTGACGCTCAGGCTACGTGCTCAGAAGTTGCTCCTGGCTTGGGGAACCAAATGGGATGCTGGGGGATCAAACCGCAGTCTGTCGTGGGTCAGTCGCATGCAAGGCAAATGCCCTACTTCTGTGCCCCAGCTTTGGCCCCAGGTCCCTTCCTCCCTCCCTTCCTCCCTCCCTCCCTTCCTTCCTCCCTCCCTTCCTCCCTTCCTTCCTCCCTCCCTTCCTCCCTCCCTTCCTCCCTCCCTCCCTTCCTTCCTTCCTTCCTTCCTTCCTTCCTTCCTTCCTTCCTTCCTTCCTTCCTTCCTCCCTTCCTCCCTCCCTCCCTCCCTCCCTCCCTCCCTTCCTCCCTCCCTTCCTCCCTCCCTTCCTCCCTCCCTTCCTCCCTCCCTTCCTTCCTTCCATCCTCCCTTCCATCCTCCCTCCCTCCCCCCCTCCCCTCCTCCCTCCCTTCCTTCCTTCCTTCCTTCCTTCCTTCCTTCCTTCCTTCCTTCCTTCCTTCCTTCCTTCCTTCCATCCTCCCTCCCTCCCTCCCTCCCTCCCTTCCTTCCTTCCTTCCTTCCCTCCCTCCCTCCTTTCTTCCTTCCTTCCTTCCTTCCTTCCTTCCTTCCTTCCTTCCTTCCTTCCTTCCTTCTATCCTCCCTTCTTCCCTCCCTCCCTCCCTCCCTCCCTCCCTTCCTTCCTTCCTTCCTTCCTTCCTTCCTTCCTTCCTTCCTTCCTTCCTTCCTTCCTTCCTTCCTTCCTTCCTTCCTTCCTTCCTTCCTTCCTTCCTTCCTTCTATCCTCCCTTCTTCCCTCCCTCCCTCCCTCCCTCCCCTCCCTCCTCCTTCCTTCCTTCCTTCCTTCCTTCCTTCCTTCCTTCCTTCCTTCCTTCCTTCCTTCCTTCCTTCCTTCCTTCCTTCCTTCCTTCCTTCTTCCCTCCCTCCCTCCTTCCTTTCTTTCATTCTTTCATTGTCTGAGTTTTTCATATACCTTAGAAAATTCTTGCTCTGAGAGAGCTAGACACAGTTGTCTCACTCATCTGTGGGATTTAAGAAAAATAGAAGGCATTATTGTAAAAACACCCAGAGATGATGGAGATGAGGGCCAGAAGAATCAGCCCATGATATAAAGCTTACAACAGAGTCATGAGTGCAGTTAGAGAAATAACTACACTGACAACTATCATGACAATGGTAGTGACAGAAATAGAATGTCTGTCTTGAATACAGTTAAAAGATTGGAGAAGAGGAAGATGGGGCCATTTGTGGTGGTAATGTTGCACTAGTAAAGGGTATGTCCTATTTTTATAACTGAAACCAACTACAAAAAAGTTTGAAATCATGGTGCTTAAATAAAGCTATTAAAGAAAAAAGAAAATTCTTCCTCTAATGCTTCCTTCTTCCTTCTCATGTTGTCCTTGGTTTTCTTTCCAGGGCAGAAACATTTTCGTTTAATACATTCCTGCTTGTTTATTTTTGTTTTTGTTTCTCATGCTTTTAATGGAGGTATGTACAAAGGAAAAATTTTTACTAAGAGAAATAATAAGATCTTTGCCATTTTCCCCCTTCTAAGAGTTTTACTTTTTTGGGTTTTGCATTTGTATCTTTAAGTCATATTGAGCTAACTTTTGTGCATAGCTTAAGCAAGGAGTTAGTTCTGTTCTTTTGCATGTAGATATCCAAATTTTTTCTATGCCAATTACTGAAGAGATTTTCTTTTTCCTCTTGTGTTTTTTGGTACTCTTGTAAATTATGTTGACTCTGTGTAGGTGAATTTATATCTGTGTTCCCTTTTCTAGTCTGTTGGCCAGTGTTTCTGTTTTATTCCAGTATTATAATAACTGTTTTGCTTCCTTGAACTGTGTGATGAAGTTCGAAATCAGGAAGTATCATGCTTCTGATGTTGTTTTTCATTCTATAGATTTCTTTGACTGGAAACCTTTGTAGTCTCGTTCATATTTTAGAACTGATTTTTTTTTTATTGCAGCAAAATGTGAGATTGGGAAAGTTGGACCTGAAATACTTGCCTAGATATGGTGTTTAATGAATAATAAGCTATAGAGGATTGTCACCTTCTTCCTTTAAAAAACAAAATATTTAAAAAAAATAGTAGATAATATGAACTTTTGTACATTACTTTGACTTTGCCTCTTAAAATGTGCAAATAATCCTCATATAAAATTGTTATATTTCAATAACAATTACATATTCAATACAAAATGAATAGCAATATCAAATAATAACTACCAAAGAATTATTAATTTGGACATTCAAGCTGCCTTTATATAAATAAATATTCTGTAAATCTTCACTTGACATTGTTAACTGGAACTTAGAAATTGCAACTTTAAGCAGAAAGACATGTAATCAAAGTATGTCCTTGCGTAATGTTCTCCTTTAACCATGACTGAGAGCATTTTTCCTCATCAATATTACCATGAAACTGTTCACATTACTGGAGGATCTGCTGAAAATTCTTTATAATGATACACCAATTATATTAATATTGCATATTATTACCATGTAATCCTAGCATATTTGTATTATGAATAATTTATGTGTTAATAATAAATGTAGATACAGTGGAGTTCTGTAAGTAAATGTACTCCAGTACATTTGATATTGGTTTATTTGAATACACAGTGTAAATTGAATGTTAACTCTGATGTTTTCAATCGTATTAATAAAGAAGGAGGAAGGGTGGAGTGATAGTATAATGGGAATGCTGCTTTCTTTGAACAGGGCTGACCTGGGTTTGATCTCAGGCATCCCTTATAGTCCCCTGAGCCCAACAAGAATAATCTCTGAGCATTGAAATCTGAGTAGCTCTGAGCCCTGCCCAATGTGGCCAACTCCTTCCCTTTCCCCTCAAAACATTAAATCAAGAAGCAATTAACTACAAGAAATTAAACAGCTCTGGAAAGAACTAGGAGAGTTTGTGTTTACTCTCTAACCCCTGACATTTTAATCAAGAATTCTGGGAAATTCTGAATTATTCTTGTCCGAGTCTCAAGAGGAAAGAATCCCAGGTTGGTTGAACAAATTGTTTATTTGTATTTTAGCCCATAGTTTCCTCTTCAAGGTTCCTGGCTCTGTTCTTAGGGTTCATTCCTGGGGAGCTTAGTGGACCATAACCACATATGGTTGGCTGTATACAAGACAAGTGCATTAAATTACTGTGCTGTGTCTCCTGCCCACGTTACAGATAAATTAAGAAGAGTAAAGAGTCTTAAGATTTTCACCCTTAAGGAGTTTGTCTGTTTAAAAGTGTAATGATTTCATGTAAGGAACAGTTTAAGAACATTAACATCGAAACAGAATTTGATGTCTAGAAGGATTTTCAGATCTCATCTTCCCCAGTCTTCTCACCTTACAACCGAAACAGTAATGACCAAAGAGAATGGTTTTGTCAGAATCACATCTTAAGAGTCCTGGGCTGAGGAAAATGCATCCAAGTCCAACCAGCTGGTACAGATGTTTTAAAGGAATATTAATTTGGAAAAATTAAGATTGACATAATGTAGTATATTGATGAGAAATTTATAAGAGCCACCAAATTTGTGTATAAAACTACAAGCAAAACAAAGTCTGTATTTTAAATTTTGTACTATTCAGAGGTGTATAGATTGCACAAGCACAACCACCATGATACTAAATTGATCGCCCTCTAGTGGTATGGGGTATCCTCAGTGTAGTTCAATTTTCTCTTCACTTTTGTTTTCTCTTCTGGTTTTTGGGCCACACCTAGTGTTCAGGGTTTAATCCTGGCTCTGTGTCAGGGGTCACTCTTGGTAGGGCTTGAAGAACCACAGAGAGTGCTGGGGATTGAACCTGGGTCTGTAAGTGCATACTTGCTGTACCATCACTCTGGTCCATTGCTCTTAAATACCTGTACAATCTGAATGTATCTTATCATCTAAGGCATCTTAGGTTTGAGTAATAATTATATAAAGGAGAATACACTGAAGTGGAATTACCTTTTTATTTAAATTTTGTGGTTCTTTTTTTGGGGGCATTTCCGGTGACGGGTTACTCCTGGCTATGCACTCAGGAATCGCTTCTGGCTTGGGGGTCCATATGGGATACCAGGGGCTCGAACTGCTATCGTCCTAGGTCAGCTGTGTGTGCAAGACAAAAACGCCCTACTGCTGTGCTACCGCTCCTGCCCCTGGTATCTTATTTCTAGTTTTTATTTTCCTTTAGTAAATATTTCAAACTGTCAAATCTTGCATTTTAATTTCTTGCTATTTGAATGCACAATGGCTAAAAAAACATTTACATGTTTGTAAGTGACATGGACTAGATAATACTCTGGATTTTTTTTTTTCTTTTTCATCTGTCCACATTTAGCTAGAAATATATATGTTTTACTGTTCTGTGCATCAGCATAAATAATCTATGATAAATATTCTGAGATAAATACAATAGTGCCACAGGTCTTAGGCACTTTCCCGTTGGTTATTTCCATGAGGCTAGGTGGTGATGCTATGTTTAGTACTGAGTTGGATCTAGAGAAGAATGTTCTGCCCTAAAAAAGTGTCTGATTTCTTCCTATTTTGTTCTCTAATATCCTGCAGTAACTTTATTTTATTTTCCTCCAGTTACACTCCAGCATGTAAATAAAACTTACTCTAATTTTGGATGTTTTTTCAGAACCAAATGTAAATGATTTTGGAAGAGGACTTTGGCCATAGCCAATGATGCGCTGGGTGGCCATTCTGGCTCTGTGCTCATGAGTGTCTCCTAGTGGTGCTTGGGGACCTTACTCAGCGTTGGGAATTGAACCTGGGTTAATTGCAAGCAAATTACCTTGTCTTATCTCTGTGGCCTCAGATTTTTTTATACCTGTCATCTACTTTGTACTTTTCATCTGGCATTGCTGTATTTTATTAATATTAATCATTAGATATTAATAATAAAATTAATGAATGCTATGGTTTTTTTTGTCATATGTTGACTATGTGTTTGTTAGATTTTTCTGCTGGATTTTTATTCTAAATGGATTTTGTGGAGAAATTTTGTTATGAGCATTTTTGTCAAGTGAATAAATATAGTTGAAGACAGTAAAATATAAGCAGCATTTTCCAAAAGCAAAATAACACTTCTTCCTCTTTTGAGACCTGACATTTTTGTTTTGAGGTTGCTGTATGTATAATTGAGGAAGTATAAAAGGTTACATATATGGTGCATATCACAGTGTTTCTAAGTTGGCCAAATATTTTCTGGAACTATTTTATGAGTCATTTTAAAATTAATATTGTGACTGATTGTTAATAATAAGGCACATTTGGGGCTGGAATTGTGGCGTAAGCGTGTCTGCCTTGCACATGCTAGCTAGGATGAACCGTGGTTTGATCCCTGGCATCCCATATGGCCCCTGAGCCAGGAGTGATTTCTGAGCACATAGCCAGGAGTAACCCCTGAACGTCACTGGGTGTGCCCCCAAAACAAAACAAAAACAAAATAATAAGTCACATTCACTTTTTTTTATTTCAGTACATCATTGAGTATGCTTAAATTATGCCATTAAATGCAAAAAGTTTAAGAACCAAGGGGCCTGAGTGATAGTACAGTGTGTATATTGTTTGCCTTGCATATGGCCAACCTGGATTTAATACGTGGCATCACATCTCATTCCCCAGCACTGCCAGGAGTAAAGTCTGAACTCAGAGCAAGGAGTAAACTTCATTACCCTCATCCCCCCCCAAAGCTACAAAAGTTTAGCAGTCAAATTAGTAGAACTGGAGAAATTATACAGGGGCTAAGGAACTGGCTTTGCATGTGGCTGACTCCAGTTTCACCCCCAGCATCACATATAATCCATTAATACCACTGGATCTGATCCCTGAACACAGAGCCAGGAGTAAGCCCTGAGCACTGCCCAGTCCTTCCCACTCAATAAAAGGGTCAAGTTTGTGACTTTTTTTTTTTGTTTTTTGGGCCACACCCGTTTGATGCTCAGGGGTTACTCCTGGCTATACGCTCAGAAGTCGCTCCTGGCTTGGGGGGACCATATGGGACGCTGGGGGATCACGCTCGCGCTTGCAAGGCAGACATCTTACCTCTAGCGCCACCTTCCCAGCCCCAAGTTTGTGACTTTTTAAGAGTGATGGAGTATTTATGCAATTCAGTGCTGCTCAGGGGCTATTTATATCTCTGGGCTCAAGGGTCATTCTTCATTCCTCTTGGTGCTCATGATACTGGTGAATGAACTTGGGACTCTTACATACAGAGCATCTGCTTATACTGTTGAGTTATCTCTCTGCCCTCCAAAAGATGGTACTTTAAGATTTTATGCTTCGATTTTTGTCTGTATTTGGTGGGCTTTATGTTCCACGAGGCAGGATGTGGAGAGGAACCACATGCTGCAGGAGTTTCTGCATATGTTCCAGCTCTTGGAACCATCTCCCCATCCTCAGAAAAATAATGGTCTCAGGTGTCTGTGTCTGTATTTCTGTGTGTGTCTGTAACTTAGGGAAGACTAAAAGTTCCTCAAATTTTATTTTGAGACTGAATCATTACATTTTTGAAAGGGACACATTTACTAGCACCTGCCTATTTGTCATTTCCTGTGGAATAAATCTGTTGTCTACTGGATAATATGTTTCTCAATGAGTAACCTAAGTTAGAAAAAGCTGTGTTTGTTGCATACATTTTATTTATTGTTATTTTAATTTATATATAAAGGGGAAAATTTTTATTTCTCAAAGCCAAAATAGCCATGCATTAGTTTCTTTTCATCATCTTACATTTGACACAGTACTTGCCTGGTAAAAAGTAAGTAATCTCTGGATGCTTATGAGTTAATATTAAAATAGGGTACAGTGAATTGGGGAAGGGGTACCAAGTGTTGGGGATGCACCTTGAGTTCAGCAGTTCCAGTGACTGAGGGGTTCCAGAATTAGACTCTGATCATAGAACTTGGAGTAATCCTCAGCGCTGCTGGATGTGCTCCCTGTCAACATGGAGCAATAAACAGAGGTTCAGTTTAAACATCTTTTTATTATTTTTTCAGTCTAATCTTTCATCCTACAGTCCACAAGATGTGATTCTCATTAGTAAAGCTGGAATACGCTGATATGAGTGGCCAACTATCTGCTTCCTGATGTGTGCCCTATTTTAGTGTAGCCTTCAATTTTCCAAGGGATTTATTTCTCCTTGAAGATGGAGCCATAGCATTTGTGTGAAATGAACCAACCATTTCACACAATTCATTTGTGTGACACTTACTTGAAATGTCCCTTTCTTTATTCTCAAGGATACCACATGCCACTGTGAAACTATTCATTTACCTTTGTACCTACTAGAAAAAGAGGGATTTATTCTTTAATATATTTATAATGTTCTTTTAAATACCAGCAACTGATAATAGTAGATAAGTGACTATCTAATTATTGTGTTCTGAGATTTCTTTAATTAGCCAGAGCTGTAGCATGACAGGTAAGTTGTTTACCTTGAATGCTACTGCCCCAGGCTCACCCCCTGGGTCCCATATCCTCTGAGCCTGCCAGAAGTGTGATTTTTTTTTTTTTTGGTTTTTCGGTCACACCCGGCATCGCTCAAGGGTTACTCCTGGCTCCATGCTCAGAAATTGCTCCTGGCAGGCTCAAGAAACCATATGGGATGCCGGGATTTGAACCTATGACCTTCTGCATGCAAGGCAAATGCCTTACCTCCATGCTATCTCCCTGACCCCAGGAGTGATTTTTGAGTACAGACCAGGAGTAACTCCTGAACACTGCCTGGTGTGGCCCCAAAACAAAACTAACCAAACAAAAAATAATTCTTTAGTAAAAGTTGCAGTTCAAAGCCAAATGTGAAATTTGACATTCATTCTTTTGTTTTTCCAAGTTTTGAATACTACATACACACATACTAACATAATTTAGAAGAATTAAAAAGATTCCTATTAATGTTCTGGTGCTACTATAACAGATCATCACAAGTGCCTTGAAATTACACACTTTCGTTTTCTACATTTCTGGAAGTTATAAGGTCTTTTCCTTTGGATAGCACATGGGGAGAATGTTCTCTAGCCTTTTCCAGCATCTGGATGCTCCCTACATTCCTTGGCTTCTGGCTCCTTTTCAGCAGTTATATCATTCCAACATCAATTCTGTTGTCATCTTTCTTTTGTGCCTTTCTTCATTCCCTTAGTAAATATCTTTGTGATTACATAGTTCCATTTTTTTAATATTTCATTTAAACACCTTGATTACATACATGATTGTGTCTGGGTTTCAGTCATGTAAAGAACACCACACATCACCAGTGCAACGTTCCCATCACCAATGTCCCAAATCTTCCTCCTCCCCACCCAACCCCCGCCTGTACTCTAGACAGGCTTTCTATTTCTATTTCTCATTATTAGGATAGTTCAAAATGTAGACGCTCTAGTTATTTCTCTAACTAAACTCATCCCTGTTTGTGGTGAGCTTCATGAGGTAAGCTGTAACTTCCAGCCCTTCTTTCTTTTGTGTCTGAAAATTATTATTGCAAGAATGTTTTTTATTTTTCTTAAAATCCATAGATGAGTGAGACCATTCTGCGTTTTTCTCTCTCTCTCTGACTTATTTCACTCAGCATAATTCCATGTACACCCATGTATAGGAAAATTTCATGACTTCATCTCTCCTGACAGCTGCATAATATTCCATTGTGTATATGTACCACAGTTTCTTTAGTCATTCATCTGTTGAAGGGCATCTTGGTTGTTTCCAGAGTTTTGCTATGGTAAATAGTGCTGCAATGAATATAGGTGTAAGGAAGGGATTTTTGTATTGTATTTTTGTGTTCCTAGGGTATATTCCTAGGAGTGGTATAGCTGGATCGTATGGGAGCTCGATTTCCAGTTTTTGGAGGAATCTCCATATTGCTTTCCATGAAGGCTGAACTAGACGGCATTCCCACCAGCAGTGGATAAGAGTTCCTTTCTCTCCACATCCCCGCCAACACTGTTCGTTCTCATTCTTTGTCTTGTGTGACAATCTCTGTGGTGTGAGGTGGTACCTTATAGTTGTTTTGATTTGTATCTCCCTGATGATTAGTGATGTGGAGCATTTTTTCATGTGTCTTTTGACCATTTGTATTTCTTCTTTGTCTAATATCTGTCCATTTCTTCTCCCCATTTTTTGATGGGATTAGATGTTTTTTTTCCTTGTAAATTTCTGTCAGTGCCTTGTATATTTTGGAGATTAGCCCCTTATCTGATGGGTATTGGGTGAATAGTTTCTCCCACTCAGTGGGTGGCTCTTGTATCCTGGGCACTATTTCCTTTGAGGTGCAGAAGCCTCTCAGCTTAATATATTCCCATCTGTTAATCTCTGCTTTCACTTGCTTGGAGAGTGCAGTTTCCTCCTTGAAGATGCCTGTAGTCTCAATGTCCTGGAGTGTTTTGCCTACGTGTTGTTCTATATATCTTATGGTGTCAGGTACATGGTTCCATTTCGATATTTTACCATAATCTCATCTTATCAAGATCCTTAACTTAATCATGCTTGCAAAATTTCATTTAATTTAAGGTATTAAGGGTTAGAATGTGACTTTAAAAATTATTTAATTGAATCAATATGAGATCCACAGTTACAAAGTTGTTCATGACTGAGTTTCAGTCACATAATATCCAACACCCTTCACCAGTGCACATTTTGTGCTACCCAGTGTCCTCATTTTCCCTCCTCCCCTTCTCCTGCCCTCTCCCCTGCCTACCTTTGTGGCAGACATTTTCTTTTCCTTCTCTCTTTCTTTTTCTCTTGAAAGTAGAGCATTATTTTGCCTATAACACTGATTCAGTTCTCTCTTTTCTCTCTCTCCTCTTGTCTGTTTTATCCTTACTCTCTCCCAATGAGAGTTACAAGGCTAAAACATTATGTGTGTACGTCCTATTGGTTTACAAAACACAGATAATTTTGTTTTAGGAGTACAATATCATATCACCTGTTATATCACCAGCTGGACTATAAACTGTGGGGGCCAAGGAAATGACTCATAGGACTAGAACACACATAATGTGGGGCGTTCAGAATCCATGTTGGATCCCTGTAAAGCCTCCCAAACATCTATGTCAGAATTACCTCCCAAAAGCTTCCCAGGTGTGCCTCACCAGCAAAATTAAAATCAAATGTACATGAGGCCTTGAGCCTGCATTGTCCACCTCCCTGGTGACCCTCAAGCACAAGCCCTAAGCAGCACTGCCTGGCTGGTCTGAGCACTGTTAGTCTGGCAGGGATGGGTGATTACTGGGAATCAACTTGGGCCCCTGGGTATCCCCAGTCCCCCAAAGGAACAAGAAAACAACTTGTTTTCCCAAATTGTGAGCAAAGCAAACATAATAATAATTGGCAGAAAGATTATTTTGTGGGATGATCTGTCCACAATTTAGTGTCTTATAATTTCTGCTAAATACTTTCCATAATACAGCATGTTATTTTGTATAATTAAGGTAATTCTCTTAGTGAGCAGCAAGGCTCACATTAGGAAAGAACACAAGGTTAAAAGATCAAGCTATTAGCTTTTGGAGTTATAAGTACTATATTCATACTGATGACAAGAGTGAAAATTACGGGGTTCAGGGATCTGGCTCAGTAGTAGAGCATATGCTCTGCATGTGTGAGGTCTTTGGCACTGAAAAACAAATCAACAAAATCTTAAACCATACAGCAATAATAAGAAGCCCCAAAGAGTGACAATTATAAATTTTATCACAAAACTTGGCCCTACATGAATAAAAACCCGCATCCAAACTGAAGAGCTTATTTATGAAATTTATGTATAAAGTCTAGCATGAAGATGTTAAATGGGGCATATTTCAGTTGAAGATCCTACCAAGAACTTGGAATTGCCACTTAAATTAAAGAGACTGTTGTTCTGGGGATTTTTCTGTGGTAAACATAGAGCTTTCAAAGAGAAGCAGTAATGGCTGTGTTGATTTTGCTTATTTTTCATTGACTGCAACTGAACTGTGCTCTCATAATATATGGTGCAATGACATTGTACAGTAGAATATTAATCATTTGGAACTGCAAAATTAGCTCTTTAAATAATCTTAAATTATAAACACTTTTCATCATATATCATATGCCATTTTTGTTTTACAGGTACATTATAGTAGGGAACTACTTACTGTTCTCCAAATTGTGAGTCCCTATCTGTGATAGATGGTGCTGACATTAACTGCCAGAAACATTAAGTGAAGATAAATCTGGATGAAGGACTTAAGAGTATAGATTTCAATAAGTTTGTAATATACACTTTAACTGTTATATAGCCATGTATGTTCTTTCTTTTTAGTTCTGTCATTGTTAGTTTATTGCCATCTATCTATTAATACTAGACATGTATTGAATAATCACTGTACATTCAGGTGGAAATTCTTCCTTTTTTATATTTAGATATTTACAAGTGACAAGACATTTGCTTTGAAATAGGATAAGTTCAGGAGAAACTAGTATCCTTCCTTCCTTCCTTCCTTCCTTCCTTCCTTCCTTCCTTCCTTCCTTCCTTCCTTCCTTCCTTCCTTCCTTCCTTCCTTCCTTCCTTCCTTCCTTCCTCCTCCTCCCTCCCTGCCCTCCTTCCCCTCCCTCCCCTCTCTGCCCTCCCTCACTCCCTTCCTTTCTTCCTTCCTCCCTCCCCCTCCCCTCCCTCCCTGCCCTCCCCCCGCCCTCCCTCCTTCCCCATCCCCTCCCTTCCCCTCCCTCCTCCTTCCTCCCCTCCCTCCCCCTTCCTCCCCTCCTTCCTTCCCTCCCTCTCTCCTTCCTTCCCTCCCTCTCTTCTTTCTTCCTTCCTTCCTTCCTTCCTTCCTTCCTTCCTTCCTTCCTTCCTTCCTTCCTTCCTTCCTTCCTTCCTTCCTTCCTTCCTTCCTTCCTCCCTTCCTCCCTTCCTCCCTTCCTTCCTTCCTTCCTTCCTCCCTTCCTCTCTTCCTCCCTCTCTCTCTCCCTCTCTGCCTCACCTACTGTACTATCTCTGTAGCTCCAGGAGCTAATACTTAAAACATAGTAAATAAAACATCTCTAGGAGGAAAAAAATCAAGCCTCAACTTTGTTTAAATTATTTAAAATGTTTATGTGCTTTAAAAATTCGTTAGACTGTTAGAAATGGTTATTTGCTAATTTATATTTTCACATTATTCCTATGAGTTAATATTTCTGTTAGTTCCTAATTTATCTAATTACAACTTTAGGAGAAAATTTTGACTGAAAGTAGAGAGTATCTTTGCAAGAGCAATGCATTACCATTTTAAATATTTTAAAGAGCAGGGTGACAAAATAACTTTAGAACACTGGAATCAGAGAATCTGCTAACTTTCTTTTCACTACTTTGATCTTTTTTTTTTTTTGTTTGTTTGTTTTTGAGTCACACCTGGCAGCGCTCAGGGGTTACTCCTAGCTCTACGCTCAGAAATCGCTCCTGGCAGGCTGGTATTCGAACCACTTTCCATCTGCATGCAAGGCAAATGCCCTACCTTCATGCTGTCTCTCCGGCCCCTGATCTTGTTTTCTGAGTATCTTCTAAGCCAAACACATTTCCCCTGGATTAGAAAAATCACAGGTACATGTTTCTGAATATATTATTTAGAAAGCATTTTTTTTTTTTTGGTTTTTGGGCCACACCCGTTTGATGCTCAGGGGTTACTCCTGGCTATGCGCTCAGAAGTCGCTCCTGGCTTGGGGGGACCATATGGGACGCCGGGGGATCGAACCGCAGTCCGTCCTATGGTAGCACTTGCAAGGCAAACACCTTACCTCTAGCGCCACCTTCCCGGCCCCAGTTTTAGAAAGTATTTTTAAAAAGAAGATATAGTTCATTAATGAAGTTAAAAACAACTCAACTCTTTCATTTACTTTATTCTTTCTTTTTGCCTAACTGGGACCTCATAAGTGTCACCGAGCCATATGACTACCTGATACGATTCTGTTTATGAGGTGAGTGTCTGCAGCAGTGCCTTACTTATTAAGGCAAATAGCTGTGCCTTCTCACTAGGGAGCTCAGGGCATTTAACATCCTGTTCAGTTTCATAGTAGAGTTTCTCCTTTGAGTTTACTATTATGCAGAGTTTGCTACCACCAAATTCTTTAAGACCTCAGCTACTTTTTGGTGTTTCAGATGTGACAGACTTTATGTTGGCGTCCTGCAGAGGAAGTGGAAATAACACTCCAGTTTTCAGCGACTGTAATGAGTGTTTCATATCCAGGAGCCCATGGAGTCAGTGCCTTAATACGATGGAACTTGCGTCTGTAGTGCCTCCTGTGACCTCTGTAGAGTCACTTCTGCGCTGTTTTTGACCTTGGCTGCAGTGCTTGCTCCTGGGATGGTTGTGCCCTTCACCCACAGTCCCAGAGCCAGAGTGGTGAGGTCCTTCTCCAGCCAACACTCCAGGCACTGAGAGGGGGCGTGCCTGGTTTCAGCTGTCTTGATAGCCAATTCCACAGTGGTTTTTCAGGTCCCACAAGGAAACAGTATTCTCTGTATTTGCTTAAGCCACTTAGGATTGGGCTTCTTTGACCTTTTACCAGAGTTTGGGGTTCACTTGCGTCTTTTCCTATTCCACATAACTACATTTCATGCATCCTCATAGTCCCAGTTCAAGGAATGTCTTCTAAAAGATCCATTCTTATTATTTATTGTTTTGGGGCTACACCCAGGAATGTTCAGGTGTTATTCCTGGCTCTGCACTCAGGAATCATTATTCCTGTCAGTACCTTGGGGGATTCTATGAGATGCCAAGGATCAATCACAATTGGATATGCTCCCACTGTGTTATATCCCAGGCCCCTAAGAGGTCCATTCTTTTTTTTTTTTTTTTTTAAGGATTTTATTTTATTATTTTTTATTGTTTTATTTTTATGCTTTTGGTTTTTTGGGCCATACTACATTCTTAATTTTTGAATTTTGTTTTGTGGTTACAAAATTGGTGGATACTGTGGATCAAACCTGGGTTTCCTCCGTAAGGCCTATGCTTTAGCCTTTTGAGTCATCATATGGTTTTCAAAGCAAAGTGCATATTGTTTTAAAATTGCTATCTGGACAAAGAGCAGAAATGTTTCTTCTAATTCAGAGGTTCTCCAATTTTCTTGGCCTCATACCCCTTTTCAGGAAAAGATCACTCAGAGCTGCCTTGCAAATTTACTTTGAAGTGAAACAACAGAAAATGTCCCAAATACACCCTGGCTATTACTTGTCCCCCCCCCTCGCCCCCATCATTCTTGTACCCCCAAGAGTGCAGTATTGCCTACTTTGAGAGATATACTCTAGTCTTACCATTCATATGCTGGGTAGATTTATGCCATCTATTTGATCAGGAGTCCTCTTTCTTTCTTTCTTTCTTTCTTTCTTTCTTTCTTTCTTTCTTTCTTTCTTTCTTTCTTTCTTTCTTTCTTTCTTTCTTTCTTTCTTTCTTTCTTTCTTTCTTTCTTTCTTTCTTTCTTTCTTTCTTTCTTTCTTTCTTTCTTTCTTTCTTTCTTTCTTTCTTTCTTTCTTTCTTTCTTTCTTTCTTTCTTTCTTTCTTTCTTTCTTTCTTTCTTTTTTTTTTTTTGGTTTTTGGGCCACACCCGGTAACACTCAGGGGTTACTCCTGGCTATGCGCTCAGAAGTCGCTCCTGGCTTGGGGGACCATATGTGACGCCAGGGGATTGAACCTCGGTCCGTTCTAGGCTAGCGCTGGAAAGGCAGACACCTTATCTCTAGCGCCACCACACTGGCCCCTGATCAGGAGTTTTCAAGAATGAAAGTCGCATTGAATCAAAGCCAACATTTACTGTTTATAATAATCATACTTGCATATGACTTCTCACTTCTACAAATCTGCTTGTGAATTCCTCATTTATTTATAGCTCATCCTCTGTAATTGGTTGCTTTAAACTAATTAGGGAAGCTGCCTTAAAGCTGGCAGTCCTGACTCCCTTCTGTTCTCCTCGGAACACCTCCAGAAACAGCTTCTCTTTAGCTTCAGCTGTCCAGGGGTGCTCATTTATAGGGACACCCTCAGGAGCTGTGTTCAAGTCCAGCTCTTCTGAAGCCACAAAGCTTTGGTTCCCCTTGTGTTTGAATGAAAACCAGCAAGGAGGCCCACAGGAGTGTATCAGTTCTGTGGGTGCAGTAATTAGAGGTGAAGGCATGTGAGAGGGAACTTGTGAGAGGGATGAGGAGGGAACTGGGGAGGGATTGAGGTGCTGTGGCAGAATTTGATAAAGCCCAGGGGAGCAAGCATTCTTCTTCACACCAGTCAAATGGGAAAGTGAGTAGACGGGTCCAAACAGAAACAGCCATCTGTGTGTATAACAAACATTTGGTAGGTTGGAATTTCTCCATCTGTCCCCGATGAGCTGGAGAACTGAACTGGCAGAAAGCAACATCACTTAAGAAGAGAAACTCTTGCAATGACTTTTCACCCAGTTTTGCTGGCTTCTTATTCTGCTTTCTAAATGGAACTAAATGATCCTTTGGCTGGATCTGGAAAGCAGGTGAAGTGAGAAGAGGAGAGAGAAGAGGGTTTGGAGTATACGCTTGGGATACAGTGAGGGATCTGAGTAGACTGGTTTTGAAAAAAAAAAAAAAGCATGTCTGATTTCTAATTCATGTAAGTTCACTTATTTTACTTTGAAGAAATGAGACAGTGCCAAAGTAAACACATTTTTCAGATTAGAGGAGACATGTGTTTGACAGTGAAAAGGAATATCTTACAATTTAAAGTGTAATTCTTGTCATCTCTTCCAGGAGTAAATTATGTGGGTCCCAATGGCAGAGTCACTCTATGTAATACAACCCTGGATTCAGTGTGATTATTCCATGTGACTGCATTCTCAACTGTCATATGTATTTGCCCTTTCCCCCCTCCCATCCTCTTCCCTTCCTTCCCTAACTCTCCCTTTCATTTTCTCTTTTCTCCTCCTCTCCATCTCCCCCTTCCCTTCAAAACTCTTTCCTCTCTCCGCCTCCCCACCTTCATTCCTCCTCCCTCCTCCCTTTTTTTTTTGTTTTTTTGGCCACACCCATTTGATGCTCAGGGGTTACTCCTGGCTAAGCTCTCAGAAATCGCCCCTGGCTTGGGGGGACCATATGGGATGCTTGCGGATTGAACCTAGGTCCTTCCTTGGCTAGCGCTTGCAAGGCAGACACCTTACATCTAGTGCCATCTCTCCGGCCCCTCCTCCCTCCTTTTCACCTTCCCTCCTTCCCTCTACCGCTCCTTCCCTCTACCGCTCCTTCCCTCTACCGCTCCTTCCCTCTACCGCTCCTTCCCTCTACCGCTCCTTCCCTCTACCGCTCCTTCCCTCTACCGCTCCTTCCCTCCCTCCCTCCCTCCCTCCCTCCCTCCCTCCCTCCCTCCCTCCCTCCCTCCCTCCCTCCCTCCCTCCCTCCCTCCCTTCCTTCCTTCCTTCCTTCCTTCCTTCCTTCCTTCCTTCCTTCCTTCCTTCCTTCCTTCCTTCCTTCCTTCCTTCCTTCCTTTTCTGTCCTTCCTTTTCCTTATTTTCCCTTGGCTCTGTGCTTTGAGGTAATATCTGGTAGTGTTTGGGGAACATGCCAAGCATACCTCCAATACTTTGAGCTATCTTTCTGGCCCAGGTTTCTTTTTTCTTTTCTTTTTTTTTTTTTTGTCTTCCAGCATATTTACAGTGCTAAATGAATAAATTTTTATGCCTTTTCCTTTTCTAGATTCAGTGAAATATTGTGATCCAATCTTATATATTCTATATGGATTCTTTTCGTCTTTTTTATTTGTTTTGTAAAATATGCTTTTTGGGTATTGGGAATACATTATGGCATAAATCAGTATTGTTATTTTTGTTTCTGGTTTTTTTTTTTTTTTTTTGGGTCACACCTGGCAGCGCTCAGGGGCTGGCTACTCCTGGCTCTATGCTCAGAAATCGCCCCTGCTGGCAGGGGGGGGGGGGCGGGAGCATATGGGATGCCGGGATTGGAACTACTAACCTTCTGCATGCAAGGCAAACGCCCTACCGCTGTACTATCTATCTGGCCCCAAATCAGTGTTTTTCAACCTTTCTGTTCAAAGGCACACTTTTTTCATGAAAAAAAAAAAATCACAAGGCACACTACCATTAGAAAATATTAAAAAAATTTTAACTTTGTGCCTATATTGACTATAAAGTAATTCTCTTGAATAGGAATCAAATAAACTAAGAAATTATTTTATAATTACATTATTATGAAATAGTCTAATAATTGGTCTATTTGTGAGCCGAAGCTTCATGTTACGGATGAAATTGGAATTTTTCCCATGGCACACTAGTATCTCTTGGTACACTAGTGTGCCGTGGCACAGTGGTTGAAAAATGCTGACATAAACAAAATCTATGCTGTTTATATAAATTCCTGAGGACTTCTCTTGACTCTGACATCCTAGGTATTCTCAATTCATATTATAGGTGGACTCAGAATCTTTTTTGCACTCAGTCTTGTCTTGGTTCATTTAGGCAAGTATATAATAAAAACACCATAGACTTGGGGACCAAGAAGTGGCCACAACAGAAGTGTTTTCCCTTCTGCTAGTTGGAAATTTGAAACACTGACAGATCAGAGAGGGATCACTTTTTGGTGCTTAGATAATCTTCTCCCTGTGCCCTTACCTTTCAGGAGTGGAGTGGGGGGCTTTCCAGTGCTCCTACAATGCTAAGCCTTATTCATGAGAACACCACCTTTGGAACTTAAATGTTTCCCAGCTGCCCCACCTTCAGAAAATATTACATTAAGTTAAGTTGTCAATATGTAAATTTGGGCAAAGGCCTAGAGAAATAGTACAGTGGGTAAAGGTGCTTGCTTTGCTGTGCATGCCACCAATCCCCCTTCCAATTTTCTGCATCACATAAGGACCACTGAGCCAGGAATAAACCATGAACACTGTCTGGTGTAGCTCAAACCAACTAACCGCCCCCCAAAAAAAGTTTTGGGAGGTGGACAGTATTACTCAGACTACAACAAGTACCCTTAGTTGTTGATTATTAATATTATTTTCTGGGCTAGAGAGATAACTTAGAAGATTAGATGTATGTGCTTTGCATGTGGGAGCCTTGAGCTGAATCTGTAGCATAGAATGTATCCTTAGCTCCCTCCTTACGCCTATGCCACCTCTTTCCCCTTATTTTTTCTTCTTATACCATAATAGACCCTACAACCCACGTTGCCAAAGCACTGAGCAAAGGCTGCCTCATATCCCCTGTAAGTTTTTTTTTTTAATCCTTGTCGAGAATACCAGGTAGTATATACTACATTTTGTATCATTTAACATCAAGTATTAAATTATTGCTTCCTGGCCTTATTTTTATGATTTATAGTCTTGCAGTTTATTCCTTATACTAGCCATTTTCCTGTTGATAAATCGCTGGGAGAGTGTTCCCCAAAGAATATGAGAAGTCAGGGAATAGCTTGGAAAATTAATTGCTATGGGTACAATGATTCAGTACTTTGTTTTTGCTCCTCTAAGCAACACAGAACAAAAGAAAACAGAAATGTACCTTTAAAGAGTTTTCTCCAAGAGAGTGAATGAAGCATTGATGGATGCAGCAAAGATGAATGGGGCCTTGTGTCCAGCCCTTAAAATATCTGTCAAGCCTGGGGAAAGACTTAGGCCTCTTGGATCACTGTAAATGTTGCAGGAAGTTACGTGTCCAGTGGAGTCAGAGTAACAGAAGGAACAGCAAGCCTTAAGTATCAAGATAGGTGGTGGGTAGTAACATGAGGATTTGGAGTTGCTCTGAAGTTGATTTTAGAGGGGATAATGAGGACTTAGGGATCAAGTCCAGCTGTTTTCAAGACTTACTCCCTGTTCAGCTCAGTGATGCCTCTTGATGGTGCTCAGGGAACCCTATGCAGTATCAGGAATTGAAACTAGGCTGTCTACATATAAGGTAGTGTCTTAAACTATCTTTCTAGCCAATGAGGATGATTTTTTTAAAAAAAGACTGTTGATAATGGAATACATAGAAACTTCAGAATAGATGTTAGTGTTTATAGATATTCATTCTGTTTTTGTTGAAAGTTGTTTGGTTTGGGGATGATTTTCCCTTTCATGTAGGTTTTGGATGTGAAAAAGTCTCTATTGTGGGTATAAGAAGACCTTGGGTTGTCTAAGACTTTTTTCCAAGCCTGTCTCAGTATTTTCTGTGTCAGGGAAGAAGGTAAAATGTTGGCTGAGTACTTCCTCAGGTCTTATACAAGTGTTGCTATGAAGTCATTTAAATTTCAGGTGAAACAGAACAAAAATTACTTGGTATGTATGATTTCTCCTAATATGTCTAGAAGGACAGGGCTAGAGTAGCTAAAGGTCGAACCTGAAAGTTCAGCCTTTCAGTTATGAGTAAATACATGCTTTCCGTGTAATCATGTAGTGCTTAGAATATATTTGGTTTAAAAATGATTTGGCGGGGCCGGAGAGATAGCATGAAGGTAAGGCGTTTGCCTTTCATGCAGAAGGTCATCGGTTCGAATCCCGGCGTCCCATATGGTCCCCTGTGCCTGCCAGGAGCAATTTCTGAGCATGGAGCCAGGAATAACCCCTGAGCACTGCCGGGTGTGACCCAAAAACCACAAAAAAAAAAAAAAAATGATTTGGCAATAATTACAAAAGGGTTTTTAATGTTTAATAATTACATGAAAGAAAAAATCAAATAAAATATTTTTAAGAGAGTTAATATCTATAGATACTAATTTTTAAGTATCCATACAAATCCAGAATTTTATGCATTATCTAAAATGAATGTAGAAAAACAAGTTTCAGAAGAAGTTAAGGTAATTAAAATTAAGTTGCCTTTTTTTTGGGGGGGGGGCCACACCCAGTGGTGTTCAGGACTTACTCCTGGCTATCTACTCTGACATAGTTCCTGGCAGGCAAGGGGGACCATATGGGACACCAGGATTCAAACAACCACCTTAGGTCCTGGATTGGCTGCTTGCAAGGCAAACACCGCTGTGCTATCTCTCCAGCCCCAGGTTGCTATTTTATGAGAAAATTTTTGGGGAGTGTGTAACTTGATGGAGCTCAGGAGTCTCATTGCACTCAGGGATCATTCTTGGAAGTATTTGGGGACCATATGGGATCCTGGGGATTGAACCTGGGTTGACTGAATACAAGTCAAACATCCTACCTGCTGTACTGACACTCTGGCCCCTTATGAGCAATTTTTCATGTATCTCTTTTGTTTTGTGTTTTGTAAGCTTTGGACCTCCCAAACAAGCAGTGTTTAGGAGGCTTAGTAAAGGCCTTTCTGAGCTGATGATTCAGTGTGAGTGCTCAAGGATATGGTGTTGCTTGGTTCCATTGGTGCCAGGGATTACTGGTGTCACCTCCATGGGGCTTGCACTGGGGGACTGTATCTAGTGATGAGAGGAGACTATTTGGTGCTGGGATTGAACTGGGGTTGTTTGCATGCAAAGTAAGTGCCTTCCCTCATAACTATTTTTCTGGTCCCCATTCCATTCTTATATTTAAAATATTAACTTTGAGAGTGAGGAAAGCCTATGGCATGACAAAAAGACAATCTCCACAAATAAGTTGTGTTGGAAGTGAAGACTAAACACAAAAATAGCCTTAGAGTTAGATGTAGCCTTAGAGTTAAGATGTAATGTAATGTTTTTGTTTGTAGCCCCGTAGAGACAGTTTCCTTTCTCAATTCTACAGTACCTAGACTTATGGAAGAGTTAACATCCAGAATTGGTTAATGCCTTCGTCTTCCTGGGGCCCTTTTGCTCTTCAGCTTATTTTTTTTTAACATTCTTTATTTTCTTTTTTATGGCTTTTATTATCCCCACTGTCCTCCTTCACCCTGAATTTAAGAGAAAAATTCTCTTTTTTAAATTATAAATGCTTTAGCAGTCCTGGCAAACCATCTATTGTTAACAACAGTACATCTGGGGCTGGAGCTGATCATACAGCTGGGAAGGCGCTTGTCTTGCATGTGGCTAAATACCTTCAGGTGTTCTTCCTCTTAAAAGAAAACCCAGAGGAGTTGGCTACTTGATTAAATTCTTTATTTGGCGTTGATTAGACACATTATTAAATCAAAGATCTTCTAGATAGCCTGTGACATTTAGAATTGCAGTTAGATTTTTCCTCTCACTTTTATTAGACAAAAGTAAATTTTTATCTCTGTGACTGATTTTATTAAGAGACATACTACACTAATGTTACCTCTAATGCTTGGAAGAGAGTTTTTTTTTTTTTTTTACAGTTTGTCTTGCCTGGTTATGAAAGGTAACTCAACAAACACGTAAGAGACATATAGAGATGCTTTTTTTTTTTTAAAGGTTGTACATAAATTTTGTAAAGGGTTGAGTTTCCACATTTTCTCTGACAATGATAAATGTTTCATGGAAACCCCTAGGGCCTTAGAGTGAACTTTTAGTATTATTTTTCTGATTCTAAGATTAGATCATATTTTATTTGAAATGTTTAATGAATCTTTGCCTGAAACAAATGTAATGTGTTTATTAAAGTGAACAGAATCTCCCCTTGTTTTGCAAAAGCCGGCTCCCTGTGTGTGACACCAGGCGGGGAAAATCCGCGAAAGTACACCAGCCCAGTGGGGCCCAACTGTGAAAAACTGTGAGTGTGACCTGTCTATGTCTGTCTACTGTCCTCTTGCATGAAACTCTTGCAAGTGGGGCAAAAAGAGGCTCCAGAAACCTCGCTTGCCCAGACGCCATTTACAGGGAGGGACTACAGAGCATGAAAACCGGCAAGGCTTTGCAAAAGCCGGCTCCCTGTGTGTGACACCAGGCGGGGAAAATCCGCGAAAGTACACCGGCCCAGTGGGGCCCAACTGTGAAAAACTGTGAGTGTGACCTGTCTATGTCTGTCTACTGTCCTCTTGCGTGAAACTCTTGCGAGTGGGGCAAAAAGAGGCTCCAGAAACCTCGCTCGCCCAGACGCCATTTACAGGGAGGGACTACAGAGCATGAAAACCGGCAAGGCTTTGCAAAAGCTGGCTCCCTGTGTGTGACACCAGGCGGGGAAAATCCGCGAAAGTACACCGGCCCAGTGGGGCCCAACTGTGAAAAACTGTGAGTGTGACCTGTCTATGTCTGTCTACTGTCCTCTTGCGTGAAACTCTTGCGAGTGGGGCAAAAAGAGGCTCCAGCAGAGCACGGCCGCGTAGCCGTGCAACACCATTGCAACACCATTGCAAGAAGAAGGAAAAATCACACTAAGAACGGCGCTATATCACAGAAGCAAACATTTTTCTCTGGACTGTCTTCTCTGTTGCATGCTCGGGCCTAAGATTTGACCCAGTGTGAGGCTTCATCCACGGAGGACTCCCCTCCCTTAGAAGCAAGTCAACCCATCCAGAAAGGGAGGAGCCAGAGGAGTGTGCTGCCTGCATCATATAGACAATGAATACCACCACAACACGTAGAAAAACCCACAATACAAGTGTGACAATGGGGAAACAATGCAGGCCAGCATCAGACATAGAGAATGAAGATGACAATTCTGATGACCAGATAATGACCAACCAACTAATCAACCTCTCAGATAAGGACTTTAGACTAGCAATATGGAAGATGCTCAACGGACTCCAAGAAACCATGGATCGAGTTGAACAGAACACTAATAAGAACCAAGAAAATATGAAGACAGAAATCACAAAACTCCAAACTGAAATAACATGTCAACTAACAGGACTGAAAAAGTCAGTAAACGAAGTGAATGACAAAATGGATAAGCTCTGGGACAGGGTATCAGAAGCTGAGAATAGACTTGGTGCTGTGGAAGATGAGATACATAACAATTCCATACAGCAGGAGAGATTGGACAAAAAACTTAAAGCAAATGAGCAGACAATGGAAAAATTAGTCCAAGAATGGGAACAGATGAAAATAGAAGTCTATGATAAGATCAACAGAAACAACTTAAGAATCATTGGAGTCCCAGAGACCCAGGAAGAAAATTTCCAGGAAGAATCAACAGTCAAGAACATCATTAAAGAGAAACTTCCAGAGCTAAAGAATATATGTGATCAAATCCTGCATGCCCGAAGAGTTCCAACCAAAAGAGACCCCAGAAAAACCACCCCAAGACACATCCTAGTCACAATGACAAATAGATAGAGACAGAATTCTGTCTCTATAGAGACAAATAGATAGAGACAGAATTCTGAAAACAGCAAGATCAAAAGGGGAAATCACGTTCAAGCAAGCTTCCCTGAGATTTACAGCAGACCTGTCACCAGAAACACTCAATGCCAGAAAGCAGTGGTGGGATATTGTGACAAGACTGAATGAAATGAATGCTTCACCCAGAATACTATACCCAGCAAAACTCACTTTCCGGTTTGACGGAAGAATACATGGTTTCACAGATAAAAAACAGCTCAGAAACTTCACAGACACAAAACCAGTCTTAAGAGAAAAACTGAAAGACCTAATCTAAGACAAGACTACCCAAAAGACACACCAAATTTTGAAATAAAGATGGCGTTAAATCCCAGGACAATTCTTTCTCTCAATGTCAATGGACTAAATGCACCAGTTTAGAGACACAGAGTGGCTAAATGGATCAAAAAACTCAATCCAACCTTCTGCTGCCTACAAGAAATGCACCTGAATAGTCAGAACAAACATAGACTCAAAATAAAAGGCTGGAGAAAAATTATCCAAGCAAACAACACCCATATAAAAGCTGGAGTGGCCATACTAATATCAGATAATGCAAACTTTATACTCAGGAAGGTTGTAAGGGACAAAGACGGACATTTTATATTAATCAAGGAGTACGTAGAGCAGGAAGAATTCACTCTCCTAAACATATATGCACCGAATGAGGGGCCAGCAAAATATTTAATACAACTGTTGACAAATCTGAAAAATAATATCAACAACAACACAATAATTGTGGGGGACCTTAACACGGCTTTGTCAACACTGGATAGGTCAACCAGACTGAAACCCAACAAGAATATACTAGACCTGAGGAGAGAAATGGAAGAAAGAGGCCTAGTGGATATATATAGGACACTCCATCCCCAGAAACCTGGATACACATTCTTCTCCAATGTACATGGGACATTCTCCAGGATAGACTACATGCTGGCACATAAAACATACCTCCATAAGATCAAGAGGATAGAAATTTTGCAGACTACCTTCGCTGACCACAAGGCTCTGAAATTAGTTGTGAACTCCAAAGGGACTCAGAAGAAACACTTTAACACCTGGAAGTTAAACAGCCTCATACTCAATAACCAGTGGGTCTGAGATGAAATCAAGGAGGAAATCAAAAGGTTCCTGGAAACAAATGACAATAAAGACACAAACTATCAGAACTTATGGGACACAGCAAAAGCAGTACTGAGAGGAAAATTTATAGCTTTGCAAGCACACATCAGGAAGGAAGAAGGAGCTTACCTGAGTAGCTTAATGACACAGCTAATAGAACTAGAAAATGCTCAACAAAAGGACCCAAGAATAGGAAGACAGAAGGAAATAACAAAGCTGAGAGCAGAAATCAACGAAGTGGAAACTCAAAAAACAATCCGAAAGATCAACGAAAGCAGAAGCTGGTTCTTTGAAAAAATAAACAAGATTGATAGACCACTGGCAAACCTAACAAAGAAAGAGAGAGAGAGAAACTTGATAACTCGTATCAGGAATGAAAAAGGAGAGATCACTACTGATATGACAGAGAATCAAAGGGTAATCAGAAACTACTTTGAAAAACTCTACGCCACTAAAAATGAGAACCTGGAAGAAATGGATAAATTCTTGGACTCTTATAATTTTCCATGGTTGAAGGAAGAGGATGTAGCATATCTAAACACCCCCATCACCATTGATGAAATTAAAACAGTAATCAAATGTCTGCCGAAAAACAAAAGCCCAGGTCCAGATGGATTCACTAATGAATTCTATCAAACTTTCCAAGAGGAACTACTGCCAATCTTGGCAAGACTCTTTCATGAAATTGAACAAACAGAAACACTTCCAAATAGCTTTTATGAAGTCAACATCACCTTGATACCTAAACCAGACAGAGATGCTACCAAAAAAGAAAATTACAGACCAATATCGCTGATGAATGCAGATGCAAAGATCCTCAACAAAATCCTGGCAAATAGGATTCAATGCCTCGTTATCATCCACTACGATCAAGTAAGTTTCATCCCAGGAATGCAAGGCTGGTTTAACATCCGTAAATCTATCAACATAATACACAACATCAATAACAAGAAAAATAAAAACCACATGATCATATCAATAGATGCAGAGAAAGCATTTGATAAGGTCCAACACCCATTCTTGATCAAAACTTTCAGCAAGATGGGAATGGAGGGAACCTTTCTCAATATAGTGAAGGCCATCTACCACAAGCCAGTGGCAAATATTATCCTCAATGGAGAAAAACTGAAAGCCTTCCCTCTAAATTCTGGCACAAGACAAGGCTGTCCTCTCTCACCACTCCTATTCAACATAGCACTGGAAGTACTTGCTATAGCGATTAGGCAAGAAAAGGATATCAAGGGAATCCAGATAGGAAAGGAAGAAGTCAAGCTCTCACTGTTTGCAGATGACATGATACTCTACTTAGAAAACCCTAAAGACTCTATCAAAAAGCTTCTAGAAACAATAGACTCATATAGCAAGGTGGCAAGCTACAAAATTAACACACAAAAATCAATGGCCTTTCTATACACCAATAGTAATAAGGATGAAATGGACATTAAGACAATAACCCCATTCACAATAGTGCCACACAAACTCAAATATCTTGGAATCAACTTGACTAAATATGTGAAGGACCTATACAAGGAAAACTATAAAACTCTGCTCCAAGAAATAAGAGAGGACACACGGAAATGGAAACGCATACCCTGCTCATGGATTGGCAGGATTAACATCATCAAAATGGCAATACTCCCCAAGGCATTATACAGATTTAATGCCATCCCTCTAAAGATACCTATGACATTCTTCAAAGAAGTGGATCAGACACTTCTGAAATTCATTTGGAACAATAAACACCGTCGAATAGCTAAAGCAATCATTGGGAAAAAGAATATGGGAGGAATTACTTTCCCCAACTTTAAACTGTACTACAAAGCAATAGTTATCAAAACAGCATGGTATTGGAATAAGGACAGGTCCTCAGATCAGTGGAATAGGCATGAATACTCAGAAAATGTTCCCCAGACATACAAGCACCTAATTTTTGATAAAGGAGCAGGAAATCCTAAATGGAGCAGGGAAAGCCTCTTCAACAAGTGGTGTTGGCACAATTGGATAGCCACTTGCAAAAAATTGAACTTAGACCCCCAGCTAACATCATGTATGAAGGTAAAATCCAAATGGATTAAAGACCTCGATATCAGCCCCAAAACCATAAGATATATAGAACAGCACATAGGCAAAACACTCCAGGACATTACAGGCATCTTCAAGGAGGAAACTGCACTCTCCAAGCAAGTGAAAGCAGAGATTAACAGATGGGAATATATTAAGCTGAGAAGCTTCTGCACCTCAAAGGAAATAGTGCCCAGGATACAAGAGCCACCCACTGAGTGGGAGAAACTATTCACCCAATACCCATCAGATAAGGGGCTAATCTCCAAAATATACAAGGCACTGACAGAACTTTACAAGAAAAAAACATCTAACCCCATCAAAAAATGGGGAGAAGAAATGAACAGACACTTTGACAAAGAAGAAATACACATGGCCAAAAGACACATGAAAAAATGTTCCACATCACTAATCATCAGGGAGATGCAAATCAGAACAATGATGAGATACCACCTCACACCCCAGAGAATGGCACACATCACAAAGAATGAGAATAAACAGTGTTGGTGGGGATGTGGAGAGAAAGGAACTCTTATCCACTGCTGGTGGGAATGCCGTCTAGTTCAACCTTTATGGAAAGCGATATGGAGATTCCTCCAAAAACTGGAAATCGAGCTCCCATACGATCCAGCTATACCACTCCTAGGAATATACCCTAGGAACACAAAAATACAATACAAAAACCCCTTCCTTACACCTATATTCATTGCAGCTCTATTTACCATAGCAAGACTGTGGAAACAATCAAGATGCCCTTCAACAGACGAATGGCTAAAGAAACTGTGGTACATATACACAATGGAATATTATGCAGCTGTCAGGAGAGATGAAGTCATGAAATTTTCCTATACATGGATGTACACGGAATCTATTATGTTGAGTGAAATAAGTCAGAGAGAGAGAAAAACGCAGAATGGTCTCAGTCATCTATATGTTTTAAGAAAAATGAAAGACACCCTTGTAATAATAATTTTCAGACACAAAAGAGAAAAGAGCTGGAAGTTCCAGCTCACCTCAGGAAGCTCACCACAATAGTGATGAGTTTAGTTAGGGAAATAACTACATTTTGAACTGTCCTAATAACGAGAATGTATGAGGAAAATGGAGAGCCTGTCTAGAGTACATGCGGGGGTCGGGTGGGGAGAAGGGAGACTTGGGGCATTGGTGATGGGAATGTTGCACTGGTGATGGGTGGTGTTCTTTACATGACTGAAACCCAAACACAATCATGTATGTAATTAAGGTGTTTAAATAAATTAAAAAAAAAAAAGAATCTCCCCTTACCCTGTCTTTTTCAGATGGTTTTACCTTTCTTTGTTTTAGTATCCATAGTCACTGGTGGTCCAAACATATTAAGTATAGATTTATATTTTGACAGTAGACACATTCATACAACTTTATATGATATATTACAGTTGTTATAATTATTAGTTAATATTATTAAATTCTTTCTCTTCCTGGATTATAAATAGAAATTTATCAGATTTTTGTTTTAAATTTACTTTTGGGGGATTCATCTCCTGGTGCTCTGGGCTTACCCCTGGTTCTTTGCTCAGAGATCACTCCTGAGAAAATGATACATGATGGCAGGGATTGAACTGGATCAACCACATATAATATGAGTGCCTAACCCCTTATTTGACCTCAAGGATAGGTAAAATTTTTGTATAGGGAAAACCTAGTAGGGAAGATAGAGGTAGTACAGTGGTAAGGTTCTTGGGTTTTTTTTCTTCTTTTGAGGAGTGGCAAACAGGGATTACTCCTGACTTTGCACTCAGGAATCACTTCAGGCAGGCTCATGGGACCATGCAAGCAAGTACACTATCTGCTGTAATCTTTCTCTGGCTCAAGGTTCTTTTTCTTGCATGTAGCTGACCTGGGTTCCAGTCTCAGTACTGCATGTGGTCTCCTGAACACTGCCTGGAATTATCCCTAAGTGCAGTGTCAGTAATAAGCCCTGAGCACTGCCAGTGTGACCCTAATCAACCAAAAGAACAAAACCCAGTATATACAGAGTTGGGTGCTCTGTGAGATTTTTGGGCATTCTGAGCTCTTAGACTTCCCTCTGAGAATACAGGGACAGATGTCTCATTTTTCTCAGTATTTGACCTGTGTGTTAGCAACCATAGTCCTTTAAATAAGATCTGTTTATTAAAATAAGTGGCATTAAAAGAAGCATTTAATTTAATCAGTTGTAGTTTTTATTTTATTTTAATTAAAATTATTTTTTTTGGTTTCAGGGCCACATGCACCAGTGCTCAGGGCTTATTCTGTCTCAATACTCAGGGGTCTCTCTGTCAGGCTCAGGGGAACAATATGGGGTTCTGGGGCGGGTGGTCAACCTGGTTAGTCCTGTGCAAGGCAAGAACCTTATCCTTTGTATTATCTCCCAGGATCCTGCATGAATGAATATATTTTATTTCAGCAGTGTTATTTACAAAGTGATTCATAGTTGGATTTTCGACATAGTGTTTCAGCACCAATCCCACCACCAGTACTAACTTTCATCTAGCAATGTTCTCAGAATTCATCCATGGCTCCATCCCACTGCCCCAGCCTGCCATCATAGCAGGCATGTTTTTAAATTTGATTGCTAAAGTTTAGGTCTCATGATTTCATTGTTGTTGAGTTCATGGCTTGGATATTTAGTTCTGACCTATCTTAACATTACCAGTGTATCTGAATCCCCTTTGTCCCTTTCACCCATTATTTCACATCTGACCTTCTTTCCCACTCAATTTCTTTCCTTCTCATTATATGCTGGGGCCAAGAGTGTTCTAGACAACGCCATTTAAACTATTGCATTCCTTCAGCATTTTGATTTTTAAACTTCTTTTTGGTGGGTGGGGGAGGGCTCACACATTAGTGCTCGGGGACCACTCCTTGTGGGGCTTGGAGTATCATATGGGTTGTTGTGGATTGAACCTGGGTTGGTTGCATGCAAAGCAATTACTCTTCCCTGTATTATCCTTTTGTCCCCTCATTGTGCTTTTTGTTTTATTTTTTCCCATTGAATTACTGTGAGATAGAAAGTTGTTCATGATTGATTTTTATTCCTATACTGTACAAGCACCCATTCCTTCACAAGTGTCTATTCCCTCTACCAGTATCCTATTTTTCTCCCATTTCACAACCTGCCTCTAAGGCAGACACTTCCTTTTTCCCTTTTAGGCAATGTGGTTTGCAGTGCTGTTACTGAAAATGTATCATGCATATCACTTTACCTCCTTTCAGCATCCAGAGTGATCACTTCCCACTATTCCTGTCATAGTGGTCCCTTCTCTAACCTAGTAACCACCCTCCCCTATTGTGGCAAGGTTTCTACTAAGGACCAAACCTCCCGCCCTTCTTTTCAACTGCCTTTTGGGTAGTATCCTCTCATTGTTTCTTTCTATCTCGAAATTGAAAACAGTCATTTTATGTCAGTCCCCCTATTTCATGACTCATTTTACTCAGCATGGTATACTCAAGATCCATTCATGTAAAATCAACAAATTCCATGATTTTATTTTTTCCTAATAGCTAATATTCCATTGTATAGATTTACCATAGCGTTTTTTACCTACTCATCTATTTTTGCACATTTGGGTTGTTTCTAGATTTTTCTTTTTTTTTGGTTTTTGGGTTACACCTGACAGCGCCCAGGGCCTACTCCTGGCTCTATACTCAGAAATCGCTCCTGGCAGCCCCGGGGGACCATATGGGATGCCAGGATTAGAACCACTGTCCTTCTGCATGAAAGGCAAACGCCTAATCTTCATGCTATCTCTCTGGCCCCTATTTCTAGATTTTTGAGATTGTGAACAGTGCTGCAATGAATATAGGAGAGCAGATGTCTTTCCTGCATTGTGTTTTGGGAGCCATTAGAGTATAATCCCAAGCATGGAATTTCTGGGTCCTAGTTTTTTTGAGCAATGTTCATATTTTCCAAAAAGGTTGGACCAGGAATGAATGAGGTCGCTTTTCCCCTCATTCTCACCAGTACTAGTAGTTTTGTTTTTTTAGTGATTAGTGCCAGTCTGATTGGTGTGAGATGTTGTTTGGATTTGCATTTACCTGACAGCGTTTTTCTCATGTGTCTTTTCAACTGTTTTTTAAGTTTCTGTTCATCTTTTTTTTTCATGGGATGGGATTAGATTTTTTTCTTGTAAAGTTCTACCTGTCGGTTACATATCTTGAATCTTAACTTTTTATCAGATGAATGTTGGCTAATAATTTCTTCTACTTTGTGAGCTATTTTTCTATTGTGATCATCATTTCCCTTGAGGTGTAGAATCTTCTACATTTAATATAGTCCAATTTGTTTATTCTTTTTTATACTTGCTTAGTTAGTGGCATTTCATTAATAGAATATATTTACATCATCTATACCCTATGTACCTATAGGGGACAGGAAATGTTTTTGTTCAATATTTTATAAAATGGAGGAACAAAGAACATTGATTGGTTCATCAGTGTCTATGATCAAGCTAAGTCTTTCATAATGCTTCACATCAAATATGTTTTGTGGGTTTAGAATATGGTTATATTTTCTAAGAAAGTTGCCCTTTTCAAAGTAATTTTAAACTTATTTTTAGTATTAAAGGAAATGAGGCACATGTGCTTTTTGTGTTTTAATCTGAAATTGCTTTATTGAAAATAAGATTTATTAGAGAAGTTCTCTTGGATTGTTCTATGATATGCTGATTCATATCATGTTTTTCTTCCAAGACTACATACAACCAATAGGGTAACCATTTGTGCTTCTTTGAAGTACAATTGTTCTTTGTAAAAATAATTATTCTTGTTATAGAACATTTTGTAACAGGAAAACATGTATAAATATCTTCTAAAGAAAAATTTAGTAACAGGGTTTCCAATTCAGTAAGAAATTCCTGAGGATTCTGCACCAGGGTTTCAAAGACTAATGTGACCTCAACACTTGGGAGCTCAGTTGAGGGATAAGATGACACAGGAGGACTGGACAAGGGGGTCAGAGAAGCCTAAAGCAACTCCAGGGATGGAGTTCATAGGTGACTAAAAGGGTCAGTTAAAGCCTTATGGAAAGAGTGTTTTGTTTGGTTGTATCTTTTCTGAAATGTCTTCAGTGTCCTTGTGAGATTCACAGCAATACTTCCAATGTCTGTGTCTGTTAGTTCATCCCCTCCTCCCCCCGGCTTCTCACTTGTCTGAAAGAAACTTGGAAAGCCTTTGTGGCAAAGGCCATTGAAATTTTTAGTACTTCATTTTGGACATGCAGTTTCTGCATATGAGTAAACATTTATGTTTTGAATGAAGTGCAGGGCTTTATTTGTTGATTATTGGAAATGTCTACTGTCAGATTCTTAAGGTCCAGGCATTAATTTGCTTAAATTTTTTTTGTTTGTTTATTTGTAAGAAGCGTCACACTCAGAGTTCAGGAGAGCTCTCCTGATAATGGTTGGGGAACAATATGCATTTCTAGAGATTGAGCTTGGGTTCTTTGTGTGCAAGTGCTCTCCTTGTACTATCTCTGTGCTTTCTCTCTGGTCCCAAATCATTTTGACTTTTAGTAATTTTATTTTTCTTTTGTCAGTGCTGGGGGATCAACCCAAGGTCTTGGCCCTTGTTTTGCATTTCAGATTCACTCAGTTTTTTTTTTTTTTTCTAAAGACCTACTTTACCTCAGATACATTCATTATGCTCTGCTCTTGAATTTGTTCACAACTTCCTTCATAATTTCTTGGCTTATATATTTTCTTAGACTGTTCTTTTCCTAACCCCACGATACTGTATTTTCTACTGTATTAGATGTAACTTGTTAGATTGTTGAGGATAATTCACAGGATTCATAAACCATACTTGTGTAGTATTTGTGTGTATGTGTGTATGTTAGGGAATTGAACTCAGGGCTTCACACATACAAATGTTCTATCCTCTCGAATACAGACAGGGATGGGGGAGAAGAATGGGGAACATTGGTGGTGGGAAGGTTGCACTGGTGAAGGGGGTTGTTCTCTTTATGACTGATACCCAACTACAATCATAATTATGGTGCTTAAATAAAGATTTTATAAAAACAAAACAAAATGGGGATAGCAAGGTGGCGCTAGAGGTAAGGTGTCTGCCTTGCAAGCGCTAGCCAAGGGTTTGATCCCCCAACATCCCATATGGTCCCCCCAAACCAGGGGCAATTTCTAAGCGCTTAGCCAGGAGCAACCCCTGAGCATCAAATGGGTGTGGCCCAAAAACAAAATAAAAAACAAAACAAAACAAAACAAAAACAAAAACAAATATTCTATCCTCAGTCCAATTTGGGAATCTTAGTTTTTTTCTGAATGTGTTACAGGAAACTGACTGTGATTCCTGCTATCTCTTTACTAATAGAAAAATCTGCATTTGGATTCTAAGAATTTTTGGAATTTTTTCCCCCTTTTTCGGGGGCGGGCAATACCTGGCAGTTACTCTTGGCTCTCTGCTTAGGGGTCACTTCTGGTTGGCTTGGGAAACTAGAAAGAATATTAGGGATTGAACCTGGGTCAGCATATACAAGACAAGTGCTCTATCTGCTGTCTTGTTACTTCTGATCTTATTTGTCTCACCAAATCACCACCTGGAATCCACGTAGTTTCAATCCCAGAGAATGTGGGATATACTTTTTGACTGCTTATTAAAAGAACATACTGAAGGAAAGAAAAGAAAGTTAAATCTTTTTTTTTTTTTTGTTTTTGGGCCACACCCAGCGGTGCTCAGGGGTTACTACTCCTGGCTGTCTGCTCAGAAATAGCTCCTGGCAGGCACGGGGGACTATATGGAACGCCGGGATTCGAACCAACCACCTTTGGTCCTGGATCGGCTGCTTGCAAGGCAAATGCTACTGTGCTCTCTCACCGGACTCGAAAGTCAAATCTTTTAAAGAAACAAGCATGATATTTGGGAACAGAATGACAGCACAGCAGGAAACGCATTTGCCTTTTACACAACCAACCGGGTTTGATCCCTGGCATCCCAAATTGGCATCCCAGTCCTCAAGCATTCAAGTTCTTTGAGTATCTCCAGGTATGACCTATCTTAAATTTATTCTGACTTCATCCTTATGCTTTGTGTGTTCTAAATGAAGTTAGATATTTTACTGCTTTGTTCTCTGACTTGTAAAGTTTTAGAATTAGAAGGCAAGACTATATTATATATAATTTGGTAATATATGCATGGTACTCATAGGAACTTTGTGTTTGTTTCTCAAAGAGGGTCCTCTGTTCTCCAGTCCAGTTTCCACTGGTCTGCTCAGTGGATGGAAGTCAGCCCCCCTGGGAGATGGAGCATGTAAAGGAGAGAGAACACTTAAGACTTGCACATGGTTGACCTGTATTTGCTCACTGGTGTCCCATATGGTCCTTGAAGTTCACTAGAAGTGATCCCTGAGCACTTCTGGGTATGGCACCCACTCCAACAACAACAAAAGAAGTCAGCCCCAACCCTTCCATCATGTTTAGTATCTAACTTACTGGATTGGCCCCAAGGAAGTCTCTTTAATATTTTGACCTATTTTTGTTTCTGCCAAAATGTGTTGCATTTCTTTAAATAATTCTTTCCCTTTCCTCTTTCTCTGTTGGTTAATATTGCTTTCTTCTAGCTTTTCTTTCAAAATCAAACTCTCAGGCCCGGAGAGATAGCACAGCGGTGTTTGCCTTGCAAGCAGCCGATCCAGGACCTAAGGTGGTTGGTTCGAATCCCAGTGTCCCATATGGTCCCCTGTGCCTGCCAGGAGCTATTTCTGAGCAGACAGCCAGGAGTAACCCCTGAGCAATGCTGGGTGTGGCCCAAAAAACAAAAAACAAAACAAAAAAAAACAAAAAAAAAAGTCAAAATCAAACTCTCAAGTCCCAAGAGAAGCGTAAGAAGTAAAGCACTTGTATATGTATGACAGCTGTAAGCATGGCCCTAGTTTTAATCCCTGGCATCACGTATGTTCCTTTGACACCAGTGATCCCATGAATCAGGGTCACCCCTGGGTGCACCTGGTAATGCTCAGGGATTATGCTTGGCTCAGCACTCAGAGATCATTATTGGTGGTATTTGGGAAACCATCTAGGGTGCTAGGGATCAAACCCAGGTTAGCCTCATGCAAGGCAAACATGTTACTACTGTATTCTCTCTCCAGCATGTCATTCCTGTTTGAACTTATGAAATATGACCATTTAGAGAAGCATTTTTCCTTTGTATTATCATTATAATTACTTGGTTTGGATGCCACACTTAGAGGTACATTTGATTCATTCCCAGAGATACTCAGAGGACCATGAGGTACCAAGGATTAAACTTGGGGTGTGTAAGACATGTACTTTTTCTCCGCGAGTCATCTCCCCAGCACTTATAATTCTATTTTAATAGCTTTTTTGTTATAATTTGGGATATGCTTAATTTGAACCTAGACATATACCTTCTGTTAGTCCAGATTTTGTTAACAATGGTAAGAGACTAGTAAGACCAAAAAGTTGGTAAAACCTAGGGCTAGATATTGTAGTATTGGATAAGGTGCTTGCTATGCCTGCAGCGGACCCAGGTTCAATCCCTAAAACTACAGATAGTTTCCAGGAGTAATCCTTGAGTGTAGAGGCAGGTATAGTTCCTGAACACTGCTGGGTGCTACCTCACCCTCATCCCAAAGCAAAGTAAAAGCAGTGGTAAATCTGCCATCCAGAGTGGATCAGTTTTTAGGTAACTGTCCAAAGAAGAGGGTGTAGAAATGTGAAGTCAAATTTCAACAGCCTTTTCCTCCCTCCAGTCTTGGAATAGGAAGAGAGCCAAACTATAAAAAGCCAGATAAAATACCCTTTCAATTGCAACAGAAGTGAACTTGGAGCAAAAATCAGCTCCCACAGAAGATGTTCTTAAGCAACTATCTGAGGGAATTGTAAGATCAGTTCTGTAGTGAAGGAGCTCCACAAGTAAAGGTCATAATCCAATTTGAGTTATTATCAAGTCTTGAGTAATTCATGTTTGTGTCCATCAGAGAATGTGGGAGATACTGAGGGCAGAGTGAATAAACTCTTTTGGATCAAGAGTCTCATTTTTTTTCAACATTCAGCCACTCAAATGACCTCATGTGTATGTGTTTTACTGCCCATTTCCTGTCCAGCTTTAGTGGTCTCAGAAGAGCTGCTGTGTTAAAAACAGAGTGTGTGTTTATGCATGTATGTGTATATGAGTGTGTGTGTGTGTGTGTTTGTGTGTGTGTGTGATTGAGAGAGGTGAATTAATTTAAGCACAACCAGTGGGATTTTTAACTGCAAGTTAGTTTTAGACCATCTGTTTAAAAAGGAAGAAATTTGACAAAAACTTAAGTAGAAGTGTCTCTTCCTGCTACAAAGTAGTAGTCTTGTTTTTGTAGAACTGTGAATTTATGCTACACATAGTGTAAAATTTAACACTGAAATGTCATCTTTATATATTTATTTTGGTTTTTGGGCTACACCCTGCTATGGGTTTATTTCTGGCTGTGTGCTGAAGAGTCATTCTTGATGGGGCAGGGAAGGTGGCGCTAGAGGTAAGGTGTCTGCCTTGCAAGTGCTAGCCAAGGAAGGATTGCGGTTCGATCCCCCGGTGTCCCATATGGTCCCCCCAAGCCAGGAGCAATTTCTGAGCGCATAGACAGGAGTAACCCCTGAGTGTCAAACAGGTGTGGCCCAAAAATCAAAAACCAAAAAAAAAAAAATCATTCTTGGTGACTGGGGAACCATATGTGGTGCTATGGATTCAATTGTGGTTGTGCAAGACCAGCACCGGAACCCTTTTTTGTCTTTCTGGACCCTTTCAATTTATCCAGTGAATGTTTGATTTTAAAAATAGGTTTTTTTCAATCCATTTCTTGGATTTGTTACAAAGAAGTTTCAGCTTTTTTAATAGCTAACTGTGGACCTTTCCTTGTGAGAGATTTTCTTATCCCTTGCTCACCTGAAACTTCCTACTTAATCCTTCAGTGCTAAGCACCTACTCTTTATAACTCTCTCGTCTGTTCCTTTGCTGACATATGAAGTAATTATATACCCCACTCAGATCCTGATTTATCTAGAGCTTTTCACTTTATTAATATTTGATTTTTTAAAAATTTATAACATATGCTTCATTTTTAAGTTTACTAAAATAAAGGAACAGAATAGTCAGGAGAAAAGAATTTGTCTATTAAAGTGACATTGGTTGGAGCACCTTTCATACCTTGGCAAAGAGAATTTAGATCCCTTTTTGCAAAATATTTGCTTGAATATTAAAGTTCTTGGACTTTCTCATCCTTGTGACCAGTTGATGTAGCCTTTGCCCCTTGGATCCTTGGTCTGTGTGATGTGTCTGGCATTTGAGATTGGTTGAAGTGCTTTGTTCTGCATGAATATTGATTATGAGTTTTCTACTTTAGTATTTTTTTAGATATTTATTTTCACTCTTAATTTATGTATCTCTGCAAGACTTCATATAAACATGTGTTTGATGTTTTGGTAACAAATGGAGATCTACACATGTAGCGTGAAGAATCTCTGTAGTGTACTATCATCCATCATCCAAAGTAAATTTAGCATGATGTAGGGTATTTTTAGTTTGGACCTCTTATCTTCATTGGCCTCTAGTCTATTTGGGCCATAAGTCATTAGGGCTATGGGTTGTGGTATTTAGGGGTCATTTGAGGAGAAGGAGACAGAAGACACTTATTTTCTCCTGTTTACCCTGTGGTCTGATCACACCTAAATTACTCCATGCATGTTGGTGGTTTTAGCTTAGGCATAACTCACAGGAAGTCTGACTGGGAGCATGAGAGCTTTTTCCATGAAAGGGGAAGAATGGCTGGAGACATAGTGCAGCGAGGTATAAAGCACTGGCCGTGCATATGGCTGATCCTGATTAGATCCCTAAAACCAGTATAGCTCCTTAGCACCACCAGAACAGATCCAGGAGTAAGATCTGAACAACACTGGGTGAGGTCCCTAAATAAAAAAAAGAGATGGATATAAATACACCATTATTAATTAGGCTGTGCTATTTGTTGAGTGAATGTTATGAGCATGCTGTATAAGTCTATCTCTGAGTTTATTTATTTATATATTTTTTTTTCAAGGAAAAAAAATCCACTTTTCCCAACTTTATTAAAGAAAATGCAATGATGGTAAATCTCTAGAACATAGTCAATTTTCTGGGCTTCCAACCTCAAAAATTTGACATTTGATTTCCAAACACATGCCAGAGTGTACATGGTTCCAATGGTACTAAGGAGGGGAGAAACTAAAATCCTATAAATGTTCATCTTCCAACTTTGCCCAGTCTGTGGTCTGTCTTTGGATCAGCAATAATTGCCTGAACAGCTACTATGGCTTCGTTAATTTTTGTCTGCAACTCTCTGAGCTCTTCTATATGCAGCAATCGCAGAATTTGAGCAGCTTCATTAAGAACTGCATCTCCTGTGTCAAAACCGAGAATATGCTTGTCTAAAGTAACAGGCAGGCCCTCTTTTGTTTGATTTGCTTTAGCAACTGCATCCTGTGTCAGGCACTCCTGGACCAAAATGCGAATTGCCTTAAGCATCACCAGGTAATCATCATGACGCTGAATCTGAAGAAGATTGGCCAAAGCCATGACACCAGCCTTAAAGTCAGGGTTAGTTGCATCCAAATTGATCAGTGGTTCTGCATTTTTAGCTGTATTGTCAGAGTTTCTTGTATTATCAGGAGATAAATCTTTGTATTTTTCAGCATTATCTCCATATTCAAGTCTAACTGCTAAGCCAAGAAGCCAGTCAGTTGCTTCTTGTCGATATTGAATCTTGAAAGGACAGTTAACATCTCTGAGATACTTTTCAAAGAACTTGGGCCACTCACTGCTGTGGATGTTTCTTAAATTATCTCTGTCTTCAATCTTGTAATGTCTGATCTTCTGGTCTTCAAGACAAACAATAAAGTTTCTAAATTCTGTTTCATCTTTGCAACTGAAGCCCGTGGGGTTGTGGTAATCGGGGGCTGTGAGCTTGCGTCGGAACATGGTCCCCGCTTCTCACTCCGGGTCCCCCGGGTTGCGGCCGGCAGAGGACAAAGGGCGAGCAGGAGGAAGCCGGCGGCGCAGGTACTGGCGACGCGGCGAGAGAGAAAGCTTATTTATATATTTTTGTGTGTGTGAGGTCACGCCTGACAGTGTTCAGGGGCTGCAGCAGACTTAGTGCTCTGCAGTCCCTCCTAGTGGTATTCAGGGGACTATGTGGTACCAAGAATCGAACCTGAACCTCCTACATGTAGGGAACACATCTTAGCCCTTTGAGCTATCTCCCTGGCTCCTCCTGTTGGTTTATTTAAACCTCACTACAATACTCTGAGAACATTTACTTTTTTTGGGGGGTGGTGCTATACCCGGTGACACTCAGGGGTTACTCCTGGCTATGCACTCAGAAATTACTCCTGGCTTGGGGGACCATATCAGATGCCAGGGATTGAACCAAGGTCTGTCCTGGATCTGCGACGTGCAAGGCAAAAATGCCCTACCATTGTGCTACTGCTTTGGCCCAACATTTACTTTTTTTTTTTTTTTTTACAAAGTAGACAGCCGACTCTTAGATCTGAGGTAAATATGAAGCAAAAAAATAATAATTTGATGAACAAACTAAAATATCTTTAAATGACCACATCCCTTTTAATTTCGATTAAGTGAACCAGAAGATTTTGCATTCTGAGTAATTGGTAGTTTAGATAGAAGGAACAGTACACATTTGTACTATTACTTTAACATCTTAAAGTTAGATAGGGCTTTGATAAAGATTCCTAGAAAGACGTTTGCAGATTTTAATAACATTGATTTTAAGTAAATAATGATTTAAATGACAAGAAATTGTGCATAATTATAGAAAACAAAGTAAAACAAAATAGGCAAAGAGGTAAAAATTGCCAGTAACTAGATGCAGCAATAGTATGAACACTGGTAAGATTCTGTTTCTGTATATTCTTAGCCTAACAAAAATATGCTGGTTCGGGGCAGGAGCAGTGGCGAAAGCCATAAAGCATCTGCCTTGTGCATGCTAACCTAGGATGGTCTTTGGTTTGATCCCCTGGTGTCCCATATGGTCCCCCAAGCCAGGAGCGATTTCTGAGCGCATAGTCAGGAGTAACCCCTGAGCATCACCAGGTATGGCTCAAAAACAAAAAACAAGCAAACAAACAAAAAAATGCTGGTGAGAGGGGACATAGTGCAGGAGGTAAGGCACTTGTTTTGCATGTGGCTATGTAAGCCACAACTGTGTTTTGATAACATATATGCCCTTGAGCACTTGTAAAAGTTGTTCCTCTGCCTAAAACCAGAAATAGCTCCTAAAAACTTAGCCAGATCAGGTCCCAATGTTTCTTTCCCCCCATAAGGTGGGACTGGGGAGATGGCTTTAAAGGGCTGGAGTTGTTCTTCATCATAGTTAAACTTGTACGTTTTTACCATCAGGAGAGCAGGACAGCTAAAATAATTTGATAAATATTTTCATATCTTATATCTAGGGGATTGATAACTGAACATATAAAGAAGACCGACAGTTTCCAGCTCAAGCTACATAATCCAATAAAACCAGGCAAAATATTTGAAAGACTTAACCCTTACATGTAGGACAGAATGTCTAATTCAGATCATCACAGAAATTAACAGCTTGGGATCTCTATCACCATATCATATTTTAAGTAATAGGTTGGCAATTATATATGATAATATAAACTGCTACATGCAAGTGAAATGACCAGAGCACAGTTTTTAATGTTAAAACAGAAAAAGTTGGACATACATAATACAGGGATTAATGCTCATAGTCAGCTTGGTTCTATTCTTTGGCACTACATCTCTCCATCAGCACACATCCAGGAGCAATCTTTGATCAGAGAGCCAAGAGTAAGTCCTGAGTGTAATAGGGTGTGGCCCTAAAACCAAACAAACCAAAATAAAAATGGGAGCAGTTTCCTTATAGAAGCCATCTTTGTGATGATTTTTCTGAGTCTGATCATGAACACCACATCATTGGCAGCATCTTCCTTGCCTGTGATGAGCTAATACTCAATATAGAGGAGCTGGCAGTAGGTGTCAGTGTGAATTTGAATGACATTTCAAGGGATCTTTGCAAACCATTGCCAAAAAGCACATTAAAAGATGCTTCATATGGGACCAGAGCATTAGCACAGCAGGTAGGGCATTTGCCTTGAGCACGGCTAACCCTTGTTCTATCCCCAGCATCCCATGTGGTCCCCCAAGCCTGCCAAGAGTAATTTCTAAGTTCAAATCAGGAGTAACCACTGAACCCCATCGGATATGTCCCAAAATCCACCCCCAAGAGATGCTTCATATCATCTTCCTTAGCAAACTCACCAGAATAGCTGTAGTAATATATATTACTTATAACATATAATATATATACAGAGAGAAAGAGAGAGGGGGAGAAGCATCAGAAAAAATTGGTGCTCTACACATTTTGGTAGGAATGTAAAATGGTTTAGCTACTATAGTAAACAGAAAGGCAGTTAGTTCCTCAAAGGGTCATAGAGTTGACATATGGCTTAGCAGTTCTACCCCTAAGAATATACTCATTCAAAGTATAAGAAAAAAATCTATAGACTAATGGGTTTGGCAGCATTGTTCATAATAGCCAAAAATTGAAACAACCATCATAGTCAAATATCTATCAAGTAACCAGTAGAAAAGTAATAAACAGAGGCTGCAATGGTAGCACAGTGTAGGGCGTTTGCCTTGCACATGGACGACCTGGTTTGTACCAGGGTTCAATTCCAGGCATTCCATATGGTCCCTGAGTCTGTCAGGAGTGATTTCTGAGCTCAGAGCCAGGAGTAAACCACTGAGGACTGCCAGGTGTGGTCCCCCAAAAGAGAATTAATAAACAGCATATACAATGCAATATTACTTGGCAATGAAAAAGAATGAAATTTATGAAATTATAATGGTCTACAACATATATGAGCTTTAAAAACTATTTGGTGAATGAAGTTAGTGAAAAAAGATCATATATACTATGATACCATTTTAGTAAAATGTTCAAAATGTTTCTCACTAATTGAGTGTATATGATAGTTTAATAGTTCTCATAACTGGAAAGATGTGGGCTATTAAAGTGTGACCCATAATAGCCCGAATATTTCTTCTTTGGGGAAGTTGAAAATGTTCTAAAATTAGGTATAGTGATGGCTCCACAGTTTTGTTAATATTTTCAACACCAAATGAATGGAATACTATAAGAAGAAGCTTTGTAAATAAAGTAGTCATAAAACTGTTATAAAAGACTTCTTCTTCTTCTTCTTCTTCTTCTTCTTCTTCTTCTTCTTCTTCTTCTTCTTCTTCTTCTTCTTCTTCTTCTTCTTCTTCTTCTTCTTCTTCCTCCTCCTCCTCCTCCTCCTCCTCCTCCTCCTCTTCTTCTTCTTCTTCTGCCACACCCAGCGGTGCTCAGGGGTTACTCCTGGCTATCTGCTCAGAAATAGCTCCTGGCAGGCACGGGGGACCATATGGGACACCGGGATTCGAACCAACCACCTTTGGTCCTGGATGGGCTGCTTGTAAGGCAAACACCGCTGTGCTATTTCTCCGGGCCCCCATTATTTTCTGACCTGTCTCCCTCACTTTTTTTTTTTTAAACTCTGGACCTTCTTTTTTCATTTCCATTTATTTCCTAACCTGGTTCTGCTTTCCTTATAGTTTCTTTACCAGTATGGAATCCTATGGGAGGGAGCCCACTAGGAGGGGAGCCCAGAGGTTGCCCCTTATGGTCTGTTGTGGAGCCCTCGCTCACCTGGTATGGGCATAGGCAGAAATCTTCTGGTTTCCTCTGCTATTCCCAAATTAGCCACCAGGCTTCATTGTGAGGGGCCATTGCTGTTTATTCTGGAATCTGCCAGTGCCTCAGTAACACTATTATTATTCCTTTGTACTTTTCTTGGAGATAAAGAGACCAGGAAAGTTTTATAAGTATGTAATTTGTACCAAGTTATTTTCCCCATATTTTTAATTATAAAATTTAAGAGAATGTAGTTGGTGGTAGGTTTTCATCTTGATAATCACTTACGGATTATTTATGTGGAGATTTGGGAAGATGGAAAAACTATGCTTCAGTTGCTTCTGCCATCCTTCTAGAATATAGAAGTGTCATCTTTTAGATGATTTGAAGAGGAGATTAGGAAGGAATTAGTCTAACAATAACAGAAGATGTATCCCTTTGGATATTTTAATATCCTTCAGGGAAGAACCCATGATTCATTAATCTTTCTAAATCCAGGACTTAAGCACAAACCCTGTCATTGGCTAACACCCAGATAAATATTTGTAGGATAAACAGTGGTGCAGGGAGATGAATGATACATAAAGGAGCATGATTTCAGATTAAATGCTAGTCCTCACCACCATTGACTCACAGATCCAGGGAAACTGAGGTTTCAGCATTCAAACGGAAATACTCCTGAAGCTTGGACCAACAATTTAGCACCACTTGCCTCAGTTTATCAAGAACCTTGAAGCTGATTACTAGTCTTTTGGATTTCCAGTATCCCTTAAATATTGGTGATCTGAATGGCTTGCATTTTAGTTGTATCCAATCAGGATATTTCATATTTCTTATTTCATAGGTGCTTAGCCCGTGCCCCAGAAATCCAGGAGCACAGTTTTCAGCTGAACTGCTTGTGGGTAAACAAATCACAAGTATGAGAAAACACCTTGTCTGATAGGAAAAAGGGAGACCCTTTTTTGTCTGGGGACACCGCCAAGTAGTTTATATAATAAATATCTTTTGTTTATTCTACTCATAGAAACCATCCCAAAATGTAGTAAATAGAAGTATATATATATATAGTTGTATATATACATATATATGTACATAATTTTAGATATATTAGACATATATATATATATATTAGAAATGAATTCTCTCAACACTGTTTTCTGTGGCTGTTTCTTTCTGAGTTACCTTGGCCTGTTACAGGGAGGTGCTAAGCCCATCCATATCTTCTCTATCCTTGTCAGTGCTTAGCTTTCAGTGTGTCCTTTCATTTTTTTTAGAGGGATAAAATTATGAGATGGAAATCAATGATAAAAGCATATCGTGTACTTTCTGTTTATTAATAAAAAAAAGCTTTTGGTGCTTGAACTCACAGAACTCACAGAACTGAACTGGCTGGAAATTTGAGTACCTTTGCTTGTTTCTCTCTTTTTTTTTTGTTTTAAGGAAGTAAAATTTTTATTTATTTTTTAAATATCTTTATTTAAGCAATCTGATTACAAATGTTTGTAGTTGGGTTTCAGTCATAAAAAGACACCCCCTCCTTCTCTAGGGGATGCTCAAGTCATCTTGGAAATGAGGAAGTAATAGAAAGAATACAGTTAGGAGAAAGAGTTTACTCAAAGTGGCTGTGAAGATGATGAGTGTTACATTTCTGGGTTGGACTCTAGGATGGGCTTCTTAAATTCTCTGGAGAAACATGAATCAAATCAGCTTGTTAAAAGCAAAGAACATGTAAGCATATTGCCCTCACAGTTGGATGCTTTCTGACACTGCAGCTGTTTGAAAGGCCTGAATGAACTAATTCAATTATGCCTGGGAAATGTATCTTCCTGATATTTGTGCGTCAGAGACATTCTTAAAATAATAAGAGCTGGTGATGTGCAAAGAATATAGATGGCTGCATTTAACATCAGTTTAAAAAAAAAGGAATAAAAATGAAAAAAGGAATGAAGCATCAAAAGTGACATTTACTTTCTCAGAAGATAAATAAAAAATTGTAATCATGATTAACTATATTAAAATTATTCCCTTTTGGGCCCGGAGAGATAGCACAGCGGCGTTTGCCTTGCAAGCAGCTGATCCAGGACCAAAGGTGATTGGTTCTAATCCCGGTGTCCCACATGGTCCCCCGTGCCTGCCAGGAGCTATTTCTGAGCAGACAGCCAGGAGTAACTCCTGAGCACCGCCGGGTGTGACCCAAAAACAAAACAAAACAAAACAAAACAAAAAAACAAAAAATTATTCCCTTTTGTTTTTTATTCAAATAGTTTCATGTGAAGGATCAATAAATGATCTTTTTTTTTTTTTTTTTTTTTTTTGTGGTTTTTGGGTCACACCCGGCAGTGCTCAGGGGTTACTCCTGGCTCCATGCTCAGAAATTGCTCCTGGCAGGCACGGGGGACCATATGGGACGCTGGGATTCGAACAGATGACCTTCTGCATGAAAGGCAAATGCCTTACCTCCATGCTATCTCTCCGGCCTCAATAAATGTTCTTTTTAAAGTTTTTTTGTACTTAAAAACTTTTGGAACTTGGATTAAATGATTTTTAAAAGTTTAAATGCTATACAATTATTAAAACCTTCTTTGCAAGCTATAAAGCAGCTTCTTTTTGAAATTTTCATGCCTGGAAATATAGATAGATGCATACATTTTTAAACTTCCAAATGCATAGGTATAATTTACTGGAAGGATCCATTTTATATCTTTTGTGAAAGTGACAGCCTACTCTTTCGTAGCTTGATTTTCTTTCTACTTGATGTTTCAGTATCTTCTTTCTTTATAAATGGTATCTTAATGAATTTAATTTTCCCCTTTTTATTTTTATAAGTGTATTAGATGTTAATTCTCCATGTAAGAAAGCAATCAGGAAGAATGCAAACCTTTCCCAAGTCATGTCCTTCTTGGTGCCTTGTCCAAATAGATATGCTGGTTTCTAGCAGTCACTTGACAGCTGCCAGGTTTTACATACGTGCTGGTGACACAAAAGAGAAGCAGCAGTTTCACAATACAAGGATAGTTACGAGCACAAAATGGGAATGCAGAGGGATATATTTCTGCTGCTGTTCCCATTTTAGTGATATGCTTCTCTCAGTGGTGTTTCCTTTTGTAGCCACAATGAATGGTTGTAGTGAGCTGCAGTGAGCTGTTGTAAAATTTGAAAAAGAGAGGGGGGCTGGATGGGGCTGGAGCTGTACCGCAGCAGTAGGGCATTTGCCTTGCAAGTGCCTGACCCAGGACAGACCTCGGTTCGATCCCCGGTGTCCCAAAGGGTTCCCGAAGCCAGGAGCGATTTCTGAGTGCAGAGCCAGGAGTAACCCCTGAGCATCACTGGTGTGGCCCAAAACAAAAACAAAAACAAAACAAAAAAGATAGGGGTCTGGAGAGATAGTACAGTGGGTAGGGCACTTTCCTTTTATATGGCCAACTTGGGCTTGACCCCTAACATCTAGTATGGTTTTTTGAGCACCTCCTGGAGTAATTACTGAATGCAGAGCCAGGAGTAACCCCTGAACCTCCCCAGGTATGTCTCCCCAAGAAAAAATTGTTGAGATAATTGTGGCAATAAAAGCATTAACCACAAACACACTCATGACTTCCTTATAATTACTGTTAGTGTTTTATTTTATTTCCATTGTCCCTGCTTCTATTCTAATGTTTTATTAGGAATAGCACATTAATTCTATGCTAATTGTCCCCGAAATTTATCCTTTTCACCTCTCATCCTGGAAAAGACATCAGAAAGGTCCCAATAAAGAAACATTCTAGAAAGTGCTTGATGAATATGCCTCAAAACTGACAAGGTCAGTAGTAACAGGGAAATTGTGTGAGTACAACCAAGAAGAATTTAAGGAGACACGATGACTAAATATAATGTATTGTGGATTAGATCCTGGAACAGAAAAGGACATTTGGCAAAAGCACAGGACATTGGATACAGTGTGGATGTTATTTAATAGTTTATTAAATAGTTATTTAAGCTGGGCCCATTAATTGGGACAAATCTATGGTAAAGGAAGACAATCACAGTAGGAGCAACTGTTTGGATACTGTCCAAGCTCCATACTATCTTCACATACTTTCTGTAGAAAATTACTATAAAATTAAAAAAATTAGTGTGGTAATAATACTATGAATCTATTTTGGTGTTATATATATTTTATTATATTTATATTTTATTAAGAAATTACTGAGTTAAAAGTGTGCATTGACAAAAGAGAGGAGGGCTGGAAGTTAACTGCCCACTTCATGAACCTCACAACAAAGAGTGATGAGTTTAGTTAGAGAAATAACTACATTGTGAACTGTCCTAACAAAGAGAATGTTTGAGGGAAATAGAAAGCCTGTCTAGAGTACAGGCGGGGGCGGGGTGGGGAGGAGGGATATTTGGGACATTGGTGGTGGGAATGTTGCACTGGTGATGGTTGTGTCTTCTTACATGTCTGAAACCCAACCACAATCATGTTTGTAACCAAGGTGTTTAAATAAAATATTATTTAAAAATAAAAAAGCAATTAAAAAATAAGTCTACATTGAGCAGGCTCCTTTGTCTATAGATTCCTCCGCATGTTGTAGCTTTAACAGTGCTCCCTTAGAATACACTGTGAGTCTTCCTCGCCCTGCCTGTTTTATTCCAATACTTTATGTCCCTAGCTCTATTTATAACCCACTGCTAGACCTCAACTTCCTAGAGGGATTTCCTCCATAACATAATAAATACAATTGTTCTCCTTTAAAAACATTCTCAGAATAAATATGCCATCATTCATATAACTTTCATGTGGGGTTATATATTATATAAATTATTTCCAGTAATTAATAAAGCTGTGATCAACAATTATGCCATTTACATGTATCCTTGCTCTACAAGAACTTTTGAAAAGACATTCAAACACAATTCTGCACTGTTTTATTTATTTATTTATTTATTTATTTATTTATTTATTTATTTATTTATTTATTTATTTATTTATGGTTTTGGGCCACAACCGATAACGCTCAGGGGTTACTCCTGGCTATATGCTCAGAAATCACTTTTGCTTGAGGGACCATATTGGACGCTGGGGTTGAACCTTGGTCTGTCGTAAATTAGCACATACAAGTCAAATACCCTAGTGCTCGTGCCACTGCTCTGGCCCCTATTTATTTATTTTATTATTATTCTTGGGCCATCCAAAATGTGTCCAAGGGACCCAAGGGCCACTTCTAGTGATTCTAGCCTAGTGTGGAGCCGCAAACATGACTACTCGGGGTTTGTGGGCTGAAGACCACCAAGGTCCTCTGGTGGTGATCATGGCATTTAGAGCTACACCTGTTGTTGCTCAGAGGTTATGTGGTGCTGAGATAAAATCTGGGCCTGTCACAAGCAAAATGTGCTACTTAATTCTGTACTCTCTTCCAGGTGCCGTCATTTTATTTTATTTTTCAATATGGGGAGATCAAACCCTGGACCTCAGGGTTTGGACCAGCAAAGTGGTCTTGATAAAAAAAAAATTGAGATTTTATTTTTGGAAATAACTAAAGAACATTGTTTTCATTGAGACTTGAGGATATTACTGAACTGTATGATCTCTTACTGACACACCCTTACTCCCTCCTGAAGAGGGGTTGGTGCAGTGAATACTATTAAAATAGGAATAAAGGCTTTTTTTTTTTGGTTTTTGGGCCACACCCCGTGACACTCAGGGGTTACTCCTGGCTATGTGCTCCGAAATCACTCCTGGCTTGGGGGAACCATATGGGACGTTGGGGGATCAAACCGCCGTCTGTCCTGGGTAAGGCACTTACAAGGCAAATGCCCTACTGCTGTGTCACTGCTCTGGTCTTGGAATAAAGGCTTTTGAAGGGTTGAAACCAATCGCACTAACAGACAGAGAATAGCTTTCATCTAAAACATTCTAAAATATTTAAGTTAAAAACATAAAGAGAGGGAAGTGGGAGGAGATAAGGGGAGTTTTCAGACTGAACAGAATCCTCATGAGTCACCTGTTCAGTCAGACATGGCTAGAATGTACCAAACTGAAAACAGATGATTACAATAAGAAGGTTGACAGCCTTCAGTATCTACCTATATCCCAAGATATTCCTCTTCTCTTTGATGTTCATTTGAACTCTTTCCTGGATCTTAGGTCTGCTCTTGAAAAAGCTTCTAGATGTTCTCTTTAATCCAGCCTTTGTTACAGGCAGGTCTCTGGGTAACATCGTAATAAACAAGGCAGTTGATATCCTCCAGATCATTTACAAAATTGGATAACTGATACACTGGATAGAGAATGGAATCCATTCTCTCTAGATGCTCTTCATATATTTTACAAATGCCTTTCATGCACTCATTCACAGATTCGGGTCTACATAAGCTCCACCTTCTGATTGATCCCTTTGTAGATAGGGCTAGTGATATGGGGAGAGACATGGTGCTGAACTGCATCTGCAGCCATTGCCCATCCCAAATATAAATGTAGTAATTTACAGATCTATCTATCTATCTATCTATCTATCTATCTATCTATCTATCTATCTATCTATCTATCTATCTATCTCAATCAGTCATCTATCAACTATCTGTCTATATGTCTGTCTACATCTGTCTCTATATATGGTTTTTTGGGGGGCTAGGAGGTCAGTTTCTAAAATTGGATTTTCTGTTTGTAATGGTGTAAAGAAATTAAATATTTTGCTGAAAGCCTGTTCTCAAACTGCATGAATGTCACTAGTTTTATTAGAAATGTCTTGAGCATCATGTATAACCTTTTCTTGTCTTTTTATAACATAGCACTTTCTTGGATAGATCTGTATTTCCTTAGACATTTTTGATTGCTTTAATTTTACCACTTTAAAAGCATCTGTGCTCATCCTTTGTCCTACTTGAATCTATATTTTTCTTTAGCTCCTTCACTAATAAACACAAAAAATTTGGTCGTATACAAAAAGAACTATATAGATTCAGAAATACTTCTTTTATAATTTTTAATGTTGGGCAACAAAAGAAAAGTTATAGTTAGTTATGATGAGACAGTGTGAATAAAATTTTATTCATTACATAGAATGTAATTATTCAGTCATTTTTGGGTATATGTTAATTATTTGGGAATAATAGTATGTAAACTTTGGAAATACTAGAACACATAACAAATTATTTATATATCATGCCATTATAAAGATTTTAGTACATGAAAAACAGGTGATGTGGGAGTTATAGGGTAGTATCCCAAAAGCAAATGTCATTTGGAATATTTCAACTTGATGAATACTGGAACAGTAATAAATCCATTTTGTGTGAAGGTGATGGAAAACTAGTTATCAAATAAGTAAATTACTAGCTATGAAATTAGAACCAATAATTATCTTAATCCTTCATTTGCTGCCAAACTCCCACAAACTTTCCTCAGGAAAACAAGGTGAGGCTGAGGGATGGTAGAAAATGAGGAATGAAGAATTATTGGCCTGCTCCTGTGGTAGCCTTGAATTGTGGAGCTGAGTTGACTTTCTGCTGGCAAGATGGCAGATGTCTCACTAATACTCAATCAAAATTACTTAAAGATTGGGGCTGAATAAGGCTATACTATTCTGTAGTATAGCAATTACTATAGTATACATTCCCCAAAACTAAAGTGCTCTGGTATCACTCCTGGCAGGCCTTGAGAAACCATGTGGGATTTCAGGCAAGAGCTCCAGCCCTGTGATAGCTGTTTATTGACAGAAGTAGGTCACCACCTGGACTGGTTTCTTGTGAGCCTGTAAGCCTGGAACAGCCCTAAGGAGGGGTCCTGTAGGACGGGGTGTTCTTTCCACTTGGGTGCAAAATGCCAGACATACTGTGAAATGGAACCTCAAACTCATTCAGCCGGCTTGGTTGCTGCCATGCCTTGCAGCTACTTCCTTTCTCTTTTTCAGGGCCAGAAGTTCATGTAATGCTACATTGCCTGAATTCCACTGTCCTCTTGGGTGGAGTACTATTTTTTCATGTTTGAGGTTACAACTGGGGGTGATCAGGGGTTACTTCCATCTCTGCACTCTGAAGTGTTGTTTCTGGTGATATTGGGTGGTTGGGGTCCATGGCTGCTGGAATTGAACCTGGACTCCTGTGTATAAAACATACTCAGCCCACTGAGCTACCTCTCTGGCTCCAAGTTTATTATTATATTTGGGAGTGTGTGTGTGTGACATGCAGGGGAATGGAATCTAGGGTTTCAGATGTGTGAGATATGTACTATATCATTGAACTGTCTCCTAGTCCTTAGTATGTATTTGTATTTATTTTTGTTTTTATTTAACTAAAGAAAATGCTTCACATAGTTGACATAGTTGAACATAATACATTTATTTCTAGAGAAGTGAGAGCAAAGTTACATTAAAAAAGTGAAGAAAGAAAAAGTAAAAAATGAAAAAGGAAGAGAAGAAATAAAGTTAATAAAAGAAAGAAAAGATTCAGTTGCAAACACATGTGAAAATTATTGCATCTCCAATAAAGTCATCAATAAAATGGCAAATAGTTTAGGAAGTTCTTGTTGTTAGCTGTCCATTATATTAAATTGGTATGTTCCTATAGGGATGACAGCATCAATCAAATGAAGTTATCTAGAAATTCAAAGCACTATTATTGGTATTGCAACTTTATGGGAATCCACTCAGCTGCCAGGTCTGCTGGAAGAAAGAAGATACAAGGAGAGAGAGTGCCTGCACTTGCTTCAAAAAGCCTTAGTGATATTAGCCTGAAAATTGACATACTTGAAAGTTGGTCAGATTGGTGTCCCTGAAGGGAATCAGAGAGGGGTGCTGAGACAGGGTGATAGACAAAACAGTGATTCTGGGTGATGAATGTATTAGGTGTGGTTTCAGCAGTGTCAGAGCTTGGCCCACACTTTCTTCCATTGATTGCCAGCTTTCTGCTGCATGACCAGTGTGCCCATGATTTTTCATGGCTTGTTTACATCTCTTTTGGGAAAAGAGTATTCCTATATAGCTGGTCCAGTGCGAACGTGGTGACTGATTTTTTGGTAATGATTACAGCTCTATGTTTGGGTTTGGGATCACTTCAGGTGGTGCTTGAGGGTTACTCTTGGCTCTTTGCTTAGGAATCACTCCTTGACTTGTTTGGGATGGGGTGGCGTTGGTGTAGAAAGACCACATATAATATTAGGGCTTGTACCAGGGCCATCTGAAATCATAAGTCTTTGGCCCTAGACTATGTTTTCAGGTAAAGACTCCAGTATCTCTTCCTTTTATTTTCTGTTTATATTTTTTTTTCAAATCTTACCTCTTATTTTGTGCTTCTTTGAAGTAAAATACATACATACTAATTTATAAACATTTTAATCATAAATCATGAGTTATTTGTGTTTACTAAGGTAAGGATGCAGTAATACAGGGAAAGTGTTTGATTTTGTTTTGTTTGGGGGGGCGTCACACTCAACAGTGATCGAGTCTACTCTGGCTTGGTGCTCACTTGTCATACCTGGCTCACTTGTCATAATTTCACCTGTCATACTAGGCCCCAGTCTCCCACATACAAAGCATGTATTTCAACCCATTACCTAGTTCTCTGCTCTCAAAAATGTTTCTTAAAAATCAAAGTATTGTGTACCAAATAAAAGCTAATATTTCACATTTAAATATATATTAAATATATATTTCACATTTAAATAGCTAACAACCTGAGAATGGAGGTATTTATTACAGTACAGAATGGTTTTTTATGTTTTTTTATGATGAAATGTTTGTTCTTTTTAATTTTTCAAACAAATTTAAAGGCTAAGAAGAGTTATGTGTGTATCTGAAGAAATTAGGGATGAAATTCTTGGTAAATTTGATGGTATATAGGGGTTACTGTGGTTCTGATGGTACTTGGGAACCAGTTCTTGGGGTAAGAATCAAACAGGTCAGCTGTGGTGCAAGGCAAGTGCTTTAACTCTTGTACTGCCCTGCTTCAATCTATTTTTTGGTGCAGGAAAGACCACAGTTTACTCCTGGCTTTGTGTTCAGGAATTACTCTTGGTGGTTTGCAAAGTACCATATGGGATATTGATTATTGAATTAAACTCTAGTTGGCTGTGTGCAAGTCGAACACCCTACCTTCTGCACAGCATCCCCCATTTTTTTTGGAGGGCTACATCTGCTGATGCTTAGTGCTAACTTCTGGCTTTGCACTCAGGAACTACTCCTCGCATTGTCAAGGTGCCAGAGTTCACAAGACCTTCAATCTGCAGGAGGCTGAGCAGGCAGGATTCTGACAAAATACTTCAGAACTTTTAAAAAAGAGAATTCAAGGGGCCTTAAGTCAGACTCCTAGGCCAGGAGAGGGAGAGAGAGAAAGAGGAGGAGAGAGCTTGGCTGGGACCAGGGTAAGGTTAGATTGAGGGCCAGGTAAAAGGAACAGGTATATAAAGTAAAGGATAAGCTGTCCACAAAGATAAAGCCAAAGTTCTGTCGAAATCAGGGAGAAAAGCCATAGCTAGGAGTAGAAACAGAAGTCAGATTGCTGCTGATTGGCCTCTTTCAACTGCCAATGACTCTCTGCTACAGCCTTACTGGGGGGTGGGGTGGGTATTTGAGCTTTATAGCTCCAGCCAGCCAATGATAGATGGAGCTGATCTTTCATAAAGGAACAGAGATCCCTTTTATAGCTGGTGCTGGACTGCTGCTGGGGTAATACAGTAATGTAGGACAGGACTCAGGGACCACATGGGATGCTGGGGATTAAATTGGGGGTGGCTGCTTTTGAGGCAAGTACCTTACCTGTTGTACCATCTCTCCAGTTCCTCTCTATTTATTCAAAATAATTTTGAAGGAGCGAATTCTAATGAGATACTTGACTGACTTAGCAGAAAAACTTCTCAGCCTCACAATTAATATTGAAAAGAACATGACACAACCTAATTTTTTCCAGGTAGGACTGGTCCTGATTGATAATTCTGGGGCCTTCTTTGAATGGAGGTGCAGCTTCCCCTTTCTGCCTGAAGAATAACAGTTCAAAGCCACACTGCACACCCTCTAATACAGAAATGGCCCAGTTCCTGAACTGAACCTCATCTGAGTGCCAAACCATCAAAATGTTTCAGCTTCTAGCTTCTGGACTAGCATGTGGAGCTGTGCGACACTTCCATATTTTAGTATTGTCAGCTCAGTAGGATCACAGCAAATCTCATGAGGAAGTTTCATAGTGGACTACCAAGTGCAATGAACCTAAATAATAACACAAAAGGCTCAACTAGCACCAACCAGCCCAGTAAATCCTCAGACAGGGACTTCAGTAACACCGTTCTGAGATAAAAGAGTGATTGTAAATTGATTCAGTGATCTAAGTTTAGATAATTCCACATGTCTTTGTGCTATAGCAGACGTTATGAAAATTTGTATCTATAAAAGGTCAAGCTGGGATGCTGGAGGGAAGTTCATGGTGGTAGAATTGGTGTTGGAACATACATTGCCTCTGAAACAACTGTATTATTACAGCTTGGTAAAGGACAGTGTTACAATAAAATGATGAAAAAGTAGTAATGCTCAGAAAATGTCTAGAAGCATTAATGCAGATGTTAGCCTTTTATATAGTATATATTGACACAAATTAAAAAGAATCTTCTAATAGAAGTTGTTATTTCCTCTTTTTCCTGATCTGTTACTAAGGAGTCCACAAAAATAGATATCATATGCATCTTTTATTTTGGATAACCCTTGACTGACGATTGCATATTGTAGGATAAGTAGCCTTTTAAGTGCTTATGGTATTCAATGAAAAGGAACAACGCAAGATGAACGTGTTTAGTAGAGGCTCACGGAATTTTTATTTGAAATGTTCATTTGATCAAAACTCTACAAGTTCTCATGATTTTCATAATGACTTGCAGCTTACTGTTCACCTTTTAAGAATTTGTTTATTGATGTGACAAGTACACTGGACACTCAGCTTTAAAGAATTATTCACTAGTTGCTAAAATGCCTTGTGAAAAATCAAATCCCAAACAAGTTTAATTATCTGGACTAGAAGCCTTCTCCTTGTGTAGGTGAAAAAAAGTATATTTGTCTGTATATTCTGTTATCATTTTCATTGGCAGACTATTGTGTTTTCAAATTGCACACACAATTCGTGATATGAAAGGATTGATTGCTTCTTTGAAAGTGAAGTGCTGTGTTCTTTTTGACTATACTTTCAGCTGCGACTAAAATGCCATGCTCATTTGACATTATGTACAACATAATTACTTGAGTAGGTGGTTCATATATGAGAAGTACCTGACTCATTAGCAGCTTAGTGTACAACCCCCATCCCAGTTCTCTCCATCAGTGACTCATACCCACAATCTTGGGATCATCATGAATAGGAAGCTTGGGCTTTGAGGGTAAAAAAAGTAAAGGGGGGGTGTCTCAAATATAGTTAAGGATTGCTGACCATGAAGAACCACAGGACCGAAGTCAGGGTAAAGGAGGCCTTGTGTAATAACCCACTTCACATGCATTTGCCTTTTTATCATCAGTTTTTGCAAAGTGTTTTGAACATGGTATCGTACTAGATCTGAAAAAGTGGCAAGAAGGAAATGTCTAGTTCTTGTCTTACATGAAAGTTGTGGAAAAAAGATGGAAGCATATGTAAAGCAACTTGTCCAGGATTACATGGTTAGTGACAGTATCTAGTTAGCTAGAAGCTAGAATTTGTCTGGTATTTGCATACTTGCTTTATCTGTTTCTGGAGTGCTTGTTGTTTGTCAGAGGTTATGAGGTATGATCCTGATGAGATGGACTAAAGCCCAATTTAGGGAGTATTTATATGCCATGCAAGGAATGCTTTATGTGATTGAAAGCTAAGTGTTGATGTTTCATATAGAGAATAAAATTAGGTTTACATTTAGCAAGAAAACTTCATGATTTGGGGAATAGATTATATTGGATATGGTAGTGGTGAATGTTTGAAGGAATATTAGGACAACTTTTGGAGTAGTCACTAAAGGAAATGCTGATTCCAGGGCCATTGGAAAACCGTACTATATTAGTTAAGGCACTTGCCTTGGATGTAACCTAGTCGAGTTCAATTTCTTGGTCCTTGAGCAAATGCTCAAAGGTTACTCCTGGCTCTGCATTTAGGAATCACTTACTCGTATGGGGAACCATACGAAATGCCAAGGATTGAATCCAGGTCAGCCACATGCAAGGAGAATTCCTAACCTCCCCGGTGCTATGGCTCCTATGATACTTTCTTATGATGCTGGATCATGGCCCGCCATGCCAAACTCCTTCTCAGCCACAGTATCATGAGAATCAAAGAAGCTTCGAACTATTATTCTTGAGTTTCCTTTGAAACAAGTGAATTGTGAAATTCCTTAGAAAACTGTGAGAATGTTCTCATGGATAACTTCTCCTATTGCAGCAATTAATTTTAGTTCAGTGTTTCAAACCTGTGTCAGGCCTGGTGTGCTTCAGTCTGTCCAGTTAATGAGAACACCTACAGTAGTCCTGACTTGTTACTAGCAGTGCAACACTATCAGATACATTACACATAAAGCTTTTCAACACTCTCATACATGAAAACAATTTTTTGTTTTTTGTGTTTGGGTCACACAACAGCTATGCGCAGAGGGTTATCCTGGTGCTGGGCACAAAAGGAGTTATTCCGCAAAGGGCTTGATGGGCCATTGGGAGACTGAGTCCGTTTGTGTGCAAGGCCAGACAGCCTATTCCACTATACTGACTCACAGACTGGCCCTAATAGTATATTCTTAAAAAAGTTGTTACATTATAATTATGTTTGAGTACGAGAATATTTTCTAAAGTGCAGGCTATTATAAACTTAAGAATATATTCTTTTAAGATAAATTGGGCTAATAGTTAGATGTGTTAAATGCATTTTTGGCTTACCATGGTTCAAGCAGAAATAGATAGAGAAGGCCCACTGTAAGGTAAGAAGGATTTCTATGTGGATTGCTGTTTTATTGGGTCTTCTACTCATTATTCCTATTTACTCGTAGCTATTGTCAGTAACTTTAAAACATTTTTTAGTCCATCCATCTACCCCTTTTATTTCTTCTGGACCATTTTTTTTAATACAGGTCTGGTTCCTGTAATGTTTTTATGTCATCATATTTTTTTCCTTCATTTGTAGGTTGATTTTTAAAGTTGATGCTTGTAATAGGTTTTGTGCTATCATATCAGTGTCCATTTTCTCTAAAACATGAATGTGTTCTAGGGCTCTTGTTTTAGTTCTCCCTTCTTGCCTGTTGCTTTAGTCACATTCCTCAATTCTTCTATTATCTTATTTTTGTTTTGGAGCCATGGCTGGTAGTGCTCAGGAATCACTTCTGGTGGTAGGTACCAGGGAACAAGCCAGTGTTGGCTGTACGTAAGGCATGGGCCATACCTCCTGTACTATTGCTTTGGTTCCAATCCTTCTAAAATCTTAATATTTTTGTGGGGAGGCACACTGATAGTGTTGAAAGTTTATTTCTGACTGTGCTCAAGGATCACTCTTCGAATGCTTGGGGGACCACATAGTGCCTGAGGCAAAGTATTCTGACTCACTGTACTCTGACCCCCCCTCTTAATATTTTAACTACTCTGATTGGTCCATTAGATTCTGCTGGTCTTACTACCCCTTCCTCTCTGCTCTGAGTGAATAAAGCACTGTTGCCTGAGCAATGACTTTTGTTTGGGTTCTTGATTTCTTGGATCCCAAGCCATCCTATTTCTCATCTTACTCTTTTGTTAAAACACATCTTTAAATACTCCCCCTCCCATGCTTATCTGGGGTAAACCATCTGAATTAATCTTCATCTGAAAATGTTTCTAGTCTGTGCTCAGAAATGTGTTTCAGTGTTGTTGAGAAATAACCCAAACCGAGGCCCTTCAACAGAGACTCCCAATTCAGCTGTAAATAAATACAAATCATGCTATTACTTGTCTTTGTTTCCTCAATCTATGTTATGAAATGATTCTTCACTGCATTTTCACTGTTGTTTAATTTTTCTTTATAGCCTTCATACTTTTGAATTTTAGAAATTGCCACCAGATATTTTTGGGTTCATTGTGTCAGAATTTGTTATAAAGAAAATAAATTAAGGACACTTTCCCTAACTGGAAAATAGTATCATAAATTAAATAGAAAAAAAGCCTTTAAAATGTTTGAAAAAGAAAATCCCTTCTTAATTGATATTTAAGAATCTTTTGTCAGTGACAAAGTAATCTGTAATAGTTCATCTTTGTAGCAGAATTGAGTTTTATCTTTTGTTTTGGGGCCACACCCGGTGGCATTCAGGAATTACTCCTGGCTCTGTACTCTGAAATATTCCTGACAGGCTCGGGAGACCATATGAGATGCCAGGGATTGAACCCGGACTGGCCATGTGCAAGGCTGTGCTCTGGCACCAAGTTTTAACTTTTTAAAACAGTCAATAGATAAAAAACAAAAATAGTTTAGACTTCTGAGTTGTGGCATTCTTAGGTCAGCTCTGTTATCCTTCCTTTGAAACAACTGTTGAGATGAAAAAACGGTGCAGATATACATTCCATTACCTGCAATCCTGCTTGCCAGAGAGATGTATTTCATTGTTTTAGCATAGTGCACGGAGCTATCTCTGAGTCTGTATGAGAATTTTTCTTACATGTATAAGAGTTGAAGATGTGTTTTTTTAATGAAGAAAATGGAATTAAGTTATCATCATTAATACAAATTATAACTACTTGATAAAAAAATGTGTGAAATAATCCTTTTTTAGGGTGGGGCACACCAAAAACCAAAAAAGCTACACCAGTTGATTCTCAGGGTTACTCTTGGCTCTGTATTCAGGAATCACTCCTAATAATACTGAGGGGACCATATGGGATGCCAAAAATGTAACCTGAGTTGGCCTTTTACAAGGCAAACAACCTCCCACTGTAATACCACTCCAGCTCTCTATATGTGAAATAAACCTATGGAAAAAAAATTGGCCTGAAAGTAGGAATGACAGGAATAACAATTTATAAGATAAATGAGGTGCTCTGTCATGAAACCCAGAGCAAGCGAGTTGCAAAAACAACCTGATCCTATCTATAAATAAGGCAGATTAAATAAGCCACCAATTAAAATGGAAAGAACATAAAAATGAACTGGTTCTGGAGCCAATGTGTCATTCCTTTGCTCTCATCACAAGTGGTCCTCATTAGTTGCACATCAACTCTTTGACATGGGGAATTGTTAACTGGCTCTGATATACAAATGCTTCATTTTAATGTTGGAGAAATACATTTTATAGGATGACATACAGCCTTCATCACCCACTTTATATATTGGAAAAGGGTTTTTTTTTTTGTGTGTGTGTGTTTGAAGATTTTTATACCTCATTCCTGATAAACTGCTTCAAAGAATTAAGAGCCACTGTTACTGGACAAAAAAATCATGAATCTATTTTCATGACTAATAGTTTTTGCTGCTGAATAAATGCAGACCTACATGTATATCTTTGAGAGCCAATCTCTGGCTTTCAAGAAACCGCTACATTGGTTCTTCCCTCCCAGGATACCTCCACACATTAAGGAAAGGGAAATATTGTCAGAAAGTTTTAAAATGTTAGTGATAAACTTATATTTTTGCACATACTTCTATATGTATTTAGTACTTATACTCTGGAAATAACTGTAATCTTGACAGCCTTTATATCAGGATGCAGTAATGTTTAAGGTACCACCTATGCCTATTATTCACCTAAGCAAACAAAGATTACACACATTAAAATTGCTCAATAAATGTTGAATGAAATGTGTTAAAATCATATTCCTATTGTTTCCTTTTAGATATTTGCTATGTTGATGTGTTGAAAGCCCAGATACTTTGTTTCTAGCATTACTGGCAAGAGTACATTTGATCTAAGAATTAAAATATGAACAAAACAGCTAGTTCATACTTAGATTTTTAAAGGAATTTCAGTAATGCATTCTCACTTCCATTGTATTTGTAGTAAGGCATAATTTTTGTGTTGTTTAATAATGCAGATTACATAATATAGCAAGTATATAGTGAGTAGTTTTCTCTCTCTGAACTTCCTATATTTTTATTAAGTGTCTATCACAAATGCTTAGTAAATTGATTTGACATACATTACAGAGGCTAGGCGATATACAGTGCTTGGATAGGTGTTTGTCTGACATGTGCTGGACCAGGATCAGAGTTCTGATACTATATGGTCCCCCACACAGCATTGAGTGCAGCTTTGGGGGCCCTTGAACACTTCTTACTATAGGCCCCAGAGGTCACAGCAACAGAGACCTGGCCTGGGTGTCTTGAGCACTGCCAGGCTCAAATAGCATCATATACTCAGGCCCTTACACAGAACTGATGGCTCAGTTGGTGGACAATCACTGATGCAGCTCACTAAGACCCCCAGAGAACCACTTGGGCTCCCCAAATATGGACATTTTACCATCGTTCTTTAAATTATTGTCATTGTTTTTGATGACCTCTTGTGTTAAATCATGTTATTTTTGTTTTTGTTATTCTCAAATATCTATCTATATCTAGCTATCTATCTTAGTGAACTCAAACCATGTCTCTTTAAATTTGAGTTAATAAATAAGAGTTTTAGGAATTTAGATTTAGAACAAATGGTTCTGATGATAGTAAATGTATTTGGAATATCGGAATTTGGAACTGGGGATGTGTCTTAAGTGATTCCCTCTGCTTTTCTAATGGGTTCCACCAGTACCCCCAAGTACCCCAGGACCACCAAGAATGACTTCCACAACTAACAAGGAATTATATATAGAATTATGCTATCTGAGTTTGAGTATCAGCTCTGGGTTTATTACTGGCATTTTCTTTTTTATCTCTTGATGTTAATTTTACTTGTCCTATCTCTTTCAAAAGGTAATTATAAAAGTCAATCTAAAATTAGTTGAAAAGCACTTGTAAGCTATTAAGCCACATATATATGATTATAATTATTATATAATCAGTATATGTAAGATTATAAGTAATTATAACATTTGAAAGTAACTCATGATAGATATTTCCAGTAAGCAGATCTTTGCAATAGACTGACTCATATTCTTTCTTTAGGCAAGTACATAGTCAAATTACTTAGTAAGGATCCTATTTATACCATTCGAAATCTTTACCTGAGCATGTGGAATCTGTAAAGACTATAACCTCTCTTCAGGTTTTAATCAACTTTGTATCAAAATGTTTTTTCTAGGGGCCAGAGAGAGCATGCATGGGGTAAGGCGTTTGCCTTTCATGCAGAAGGTCATTGGTTCGAATCCCAGCATCCCATATGGTCCCTGGAGCCTGCCAGGAGCGATTTCTGAGTGTGGAGTCAGGAGTAACCCCTGAGCACTGCCGGGTGTGACCCAAACCAAAAACCAACAACAAATTCCAGTTCTCTACCAAGCTACCCCCCTCACCCACCAACAGAACATGACAACCTTATATGCATAAATCTGGCTTAGGTCTGGTTAACGCCATTTGCTGTGCTGTTGCATTAGAAACTCTTCTTTTTGTAAGATAGGAGACCGGTGGTGCTGGGGGTAGGGGGTACATTATCTGGCAAATCTAGCACAACAAAGACCATTCACACTTATAAAATGTTTAGCATGGGTCCAATCACACAATAAGCCTGAGAGATTACCAAGGATGTTTTCATAGTGTCCAAGAAAGGGTTCTCCACTGTATTGTAAAGCATTTGTCACAAAGGAAAGGAGAAATAGGATTCTGGAATAGTAAGATCTAAGTTTATACATTTATACAAAGCGCATAAATTTATATTAACAAAATAGCCTCTTTATTTTAAAATTATTATTATTATTTTATTATTATTTTAGTTGTTGTAGGAGTCATACCTGGCAGTATTCTGTATCAAATAACACACACAAATGCAAGGCAGATGCTGTAACAACTGACTACTTCTCTATGTGTATACTTTTTAAATTGAAATTTGGGGATAGAGAGGTAGCTCCAAGGGCTAGTTGTAAGCTCTGCACTCCAGAGTCTTAGGTTCAATTCTCGATATAACATGATCTCATAAGCACAACCAGTATCTGTCACTGAACTACAAACTGAGAGTAATTCTTGAATATCAGTAATTATCTATATAGTTGTAATTATTTGCTGTAGGAATCTTTTCTGGTTTTTGGATTAAATTTCCTAGAGAATAAATGAAACAGCCCTCTGAGAAATGTGGTACTGAAGTGGAAAGAAAATTTCAGAGGATGTAAAAATATTTAGAACACACTGTTTAGATTTAATTTGAAGAGATGAGGGCCATACCTGGTCACTCCCAGTGATTGTTTACTCCTGGCTCTGTTTACTCCAGGGGTCACACTGGTGTTGTGTATGTAAATATTTTAGGGGATTACTATGTTACTCACCCTAAACTGATTGGTGATTGTGCCCTACCCTAGGGTGTGACCTGGCATTCTGCCGTCACCCTAGGGTAGTACCTGATTCTGCTTCCACCATTGGTTGGTATCTGATCCCACCATTGGGTGGTACCTGATTCTGGTGGATAAAAACAAGAGTCTGTGGAAGGCCAGGGCTTTTTGGCTGGAACTGAAGCTGGGTCTTTGGACTTCAGTCTCGTCCACCGAATAAAGCAAATATTTCAACGAGCTGACTGTCTGCGAGCTGTTTACCCGCCGTTTCACCTCAGAACCATCGGCTAGACAGGGTGGCAGACGCGTGCTCCGAGCTGGAAGGGAAAGACCTCATCCTCCATCCCTCCATCAGTCAACCTCTTCAGGGGCTGACTTGCTACACACTGGGATCTTTTTCATTGACTGTACTAAGGAGATTGTATGTGATGCTTGGGTTTGAACTGGAGTTGGCCACATGCAACACAAATGCTGTGGGTCCAGACCTATTGTTTACATTTTTAAATATGGCATTTTGGTGGTCATTATGTGCTTATTTAACAAAAAGTTATGTGCTCAAGAAATATTGTTGAGAAGTTTTAACTTTGTAGGATGTATATATACATGTAGAAAGACATGCCAGAAAGCTAAAGAAGTAAAGATATTTAGAATGTTAAATATTTATGTATTACAGGGGAAATATAGCATAAAGTGTAAGGAGAAGGAACAAGAGATGGAAGGTGAATGAGAAAGAGTTAATTTTATAATTGTAACCTTTGAAATTCTCAAAGAAGAAAATGCAGAAAAGTGATGAGCTAGAGAAGTAGAAGGAGGGAAGGACCTGCCTTTCATACCTTGGGAGGGAGTCGGTTGGTTAGAAGCCATTTGACTGGAGCTTACTAAGGGAGAGTCATAAGAGATAAGCCCAGAGAAGTAGTTGAAATTATGCTGATAGGTTAGGGTCCTGTAAGTTGGACAAAAATATAAAGTAAATAGGAAAGAGCACAGAACCAGTCCTGAGCACTAGGCAACTCCAAAATCTCCAGTTCTGGGTGCTAAGAGGGAAAAGGCAAAACAGACTGAAAAAGAGACAGAATGAAATAAAACTAGGGCAGTGTGGTGCTTGGAAGCCAAGTGAAACAAGTGTTCCAAAGAGGGAGGAAGTGATGGTATCTGTTAAATGCTCCCAGTGGACCTATAAAGAGAACTAGGAATTAACCTCAGGGTTTAGCAATGGGACACTCAAGCCATCTGTTTTGATGGAATGATAGGAGCAATTACTGTCTAATGTGGGTTGAAGAAGGAGAAATTAAAGACAAGGAGTGCAAGAGATTAATGGTGACTAGAAAGGTGTGGAGGAGTGGAAGAACCAAAGTCTTCTGGGTCTTCTTGTCTCCACCTAATTTTCACGTCGATCACCTAACTTGTGATGCCTGGATTTGGTTTGAAGTAGCCATATTATCACAGACTTGAATAGATATATATGGGGTTTTAAAATCGCAATAATGGTTGTGCCTGAGTTGATCCAGAATGATTTTCTAAAATGATAAATGTGTTTGTAAATTTAAGTTTTGTAATTAGTTTAATGATCTAATAATTACAATATTTCAAAAACTTTAGTGAGATAAAACTAAGCTTTTCTATAAACTGGTCTTCTGAAGATACATACAGAAAAACCCAAATAAATGAAAAAGCCCATGTAGTAGACTCTGAAATAAAACTTGTAAGCTTGATTTCTATTCATTTGGCTAGATTAGACTTCTTGTTAACACACACAAAAAAAAATTCCTAAGAAAGAGAAGTGTTTGTGATTTAACGTTAATCTGAAACAGTATGATTAATGCTTTTTGTCTTCTCTACTCCGTCCAGATGTCCTTTCAAGGTTGTTTATAATTCATTTTCACTGCAGGGTAGGTTAAGTGACAGAAGCAGGTTTAGGCTACAGAGAGAGAGAGAACCTCTGGCAGTCATCATATATTTCTAAGCAGTCACAAGTGAGCATATTGCTGTTCTGATTTAGGTATACAGAGTTGGAATACTGCAGTTTGTCCAATAAAAAAAATAAAACACACAAATCTGAGGATCCTGTGACTATATGATCTTGCATTGCAAAAAGAATGACTTTATAGAAGTAAAGAAAGTTAAGAATCTTGAAATAGAGAGCTGGAGCTGATCCTTGATTGCCCATGTGGGCCCCAGGTATTATGTGAATGTTTAAAATGGGAAGAAGGAAAATGGCGATGGCAAAGACATGTGGTAGGAGAAGGATCCAACCTTGCTGGTTTTGTTGATGGAGGAAAGAACCAAAAGTCATAGAAAGCAGACATCTTTTCAGATCTGGAAATATAGCTAGACGAGAGCCAAAAAATAAATTGTCCCAAGCCTGACTACCCAAATAAAATAGGTTCTCTTTTCTGGATTCTAGTAAGGAATATAGTCTTCCTGTACCATAACTTAGTTTGATGAGACTCTTTGGACTTCAGATCTATAGAATTGTAAGCCAGTAAATCAAGTTTGTGGGACTTTGTTTATTGCAGCAATAGACAACTAATCTAAGGCTCTAACTGAACTAGTTCATTTATCACAGAGCACCATTTTTTTGCTGAAGAAATAACTCACAATAAAAGAAGCTTAGCTAATCTTGGGTGTTTGGCTGACACTTTCTCTAAAATGGATGTGATGATCTTGTTACTTCAAGGAAAACAGTGACAGTTTTGGAAAAGTTTGTGCTTTTTCATTTAGTACTGTGAGATTTGATTTCTTTTTTTACTTGAAAAAATATTTTATAATTTAAACACCATGGCTATAAGGTTACTTTTATTAGAATTTTTTTCCACAGATAAAGTTATAATTGAGTTACAGTCATGTAATGTATAACAACTTTCACCAGTGTGCATTTCCTGCAGATTTCTTTTCTGTTTGTTTTTGGGAGAGAACCATACTTGGCAATGTTCAGGGGATAAATCCTCCCTCTGCACTCAGGAATTACATGGGGTAGGGGGAAACCATAAGGAATCATTCCCTGATCAGCCAGGTTCAAGGCAAGTGCCCTACCTGCTATGCTTTGGCTACAGCACCAGGTGAGGTAAAATGTCTGATGAAACTGATTATGTGATATTAACAATGATTATGGCTGATGCTATGCTTTGGCTACACAATGGGGTCTGATTTTTTGTGATATTAACATGCATTTTTTTCTTGTTCTTTTTCTTTCTTTTTTCAATTTTATAATAATAATTTTTATTTTGACCAAAGTGAATTACATATCTTTCACAGTAATATTTTAGTACATATTGACATTGAATCAGAGGAATTCCCACCACCAAAGTTGTCCTCCCTCCAACCCCTCATCTCCCCCATTCCCAGCATGCATCCCATATCCCCCTCCCTTACCCCCCAGGCTGCTAGTATAAGTGATCTTCTCTGTGTCTAGCTTGTTGTATATTAGGTATCGATTCTGTTGTCATTGGCTTCGGATTTGGTGTTTGAATTCGATCATTTTTATTACTACTCAGTGATCATACAACTGTTTGGTCTTGGTACCCTCTCTTATTTCCCCCTCAATTTGAGAGGCAGAACAAGATGGTTCAAGTTATGTGGTTCTATTTGAAGAAAAGAAAAAAATAAAATGGGGTAAAATCAAACAAGCAAAAAATGGGTGGAGTCCTTCTAGAGGCTATAAATATCAATTTGAGAGAAGGGAAAAAGGAAGAGAAACACAAAACAATACAAAAAGAAAAATCAAACAAAAATTCAAAAGGCACCACAGCAATAAAGAAAACTACTACACAATAACTACGGTCCTGAAATAAAAATAAAACAAAGCACAAAAAATGAAAACAACAATAATAAAAAAACCAAAACAAATTATTTTTGTGCTTTTTTTTTTCTGCATAGGCACATTAAATATTGGGGAAATTAGAAAGGGAATTCCCTTGGCCTAAAAGATATAGGGTTTCTCTGCCCTTGAAGTATACTGTCATGGGAATAGCTACAGACTCCATACATGTTCATTTACTCTCCCCTAGGTTCTTTTGTTGTGTATGGAAAACTTCTGCTCCATCATGGATGATAAAATCGGACCTCTGTATCTAGAGATCTTGGTATCTGCACAGGTCAAAGAACAGAGCCTATGATGAAGTCTTTCTTTACGGTTCTAGAAGTTCTGTTCCATCACTGCTGTTTTAATCAGGTTTCTGTAGTTGGTGGTCTTGGTTTTTGCACTGGTCCTAGGTTGAAGCCTAGGTTAGAGTCTTTCATTATGTTTCCAGATGACCTGTTCAGTTGCAGTTGTCTCAGTCAGACTTCTGGAATTAGAGATCTTGATTGGTGTACAGACTGTAAGCCAAAGCCTAGACTAGTGCTTTTTTTTTGGTTCCAGGATAAGTTCTGCCCAGTCATGGTTGTCACAGTCAGTCTTCTGTAGATAGCGATCTTGGCTTTTGCACAGATCAAAGGATAACAACTCTTCTGATTTCATCTTATCGTTAGATGGTGAACGAGCTCTTAGATCAAGTTGTTGCCTTTTCCTCATTGTCAGGATATCATATCAAAACTGGCACATAATGGTGTCAGAGCAGTATTAAGAATGTCCCAGAGGGAGTTTGGTTCCTGGAGCTGTTGTGGAGAACCGTGTTGGTTCTATGTCTGGAATCTAGAATTCAGGGTTGGATGGTCACTGTTTAATCACCTGGAGTCTAAATTGGGTCCACATGACATATGTTCAAGGTGGGAGGTGCCCTGTATTATAAAAAATGTATGAGTTCTTATCCCTAGTAGATACGAGCTTGTTTCTATACTAAAATTTCCCTTTTTTTTAGTATGCCTTTGCAGGAAGAAATGGTGCTATATCATATTGATGGTGCATTTGTGGGTAGGAATGTCAGGCTTCATCCTCTTTGTGCCCTGGTTTTGACCTGAGGTATTATCTCAGGCAAGACATTTTATTGTAGGTCTTTGTACCAAGCAGAAGCAAAAGAGGTGAAGTTAAGGAAGAGAAGAAAACAGAAACAAGACAAATATATATAAATATAAATATATATAAACATAAACATAAATATATATATACTCATATATATAAAGAAAAAAATTTAAAAAATGAATTAAAAAAGTAATTAAGGGAACAAAGTGATGCAGGAGACTACATTTGGGAATAAACAGGTTAAGAGGTAGTATTATATATGTCTTAAACTTATAAAGGAAATATAGGCTTCCCCATTGTCTTTTGAGATTTTCTGTGGGGTGTGGGATCCAGGGCACATTTTTATCACATACCCTGGCCTTCTTGAGATTGAGAAAAGGTTTGCAGCAGAGAGGTCTCGGGTAGAGTTCTTGCTCTGGGGATTCTTCTGGAACTTAGTCTGGTATCAAACAACAGTCCACATTTGGGAGATGTGAGAAGGTTGTAATTTCTTGCCAGGGACGAGGTGTGGTGTCCCTTCACTTGGGTGCTGGGTAATGGCTTATTGGGGTAGGAGGTCGTCCTTGATACTAAATGAGTTAAGAACTGAGGGTAGGGGCTGGGAAGTTGGCGCTAGAGGTAAGGTGCTTGCCTTGCAAGCGCTACCGTAGGATGGACCGCGGTTCTATCCCCCGGCGTCCCATATGGTACCCCCAAGCCAGGAGCGACTTCTGAGCACATAGCCAGGAGTAACCCCTGAGCATCAAACGGATGTGGCCCAAAAACCAAAAAAAGAACTGAGGGTAAAGAGCTTTAATAAGGTGGGATATCAGGTTGGGATTGGGGGGTGAAGGGATAGTAGGATTTCTGAAGGGGGAGAGGGGATAGTATATAGGAAGGGCTATATACACTATAGGCATGGGTTGTTTACAATTTAGGTTTGGCTCTCATGGAGGAATCCTCTCTCTATGTGCTCAACAATGGGCATTTTTGATAAACTTAACAATATTGTGATGTCCACATTTCATAATCCATTGAACTAATATTTACAAATTGTCCAATGAATAAGTTACAAAATCAAGCATTGGCAAAAATGAAAGATAAATTTTGGTGGAGGGGCATACCCAGCATTGTTTAGGGGTAACATCAATTACCATAGTAATATACATATAGGCACTTAGGAATTACTTCTGGTGATATTTTGGGGACCATATGATATGCCAGAGACTGGACCTGGATCTCGCCAAATGCAAGGCAAGTGCCCTATTTGCTTTACTATTGCTTTAGCCCCAACAGAATAAATTCTGATGGAAGAATGTATATAGAAAGTTCACCAATACAGTTCCAGATTTAAGAAAATTTTACTTTTTTTTCCCAGGGCTGGAGCAATAATACAGCAGGTAGAGTACGTGCCTTGCACGCAGCTGACTTGCGTTTGAGGTAATCCCTGAGTACCAACAGGTGTGGCTTAAACACTGAAAAAAAAGAAAAAAAAACTTTTTTGGATGAAATGGTATTAACAGTTTCCTGAAAAGTTTATTTTTCACTGATATTTTGTGTGGGGTTGAACTTTCTTCATATACTTTAAACAAAGCAACATATTGTAGCTTTGAATTGGATTAAAAAACTATAAGAAAATTTATTTACTTTCTATTGAGTTTGATAGTAAAATTTTTTTCAAAAATGTAAAAAAAAATCCCTAATCTTGCCTACATAGGTAAAAATAAAATATTTAAATAATAAATTATATAATGTGATGTATGTAGTGATAAACATGATATAATTACTTATGCTATTTCTGATAAATTATTGAATTATTTAAATTTTAAAATATATAATGACTCAAGTGATTTGTTTAGCCCCTGAACTTTTTCTGTTTGATTTTGTTTCTTGGTGCCACACCTGGAAGTGCCTTTCCTGGTTCTGTACTCAGGGGTAACCCTGGCAAGGCTTAGGAGACCATATGTGGTGCTGGGGATTGAACCTGGATCCCCTAATATATAAGGCAAGTGTCTCATCTGCTGTACTATTGTTCTAGTCTTAGAACCACTTTTTACAATGATAAAGATCTGGTAAAAAAAGATCAGGTAAAAAAGTACTGCTGGAGAGTTAGCATGAGGTAAGCCATTTGTCTTGCATGCAGAAGAACGGTGGATTGAATCATGGCATCCCATATAGTCCCCTAGCCTGCCAGGTGTGATTTCTGAGTGTAGAGCCAGGAGTAACCCCTGAGCACTGCTGGGTGTGACCCCCAAACCAACCAACCAACCAACCAACCAAGTAACCCCTGAGCACTGCCGGGTGTGACCCCCAAACCAACCAACCAACCAACCAACCAACCAAACAAACAAACAAAGAAACAAACAAAAGTACTGCTGGAGTTATGCTGTGAGGTTACAAAGGAGATTATAAAATTTTGCTTAAAGTGATCTATTTTTTCAGAATAATAGTTACTATTATTAACTACACGTACATGAGAAAAGATCTAGAAGGGGTTTATTGATGTTTTAGAAGTGATAGTTTCTGGATTTTCTTAATTGAACTTGTCTTTATGATTTTATTATTTAACATAAAGTGCATGTATCATAAAACTCTTATAAAATTTTTAACTTGTTCCTTTACAGAATGTCATTTTTTATAATAATGTACAATCATATATATATTTTTTTTGGTTTTTGGGTCACACCCGGCAGTGCTCAGGGGTTATTCCTGGCTCCAGGCTCAGAAATTGCTCCTGGCAGGCACGGGGGACCATATGGGACGCCGGGATTCGAACCGATGACCTCCTGCATGAAAGGCAAACGCCTTACCTCCATTCTATCTCTCCAGCCCCAATGTACAATCTTATAAAAGTAGAATATGTTTTATAAAAACTGTGTCTTATGTTGTCATTATTTTTAGAGATTTAATAGAAAGTTTATGCTCCAAGTACTTTGCTGAACATCAATGCTTATTTATTTATCATGTAGTGTTGGGTAGACTGACCCAGGAGATAATATTAGGTAATTTTTTTTTATAAAATAGCTGTACATTAACAACTTTACTAATCCTGATTTCCTGTCTGAATTTAGTCTTGTAAGATGGTATTATAATGGTGATGTATATAAAATTACTGTAGATATTTAAGATCATAGCAGCCATAGTGGCTTCCTGGTGAGTGCAATTAATCATAAACAGCCACTGTCACAGAAAGGCTAGTGTTTGATGTCTGGCTTTGATATAATCACACTATCTCTGATCTCATCTTTCTCTTAAGATTGGGAACCGTCATATTTGCTCCCTTGATTTGGTTAACATGATTAGAGAGTGGGTTCAGTTAATCTGCACAATCTAGAAAAGTTCCTTATCAGTAAAGTGAGGATAATGCTAGAATTCTCTCCACAGAGTGTGGGAAGGATTAAAGGAGATAAAATATATAAAGCATTAGGAACAGTGGTTGTCAGCAAGTCCTAGATAAATGTTGGCTGTTATTATCTCCAATGTATACAGAGTAAGTCCACAACAGCTATTATGTGCAAGAAACTAATTATTTCTACTACTATTCATTTCCTGGTTGTGCATTTTCAATTAACAGTGGTTCTGCACAAGCTTACCTTTCTTAAGCAGATATCTCTGAATCAGGCAATTCCATTAGTACTATTTCCCAAAGAAAACATTAGAATTTGGGCAAGAGCCTATTACCTGATATGGGAAGCTGAGAAGAACCAACATTTTTATTGGGTAGAGGGGATCACCTGTTTTCTCATTAGTTTCTTCATTTGCAAACACATATAGAAACAAAAACTTATGTGCCAAAGCTTGGGCTAGGGGACAAAGAGGAAGGGGACCTCTGTGGGGCAAGACCAGTGCCAATGGGTGAGTGAAGGCAGTGCTTTCTTAAAGTGCCTGGGCTGATGACTGCTACTGGCCTCCTGGATTGGGTGTCAGGTTTAGATGACTGTGGAGGAAATATTTTCCCGTGGATGGTGATGTCAAGCCAGCAGCACTAGCAGGCAGCAGCAGCTCTTATTCTTTATCTTGCTTCCTCCTTTTCTCTAAGGACAGATCATCATCTACTGCTTATGCCCTGTAGACAATTTGCTGGGAAGATTTTAGCAGTGATGTTTATGTTCCTCACATTCTATTGACTCATTAGGCTAAAAGAGAGACTATGAGTTTATTAAATATTTACAGTCACCAATACTTTTAGGAATATTTAATGAGGGCAAGGACATTTCTAAAGATTTTTTTCCTAAGGTTAAAAAAATCATAATTGGGAATTTGTATATTTGTGTATATTTTAAACTCAGGATTGATTATATTTCTAAAACATTGAGGGCGTCATTTCTCTAATTCTTTTTGTTTTCTAGACTAGTCTACAAATTTGAGATGCTTTTCTGATAAAATGTGTATATATTTTAAAAGAAGAGCCAGATGAGAGAAATGATATCTTTAAGCATCAGTTTTTCTGTTAGATATCTTGATTTCATTAATAATGGTAAAATGTGTGCTAAGTTCTTTGAGTCAGTTAGATCCAGGAATTTTCTATGAGCTAGGAGAGGAAACAGACACTCCTTGAAGTTGGTGAGCCATTTTCTGAAATGAGGCTTTATAAAGCCCCATGGATTTCTAATATCAATTAACCATCAAGTAGCTTTTGTGTTTACTTTACATAATAGCTCAGGCGGTTCTATGTTTGCAATAGATGTTGTCAGGTAGATAATTTGGTATGTGAGATTCTGTATCGTGAGTCTCTTGTGTCCCAAAAGATTTCATTCAATTAATTATTAAGTGCAGAATTCATGAAAAATATAATAATTTAATAAAATATAATATAAACCAGTGAATGCTGTTACACCACTTGAAATATATGAAAACCAAAAATTAAGCCTGATAAATAAAATGCTAATATACTGTGGTGCTAATGAACTGTCTTTAGTATATTAAAATAATGGCATTGATGACTTTGAAATTTTAATGTATGAAAATCCTACTTAAAAATCGTAATACATGTGGCCAGAGAGGTGGCGCTAGAGGTAAGTAAGGTGTCTGCCTGGACAGAGTGCGGTTTGATCCCCCGGCGTCCCATATAGTCCCCCCAAACAGGGTCAGTTTCTGAGCGCATAGCTAGGAGTAACCCCTGAGCATCAAACGGGTTCTCCCCCCAAAAAAAACAAAACAAAAAATTGTAATACAAAAGAGAATTTCAAGTATTTTATGACTTTTATTAATTAGGAGAATATTTTGCATGCCAATAATATGAGATTGTTAATGGCTTATTACTTACATTGTTAATGTACTTATTAAGTAGTTAAATATGGCATGGTCCCGCATGAATACTATTGGATGAAGTACATAACGTATTTTAATATAATAGAAAATTAGTAGCTTTGTAGTTCAAATATTTAAAAGTTTTGACTGATCTTAATGAAATATTAGTTGACTAGTGAGAGAACATATGAGTGTATCCTTTGGACATTCATGTTTTTAGATCCAATTTAGCAACCTTAGGATACTACAGTATTATTTGCATCCTCTGTTGCAAGTAAGTCTTAATGTTCCTGTTGGTTTTTAGCCATTTTGAAAAGCATGTTAAAAAGAACTGTTGAGACTTTATTTCTGTTCCCAGTTTTTCTATGTTGAAGTGTCTGATGCCTTTTTTCTGATATGCCATGAATACAGGTTGTTCCTGAAGCCCAGAATCTTTTATTTAATGGAATCCTCATTCAGGGTTACACCTTATCTTCTCTGGCTGCTAGAATTCCTTTAGTCTGGTGCATGAAGAAATATTTTATGTGTGACGGTTCTCTTAGGAAAGATGATGTCCATTATGTGTGTCCTTCTATATGCCCTCATTTGTTCTCTTGAAAGTGCAACTTTTCTTCATATCCTGTAATTTGCATTACAGTTGCCACCATTTTACAACATGGAATCAGGTCTTCTGTATGCAGGTTAATGGAAGATTAATGGAACCTGAAGCTAGAATATTTAATAACCTGGTAGAATTTCAAAACAGGTCTGCACCTGTATGAAAGGAGGAAATGAGCTTTGTATAACCACCTGCTATTTTGGGGTTTAGTTGTTGCAAATGAACACAATCCCAGAAATTCTCATAGATTTGTATTATGATTAGAACTCTTAAAGGCAAGTGTGATCTATAAATAGATCCTGGGGTCCCAGAATTGGAGAGGGCCAGGAGCTCATAGGTCACACTTTCAAGGATATTTGCAACCACAACTCCAATAGGATTCTTTTTGTTTCTGTTTCTTGGTTTTATTTCTCTTTTATTCTTAGGTTTTATTTTGTGTTAATCTAGCCTTGCTTTTTCTGGCACAAGCATCTAACCACCTGTGGTCTAGACTAACTTCCTGAGGAACTTGATATTTTTAATAGAAAAAAACTATCTCATATATTCTGTTTGGGGAAAATATATATTTTGTGTGTAGCATCTGGGGTTGAATCCTAGTTCTCACACTTGAAAGGGTTCCAATTGCTCTCTGCCACTGAGTAACATCCTAGGTCTGAATGGTATTAGGGAGAAGCTCAGATTGATCTGATTTGCCAGATGACACAGATCACAGGAATGCCCATTCCTGTGTGTCTCACTGCTTTTGCTTAGATTACATATTCATTATGATCTACTTTCTGGGGGATCCTAAGAATGAGCCACAGGGGAAGGCCAAGGAGTAGTGGTGTTGATTAGAACCATTAGTTCTAAATTAAAGTGGGCGCTATTTACAAAACAGTGCCTATTTTATCTGAAAAGTCATTCATAAATGATTTATGATAAGAATCACCTAACTTTTGGAAGCAGTCATGTACAGAAAACATGAACTCTACTAATTTGCTCTCTGATTTGGAGGTTGTATATTAGGACAAGATGTAGCATATACTGAACAGCTTTCTTCACTTCTTTATGTGGTCATTCACACTTTAAGTATATTATATGGAGCCTTTAAGTGTATTGGAAAATAAAAATTATTACATCATGAAAAATAGCACACTGCCACACATTCTATTAAAGAGTTGAAAGGTAGAGGTTGGTTTTTTTTTTTAATTAAATTTGGGAAGTCAATGTTAGATATACTTAAACTTTGACAAGAAAGGGGCTGTAGTGATAGTACAGTGGATAGGGCATTTGCCATACATATACCCAGTCTGGGTTCCATCTCTGCCATCACATATGAACCCTGAGCCCTGCAGGAGTGATCCCCGAACACAGAGCTAAGAGTAAGCCCAGAGCATAGCGGGGTGTGGCCCCATCAAAAAAAATTACAAACATTTGAGAGAGGCTTGGCATAATGAATTAGCAATACTTCTTTCAAATCATAATAAATCACATGAGTTTGATGACTTGAGAAGTACTGGTCTTGTAATTGCATTTTGTTAAGTGGGGAGAGCTCTGCCCAGGATACATGGACCTGGGATAAAGAATTTGATTTCTGCTTAGTCACCATTCAGAGTTCTCTTCCAAGTGACTTTCAAGCAATGACATTTCAGACTTCCAAAGTAGAGGTTTATTATTTTGGAAGTAATATATATGTGTCATCCTGGTTTCAAGACAGTGTCTGCCTGCCAGGTGTAGAGAAAGGAATGTGTTTTTGTCTTCCCAAGACATAAAATATTTACATTGCTTTCTAAACTAAAAGACAGAAAAATGAGATGGAGTCACCTAAACGTTGAGATGATTTTTCATATTACTTCATTCATCCAGAGACTGGGAGGAAGGGTTCATTGATACTTTAAGAACACAACAATGACCTTTTAAACAGCTACTGTTAGCTCTGAAATGGAGTCATTTTAGAATCACAATCTTTTCTGGAAAGTCATCATAGTCCCAACTGGAAAAAGGAAGGAGGGTCAGAAAGGGAATAAAATGATTCCTTTCTTGGACTGGAGCAATAGCACAGTGGGTAAGGTGTTTTCCTTGCATGAGGCCAACCTGAGTTTGGCCCCTGGCATCCCATGTGGTCCCTTGAAGCACTGCCAGGTAATTCCTATTTCTGAACTCAGAGCCAAGAATAACCCCTGATCATGGCTGGGTGTGGTTGAAAAACAAGCAAACACAAATTATTTATTATTTATTTATTTATTTATTTATTTATTTATTTTTTTAGTGGGGAGGGGTATTTTAGCACACTGTTGGAGTTCAGATTTCTCTCCAGGTTGTGCTCAGGGGACTATGGGCATTTTTGAGATTGAATCTGAATCATCTGTGATTCTATGAGAAGATCTGCGCTCTTCTCTCCCTATTTATCTATTTGAACAACAGAGTGTGCTATATACCATGCCCATCACCAGAATGCCTGCTTTCTTCACCCTACTATTATCTTAAGATTCTCTCCCTTGCACAGATCATGGTTCTATTGATGATATCTCAGGTTTGTTTCCACTGGAAATTGTCTCACCTCCCTTTGTTTCTTATTCCACAGAGAGGAAAATCTTGCAGCATGAGCCCATGGACACACCTCGTTGTGACATACATCATGCCAGGGTATTTGTTTATGGTGTGGCCTAGAGATAGTGCAGTGTGGAGTTCTGCTGTGAACAGCCACTCGAAGGAGACCAGATTTCTTCCTTTGGCTACAGAATTAGAGCTCAGGCCAAATTCCAGGCCAGAGATTAGACTGGCTGTCTGCCTTTCCCTCTCGCCTAATTTTAGAGTGAGGCGCGTGTTATCTTTTCCCTTTTATCCGTAAGCGACAGGCAGTTAGGACATTTCTTCTTTGGAGGAAGGAGACATGCACACATTTCGTGATTGATGACGTTTCTAAGTAGCTGATGTCACGGAGAGAAGGTTCAAGAATGTTGTATTATTTTTATTTGTAGGTCAAAAAATTGGCTGTAGTGTTATAAAGATCTAAAGTAATTTGGAAGGCCAGGGCAAAAATAGGTTTCTGAGAACTCCATGGTGCCTTATTTCTTTTTTTCCAGATGTATTCCTGATAATATTATCTGCTGATCTCAACTGGACCTGTTGACACCTAGTTCCTCCTGCTCAGCCTTCCACCCTTTCCTTTCTTTACTCCTTGGGCCCAACCCATTTCACCATTTAGTCTTGCTCCTAATGTTTTTTTTTTTTTTTTGTAAGATTGAACATAGAAGCCCAACTACTTATTAAGTGTCCAGTTACAGTGTTCCACTTAGGTGACTTCATACTTCTATGTATCCAATAAATAGATAATTTCCTTGCTGCATGTAATATGTCTGGATTTCAAGAGCTGATTTTGATATAATAAAGTTAAGACTCAAAATCTTAGCTTTATTAACCTAACTATATAACTAAACTGGTCTCATCAGTTAAAATTAGTTCTTTCAATGAGACTGAAATGAGAAGCATATTGTGAATTAAAAATTTTATTGATTGAGATTCTATAGTTTACAATTCTATTGATAATGGTTTCTCAGACACATAATTTCAGCATAACACCAGTATACTTTTCTCTCTCTCTCTCTCTCTCTTGAATTCCAGCTATCGTCCTTCTCACCCCTCTTAAAATTAATATTTTACTATTTTATAAGTTTTTACATGCCATACAAAATCTTGTTCTAATTTATTTGTTCTTTTGCTTAAACTAGTTTGTGTGGGAAAGCTCCCTCTAGTGTGTATTGAAGTTAATACAAATTATACTTACCTGCAGATATTTCAAAAGACTTCTTAGAGCAATTTTAAGATTCACAACAAAATGGAAAGGAAAAAAAATGGAAAGGAAGGTACTTCCCTCTTCCCCATGCATAGTTTCCTCTGTTATCATTTATCAGAATTTTGCTTTCCTTACCTGGATGAACCTGTTTACATGGACATCTCTTACCAAAGATCCTGCCATAGAGTTTGTACTGAGTTGTGTTTTGCGTAGAATCATATCCACCATTATGATACTGTATAACCCAGAGGTACTCAATGGCTACTTCTGGCACTGTACTTGGGGGAATCTTCCTGAAAGTACTCCAGGAACCATATATAGTGCTGGGGATTGAAATGGGGTCAGCTGCATGCCAGGATTAAGTACTTAACCCCTATGCTACCTCTTTGGCAAGTGTTCCTTCAACATCTGTTGATATAATTGTGATATTTATACATTTTGAATGTGGTAATTTAGATGAATTGATTTGCATATGCTGATCCATTTTATATATCCCTGGGATACATTATACTTGGTTTTGATGAATGATGATCTTGATGTTTGTTAGATTACTTTTGCCAATATTTCGTGGTGACTTTTGCTTTTATATCTCTGTAATATTTAAATAATAATTTTTCTGGTTGGCAGCTTTTGACTTTTGAAAGTGTGAATATATTATTTTCCCTTTGCCTGACTGTAGCTTTTTTTTTGAGAAGTTTAAAGAAAATCTGATGAAGCAGTCTTTTAATGATTTTTATTTATCCCTGATTTTTGTTTGTTTTGTTTTTAGGCCACACCTAGTGGTGTTCAGGATTTACTCCTGGCAATGCTCAGGGGACTGTTATAGGATGCTGGGTATCAATGCTGGATTGGCTGTCGTCAAGGCAAACACCTAATGAAATTTTGCTCCAATCCTCGATTTAAAAAAATCTAATGTTATAGCTCGGTGTAGGCCAATTAGAATTCAAAATTTTAGATGCTGAGAAGATGACTCCAAGAACTGGAACACATTCTTTGGATGTGATAACTCCTGATTTAATTCAAATCTGAAATTTTTCTCCAAACACTGCTGGATGTATTCCCCCAAACAAAAAAACTGGGTATTCTCTTAGCTTTTAGGACATCAATAACTATTCTTACTTTTTTTCTTTATTTAGGGAACATTTTAGTTATCACATTTGGATTTTAGTCTCTGCTATCTTCTCTCTTCCTTTTACCTTCTGCCATTTCCATAATGCTGTCATGCATCTTTTTAATGTAGCGTGGTATATCTTGTAGTCTTTCATAATTTTTATGTCTTATTCCCCCCCCCCTCATCCATTTGTTCATTGCTATGTTTTTAATTTTCAGTTCCTAATATACTTTCCTTGCTGAGACTGAGTGAACTTGTTAGGTTTTCCATGATCACTAAATTTCCTTTAATGGAAGGTTCATGCTCAACATCCGCATTTAAATTATTTGGGACTCCCCAAATCATGCTCAGTGTCAGAGGACCATACCCAGAGATACTTGGTCAAATAGGCTGGATTGTTCAGTGTTCAGGCCCACCAATGATAGAGGCTACCAGGGTCATATCCATTTGTGCTTGGGAATATCTAGGCCTATACACAGTGGTACTGGAAAGGGGACATGTGGTAACAGTGATTGAAATCATGGTCACTTAAATATGAGCTTTAGATCTTTGAGCTGATTAATCCCTGGCCCTGAATTTGGACTGTAAAAATTCACTTTTTGTTATAACTCCATTGATGTATGTACAACAGTGTTCATGTCTAGGGATACAGTGTTGTCACACCATGTCACCATTAAAATGGCAGTATTCCACAATCATGGTCTTTTTATCTGTCTCCTAACTGTCCATACTCCATCCTCAAATCAGTGTCTTCAGAGATTGTCTCTCTCCCTCCCTCCTTCCTCCCTTCCTCCCTCCCTCCGTCAATTTCCCCATTCCTTCCTATGAGTACAGCTAGTATCATATATCTTTCCTGATTTATTTTACGTACCCTCTCCAATTCCATTTGTACTGTAGCATAAGGCAAAGTTTCTTCTTTATAACAACTCAGTTCTTATGTGTCTATCTATCTATCTATCTATCTATCTATCTATCTATCTATCAATCATCTATCTATCTATCCATCCATCCATCCATCTATCTATCATCTATCATCTATCTCTCTGTCTGTCTGTATATCTATCTCTCTGTCTGTCTATCTATCCATCCATCCATCCATCCATCCATCCATCCATCCATCCATCCATCCATCTATCTATCATCTATAATCTGTCTGTCTGTCTGTCTGTCTGTCTGTCTATCTATCTATCTATCTATCTATCTATCTATCTATCTATCTATCTATTGCTATACCACAGCTTCTTTATCCACTCATCTATTCTCCAGAACTTGGATTGTTTCTAGATCTTGGTGATATCGGGGTAGGGGAATTGAGACAGGGTCAGACAGAAAGAGGAATAGCTCTAAAAAAAGGAATTACTGGAATGTGTCAGAAAGGTGGACTCTGGATGTGCCAGATAACCTAGATAACCTGGATGAAGGGCAGAAGGTGCAGAAGAAAATCGTGTCAACATCCTGCTCCCTGTTTTACCTGTTTGTTTGCTTTAAACTCAATGAAAAGTGCTTACTCATCCTCCTTTATTAATAGAATATAGAAGGAGAAAGGTTTTTGTCCTTTTCTGGAATCCTGCTTAGGGAAACAGTAGACCTCTCCCATACTCCTAGTGCTTCCCTGCTTTCTTTTTCCTTCCTTTCTCTTCAATAATATTTTTCTCAAGTTTTGTCATTTGATCTCTGTTCCTTTACTTCAATTCTGACTGCTTGAGGATGTGATCCTGACCACCTGTACACACTGTACCATGCATGGGCGGATGCCAATAGTGATACCGTGAACATAGGTATGCACATGTCTTTCTGAATTAGTACTTTTGTGTTCTTCAGATAGAGATTCAGGAACAAAATTGCTAGTTTATATGGTAGTTCTGTTTCTAATTTTTAAGTAAGTCTTCATTCTTTTTTGAAGTGGTCAAACCAATTTAAGTTCGTATCAGTGAATGAGGAGGTTCTGCTGTTTCTTGCCCTTTGTGTGTGCACTCTTGTTACTGGTGTGCAGTGATACTTCCTTGTTGTTTTGATTAATATTCATTGCTAATAAATGATTATGAGCATCATTCTCTCCTGTTCTCTGTATGTCTTATTTGGTAGTGTCTGCTTATCTTTTTTACTTGTTTTTGTTTTTTTTCCTCTTCTGAATGGATTGCTTTTGTTGTTGGTGGTGGTAGTGTTACTGAGTTTTGTGAGTTCTTTATGTCTTGGAAATTATTCCTTTGTCAGATGTGGGGTATGCAAATATTTTCTCTAAATGATAGGATGTGTTTGTTTTGGTGTTAGTTTCTTTCATTGAGTAGAAACTTTGGTTTACTGCAATTTCTCAAACTACTTATTTTTGCTTTGTTTACTTTGCCAATTGGATTAAGTCATCAAAGACACTGTGGAAACCAAAAACACCATGTTATGCCAAGTTTTCTCTGTGTTTTATGGATTTTTGGTTTAACATGTCTTTAATTTATTTCGAGATAATTTTTTTTTGTTTTTGGGCCACACTAGCAATACTTGGGTTACTTCTGGCTCTTCACTCGAGAATTATTCCTGACAGTGCTCAGAGACCATATGGGATACCAGATATTAAACCTGGGTCAACTGCATGTAAGGCAAGGAAGCACTTAACCCATTATATTGATAACTCCAGCTCCCAATTTGAGTTAACTTTCTACGATATGGAATAGTGGTACAGTTTCATTCATTTTAATATGACTTTCCAGTTATCTCAATACCATTTGTTGACTTTTCCCTTTCTGCAGGTTTATTTATGGTCTTTTAGTTTGGTTCCATTGACCTGGATGTTTGCTTTTACTTCAGCACCATAGTATTTTGATTACTATAGTTTATGGTTTAATTTAAAGCTGAGGAACATGATACAATACCTGTCATTTTCCCACTATCCCCTCAGGATTGCATTGGTTGTTAGGAAAGTTTTGTGATCACATACTAATATTAGTCATGTCTTTTTTGTTTCTTTGATGAGTACTGCTGGAATTTTAATAATAATAGCATTGAATCTTCATAATGTGCTGGGAAAAATGATGATCAATTTAACAATGTCAACCCCTTTAGTAAATGAGAATGGAATATCTTTTCATTTTGTCTTTTATTTTCTCTGTTTTGGACTATGTCTCTGACATTAAACAATAACTTGTAATTTTTGTTGTAGAAATCTTTCATACCATGGCTAAGTTGATTCTAAGGATCTTTTTGTTGGTTTGTTTGTTGTTTTGGTTTTTTTGGTCACACCCGGCAGCACTCAGGAGTTACTCTTGGTTCTATGCTCAGAAATCACACCTGGCAGGCTCAGGGGACCATATGGGATGCCGGGATTCGAACCACCGATCTTCTGCATTCAAGGCAAATGCCCTACCTCCATGCTATCACTTTGACCCCCATTTTAAGGATCTTAATTCTTTTGGATATAATTCGAAATGGGACATTTATACTGATTTTGTAACCAACTAATTTACCATTTTATCCATTGCTTTAAATGTTTTATTTAGCATCTTATATGTGTTATCATGCTACTTGCAAATAGTATCTTAGAGTTGGGTTATTATTTCTTCGATTTTGACCTTTTCTCCTGCCAACTTAGTTCTGTCTGTAGTAATGGTAGCTAGTGCTCACTTAGCTGCTCTGAATTCTCTTTACCTATTAATTTGATCTGTTAGATTCTCTCTGTCATGTACCTTTCTTGTCAAAGTCAGTTAAGAAAGAACTCACAGTGCTATTCCCATCTGAGATATTTTCAGCATCAGGACTTCATCATTCATCTGGTTTTATATCTGACTCTTTCTTTGTCGTAGTTCTCCAATTCCCAAACATATGTACATAGTGGTTTTTAGAACATAGTCCCAGATCTCTCTCTCTTTCTCTCTCTCTCTCTCTCTCTCTCTCTCTCTCTCTCTCTCTCTCTCTCTCTCTCTCTCTCTTCCTCCCTCCCTCCCTCTCTCCCTCCCTCTCCCTCTCTCCCTCTCTCTCTCTCTTTCTCTCTCTCTCTCTCTTCCTCTCTCTCTTTCTCTCACCCCCCTCTCTCGTCAGGCTCTCTTGTGCCTGTCACCTATACTCTTTTTTTATAGCCTGTCTAAGCTCATGAATTTAAGTGCCATCTACATCCTAAGCCCTTCCTTATTTTCTTTCTCAGCCCTGTCTTCCTGGGCTTTAGACAAAGATTTAGCTGCCTATGAAAACCTTCCCTTGGGGAAGCCTCTCAAAATTATTGTCGCAAACTCTAAGCTTCATCTCTCTTAAACCAGTTTGTCTGTCAATCTAATCTTTTTTTTGCAACTTCATTCTTCTAGTTCTCTGGTCCAAATCCGTAGTTAATCTTTGTTTCCACCTTTTATGTTCTACCTTAGAGCCACCACAAATCATTTCGAAGGTACTTTAAAATTATATTTTGAAGGAGCTAGAGCAATAGTATAGCGGTAAGGTGCTTGTCTTGCACGTGGTTGACCTGAGTTTGATCCTGGGCATTCCAGATGGTCCTCTGAGTCCCTCTAGGAGTAATCCCTGAGTGCAGAGCCAGGAGTAATCTCTGAGCACTGCTGAGTGTGGCCACAAAACAAAGAAACAAAGAGTATTCTATCTCTCACCAAGAGTCAGACCTAAAGACCTTTCAGGACCTGATGGTTCTTAAGACCCTGTGCCCTGAGGTGCTCATGCCCTCAGTGATTTGCAGTCACAGACAACAATTCCAGGCGAATTTCTCTTCAAGGTCACTGTAGTTGGTGTCCTCTCTGCCTTGAATATTTCTCCCTCCCTTATCTGTTTCTCTCATCTGTTTTCTGACTTCAGGGTTTTGCTCAAATATTTTGTAGATCCTATGTCTAAAATGGCAAGTCTTATTTTCCCCTCCCAAATATTCTGTCTTCTTCTCTGCATTAGTTTCCATCTTGCCAATTGTATTTATTATTACACCCCCCCACCCCCTTTAAGTGGCAGGCAGGCAGTGCTTCTTCAATTTAGGCACAGCTTTGCATGTCTTCAATCTCCAGTTTTCTTATTAGAATTTTTCAGAATTAATAACTACATTGTGAACTATCCTAACAATGAGAATATATGAGGGAAATAGAAAGCCTGTCTAGAGTACAGGTGGGGACGGGGAGGGAAGGAGGGATATTTGGGACATTGGTGGTGGGAATGTTGCACTAGTGATGGGGGGGGTGTCATCTTACATGACTGAAACCCAACCACAGTCGTGTTTGTAACCAAGGTGTTTAAATAAAAAATATTAAAATGAAGTAAAAAATTCTAGGAAGAAAATTATTTTTATTTAATTCATAATATTTCATGTCATACACTAGAATTAATGTCATGATGATGCTTTTTCATTTATCAATAGCTTCTCATTTCACCGTGTCTTTCATTATACAAATCTAGGTTATTTGGTAGACATAATTAAATGTTCTTGAATATTTTCAGTTATCTAACACTGTGCCAGGCATATATGAACATTTAATTTAAAGTTTCTCTTGCAAGTGGAAGCCAAGAAGCCAAGAAAAAACAGTGTTGTTGTACAGAAAATAGTAAATACTGGCATATGACATGTTATAGACTTTTCTAATAAGCTTTTTACTGAGATTTCATTTTTAACTTTAATTTTATCTGGTTTTGGATCACATCTGGCAATGCTCAGGCAGCACTTGTTGAAGTGCTCTGCTCAGAGGACTATACATGGTGCTGGGAATTAAACCAGGGTCAGTTACATGAAGGACTACTACCTTAATCACTGTTCTATCTCCTTGCTGCCTGGATAAATCCACTTTTAAAAGAATATTTTGTGGGCTGGAGCAGTGGCACAAGCCATAGGGCATTTGCCTTGCATGCACTAACCTAGAACAGACTGCGGTTTGATCCCCCAGAGTCCCATATGGTTCCCCAAGCCAGGAGTGATTTCTGAGCGCATAGCCAGGAGTAATCCCTGAGCATCACCGAGTGTGGCCCAAAAACCAAAAAAAGAACTAAAAGAATACTTTGCATTTGAAAGTTAATTTGGAAATAACTTCCCTTGCTTCACCCCATATTCAGTTTCCTCTGTTCATATTTCCTCCTAGCTCTAAATCTCAGCTGGCACTGTGGACATTGCATTCTTTTAAGTTAGATGATTCCTTAAACTTTTCCTCTAAGTAAATAATATATTTCCACATATATCATATCCGTCCTATCACTTCTGCAAATTTGGAATGATCATAAGGGCATATGTAAAGGGCTTATGTCCTTTATCTTTCAGAGAAGTACTTTGGTGATAGGAGCAGTAAAAGATTGAATTCGAGGTAGAACTTGGCAGAAAAGTTTAAGGAATTTCCCTTTTTGACACTGGAATTAACTTAGAGGTCAGCCAAGAGACTAGCAGTCAGACAAGAGATGAGTTCAAAAAAGTTTAGAGTAAAGGAGCTGAAAAAAAAAATTAGAATTAAGCCAGTGTGAGAAGAAACTGTTTTGTCTGAAGTCCAAGACCCAAGCACTAAGCAACTTGCCAGACTGTAGTATTTTTCAAGGAGCGCCCCCTATGTAAATAAGGGGCTGTGAAGTGAGAATAGGGAACAACTGATGGGCTGGGGACCACAGGAAGAAAAGAAGATGAGAAGAGACCATGGTGGGAAGGGAACAGTTGAAAAATGCTGGTATAAGGCACATTCTTCGTTCTTGAGTTTTTTGTCACATTTTTTTCTCTTTTGCTAGTTTGTCTTCTGATAATCATTCTGTTCTTACATCTCTAAAACAAACTTGTGGGACCTGAATTCTACAAGGGTACCCTTAGTTTTAAAATTCATCAAATGCAGGGGCTGGAGAGATAGGTAATTCAGGGATCAAGACATTTGTCTTGAACACTGTCAACCCCATTCCCATGCTTGGCACTGCTTCTTATTTCTGAGAACCACCAGGAGTGATCCATTAGCACAGAACCAGAATAAACCTTAACCACAGTTGAGTTATATAGCGTGAGTGAAATTCATATTTACTTTTAGTAAAAACTTTAACATAATTTATATGCTGAACCAAGTGAAATAAAATTGTTGAAGTCCAGTAGAATAACTTAAAATGACTTTAAAATTAGAAATCTGTTTCATTTCTCACAGAGTTTATCAAATATCCTTACCTCAAGAATAGCAGCATCTTTCCATATGGCCCAGAATTACTGCTCTTGGGACTTTACTCCAGAAGTCCAAAAAACACACTGTACTCTTTTTTTCATTGTAGCACTATTCACAATAGTTAGAATCTGTGAAACAACCCAAGTAGCTGAGAACAGATGAGTAGATAAAGAAACTATAGGACATCTACACAATGAAATACTAAGCAGCTGTTAGGAAAAATGAAGTCATAAAATTTGCTTCTATATGGATGGATATGAAAAGTATTGTGCTGAGTGAAATGAGTCAGATGGAGAGGGATAGACAGAGAATAATCACACTCACTTGTGGGATATTAAAAAAAAGCACAAATAGTATGGAAATAATATGCAAATACAATAGAGATGAGAGCCTGAGGTACTTCTATGAAAGAAAGCTTGCCACAGATATTGGAGGAATGCAGTTAGGACCCTGTAGAGACCACTAAGACTGTGATAGTTGGAAGTGAGCATTCTGGACAAGAACTACGTGCTGAAAGGAAGTAAAGTAATATATATGATACCCCTGTAGAAATAGTATTGCAAGCCACAGTGATTAAAAGAACAAAGTAAGAGGGAGAGAAGAAAAACATCTGCCTTAGAGGCAAGCTGGAGTTAGGAGATTAGGGAGGAGGGAAACTGGACACATTGGTGGCAGGAAATTGCATTGATAAAGGGATGATTATTGGAACATTGTATGGCTGAAACTCAGTCATGACCAACTTTGTCCTGTATCTCATGGTGATTCAATTAAAATTTTTTTAATAAAAAATAAAACAGATAAAGAATGGCAGATCCCGAGGCCAGAGAGAAAATACAGTGGGTGTTTTGGGGATCCTCCCTCGTACACAGCTGATTTGATTTCCTAAACATAGCTATTGGTTCACAGTAAAGGAGTAAGCCCTGAGTACAGTTATATTTGAGCTCCAAAAGCTAAAACATAAAAAAAAAGATAAACCAAAGATCTGGCTCTGACAGTATGCATACAAAGTAATAGGCTGAAAACCCTCTTGAGTTTTAAGGTGACAATATTTCCTTACTGCCAACAATTTTGTGGCATGTGTAAGCATTGCAGTCACTTCCAATTGACTAATGAGGAGTCTGTAAAAGCCAGGTAGGTTAAAGATTAAGGCTGAAGGTTCAGAGGTTAAGGCTATTGGCCTAGCACGTGGCTCTAGCCACAACTCTTGATTCCTAGCAGGACATGTGATCCCCATAGCATTACCTTGTGTAGACTGATAGAAATGACAGCATCAAGTGACTAAATCAGTCTTTTCTCAAAATGCTGACCTGATCTTAATAGTTTTGGTCAAATAAGAACTTGCAAAGGAAATCTGCTCTAAGGAAATATATCTGCTTTAAGGAAATGTATCTCTTTTCCATATCTTTATTTGCTTAAAGCTCATTCAATTTCTTTCTTTCTCATTAGGCAGTTTTCTTTTTCCTATTTACTTGAAATGTTTTCTGATACTTTCCTTCACCTTTGTTTTATACTAATTTTCTCTCACTTCTTTTTGGAATTTATCTCAATCTTAATAACACTTCCTACAACTATTCTAGAAAGATGAATAATTACTGAAACTTTAAATTCATTTCAATTGTAAATGAAATTATCCAGCTAATTTGTTCTGGGTTATATATAAATATATATATATACATGTATATTTGAAACACTTATTCACATACTTATTTGTAAATATTTTTGTCTGTTTCTAGAGACTGATCTAGTTATCAACAAAAAAGGAAAAACCCTTTGAGGTCTGGATTAAATTTCTCTTATCTGCGTTGTTAGTAATTCTTGGACAGTTATGCTTATTTTAACAGTGTGGCACAGACTGTGGTTCTCATTGAAAGTGTTCTTTTTAAAAAGAAAGCTTATTTTCTGCCTGGGAGTGCTGAACAATCTGTGCGTTTCCTGATTGCCAAGTCAGGAAATACTTAACTTGAAGCAGCAGCTTTTTTTCCCTGGGAAGTTTTGCAATTGGCTGCAGAGTGATAACACAGACTTTCACAAATTCAGGGAAACAACTGCTGGCTTACTTATTTAGCAAGAGAATCGAAGTGTGACTAGGGGCTAATATTGCGAACTCCTTCAGTTTGGTATGTTTAGTACTCTGGAGAACAACTCAACAGTTTTCAACTGACTTCTTGACCCTTCCAGGTATTTTTCTTATATGTTGTTACTGTCCACGTTCTTCTCTGGCCTTTATTTAGTATGAGTAATTGTAGAATTTGTAATAGTGGTAGAGTTCCTAGCTATAATTGCTGACAGTACCACTGTATTTTTTTGGTGTTTGAGAACATGATATTTAATTGATGAGATTCTATAGTATCACAAATGGAGAATCTAGTGTCTCCTCTGAACTGCTTGCCTTCCAGTGAAGAATTATTTATACTTGAATCAGTTCTTAAGAACACTGAAGGGGTAGTTCTAATATATCAAACAAAGGTGGCACTGTAGATCATTTTCTCTGCATATCATGAAAAAAAAAATCAACCAAGAAACCATTCATTTTATTCCTTGTTGAATTGATGATTGCGTGTTAATGAAAATGAAGAATGCCAATGCCCTACCCTGTTTCTAGTCCAATAATATCTATGCTTCTGTCTCCTTTGGTTACATATGATCTTGCTCCTGCATTGAAATGAATGGGAAAAATAACCCCAGAGAAATGTGGAATGTAGGCTAAAGATTAAGGTTGAAGGTCCAGAGGTTAAGGCTGTTGGACCATCTCTTGAGTCCCTCTCTCATTTATTGTACTGCAAAAACTCAAGGATTCTGAGTAGCAGAAATTCCTGGCAGAGCTAAAGCTAGAATTGGAATCAGCCCATCCTTGGTTTGGAAGATTCTTTATTATCATTGTTGTTTTGTGTGAAAAGGATATATGTTGTTATAGCAAATTAAGAACAAAACCGATGCCTCAAGCTGGCACGAACCCCTTCACAGGCCTTGTGGGTTGGCAGCAGATACTGAGCACCAACATTTTTTACAGCTAGAACTGGAATCACTAGCATGGGCATCTGAGCTGCGAGCTTGAGTTGTTTACTGCCATCTTGATTCATGTTTCACAGCTTTTTCTTCATCATGACTCCATTCCTCCTTGACCTTCTTCTTGTGGCTCCCTATTTTACTGGTTCTCTTCTCCATTTATGTGATTTTTTTCACCCATGACCTCTTGGAATATTGTGGGATTCATGCAGTCACTGTTAAGATATGCTATTTTAGAGACATCTTGACATATAATATACTTCCTCTTGGGATGAGCACTGAGCAGAGTAAGATACTGGTGATTTTACCGTTAATTCTAATTTTGAGAGAGAAAAAGAGAAAGAGAGCAAGAGAAATGTATAACAAAATCACATCAGAGCTTAGATTTGTATATGGTGTGAGAGGGTAAACTTCTTACTTCTGGATGAGGACCCTAGAGTTTAGAGACTTGGACGGGAGACTGGCATGTAAAGAATAGCTGGGAAGCTTGAATGAGAGAGTATAAGTAAGTATACTAAGAGTAAGGTCAGAGAGCAGGAGTGGAGGACAGAAAAAAGTTTTCGTCAAGGCGATAGGGAGAGTGTATTGCACATTGTTTAGTTGGTGATTGTCACACATCTTCTCTTTTCCTTTTCATTTTAAAGATATTTTTTTGTTTGCTTTTTGTTTTTTGATTATTTTGGGTCACACCCAGTGATGCTCAGGGATTATACTTGGCTCTGCGCTCAGAAATCGCTCCTGGCTTTGGGGGACCATATGGGATGTTAAGGTTCGTCCTGTTGGCAAGGCAAATGTTCTACCACTGTACTATCACTCCAGCCCCTAAAGGTCTTGGGAGGTAGGAAGGGAGGGGAGGGGAAGAAAGGGAGAGAGAGAGAGAGAAGAGAGAAGGGAAAGAGAGAGATAGCACATATAAGGTGCTTGCCTTGTATGCAGTTGACCCTAGTTTGATTCCTGGTTTCTAGTCCCTACGTATCACCAGGAGTGAACCCTAAGGCTGCCAGGTAAGGCTAAAAAACTCAAATACAAATAAACACAAACAAAAACAAAAACTTTTTTAAATCAAATTGGGGAATTTGGTGAGTTATAGGATTCAACTTTTGTTTGTTTGTTTTTGTTTTTGAGATCACCTGGAGGTATTCAGGGGTACTACTCCTGGCTCTGCTCTCAGAAATTGCTCCTGAGAAGTTTGGGGGACCATATGGGATGCTGGGAACCAAACCTGGGTCTGTCCCAAGTTAGTCATGTGCAAGGCAAACATCCTACCACTGTGCTATCACTCTAGCCCTGGATTCTACTTTTTAAATGATAATTTTGTTGCAGTAAACTACTTGAGAGTATTCCAAGAGTAAAATTCAGTATTCCACAGTAAAACACATGAAGTCATATTTAAGCATTCACTCTCCCTCCCATTTCATTGAAATATAATTGTCACTGAAGTATTTTTAGTCCAAGGCACATGATTGATACTTGTCTCTATTGCAAAACAAACACCATTTAGTGATAAATTTTTCTTTTCTTGTGGTAAAAACTTTTAAGACTTACTTTTTCAGCAATTGTCATTTATAGTATAGTATCATGAACTCTGTAATTTGCATTTTCCAAAATTTATTTGTCTTTTGGACTACATGCAGGGGTGCTTAGTCGGGGCTTACTATATGTCAGTGTGCTCAGGCATGTCCTCACAGGGCTTGAGGAGGGAACCATTGAGTGAATCATAATTGAACCTGGGTCGGCCACATGCAGGACAATTTTACTATTGCTCTGTCCCATCTCATACTTTTAATTGGAAATAGGTTTTTGCAGTACCACATTTTTGTGGCCGTGTTCACCAGGGGTTGCACACTTTCGTTGTGATACTCCCATATACTTGGTTATAGCTATGGAGATTGCATACTTGTGGCTCTAGGGATCTCCAAATGTCAGTGGCCCTTATCTCATTTAACATGTGAAGTCAAGTGCAGTCAAGTCAAGCCTCGGGTTGAATTTAGCCTTAAGTCTGCAAGGAATCTTTTTCATTGATCCCCAATAGTGCAGTTTAAGTTAAATCTTTCTGGGTGGGGTGTCTTTTAAGTGGTTTTCAGGTACCTTGGAGACCCCTCCTGGAGTTTCTCAGGCAACCAGGCTAACAGTTCAAGGGCCTGACGATGCATTGCTTGGAGCCTTTCAGTCTGCACCCAGTACTAGTTAGCGGATCATGTAGTATTAGAGATTTTTGTTTGTTTGTTTTTTGGGCCACACCCAAAGGTTACTCCTGGCTATGTGTTCAGAAATTGCTCCTGGCTAGGGGGACCATATGGGACACCAGGTGATCAAACTGTGTGGTCTGTCCTAGGTAAGTGCGTACAAGGCAAATGCTCTACCGCTTGTGCCACTGCTCCGGCCCCAGAGATTTTTTTTTAAGAATTTTATATATTTATTGATTTTGGTTTTTAGGCCAAACCCAGTGATGCTTAGGGGTTATTCCTGGCTCTGTGCCCAGAAATCGCTCCTGGCAAGCTTGGGGGACCAAATGGGATGCTGGGAATCGAACCTGGGTCTATCCTGGATAGGCCATGTACAAGATAAATGCCCTACTGCTGTGCTATCTCTTCAGCCTACTAGTAAAGATTTAACTAGAATTGATACCACTCATTCAAGGCATGCCCCTTAACCTCTGTACTATCCCTCTGGCTCAGTGTTTCATCTTAAATCCACTTGATTTCTATATTTTATTGCAAATGCATTTGTATGATAATAAAAGGTCTGGGTTGGGTAAAAGATCTCTAAAGACTTAACTGAAATGAGGCTATTTCCTTTTCTTCCAGGTCCCCGATGTCATCAGCAGCATAAGACAGTTATCGAAAGCTGCCATGAAAGAAGACTCCAAACCCTGCAGAGACAATGAGGATGCCTTTTACAACTCTCAGAAGTTCGAAGTCTTGTATTGTGGAAAAGTGACCGTGACCTACAAGAAGGCTCCGTCCAGCCTCATTGATGATTGCATTGAGAAGTTCAGTCTGCATGAGCAGCAGCGCCTGAAGATTCAGAGTGGCCAGCACCACTCTGACAATGGTGATGAGCTGGGGGTCTTTGAGGCAGAGATCCCCAGTCCACCTGCAGACATCCTTTTGGAGGAAGACGATGTAGACAGCAACACCCTCCCGGCCTTCTCCACCGTCCCCAGCCAGCCAGCTCTGTCCAGCTCCCGAGGGTGCTTCCCCGAAAAGATTTTGGAAGGTTCTGGCTTTGATGAACAACAGGAGTTCCGATCTCGGTGCAGCAGCGTCACCGGAGTCCTGCAAAGGAAAGTTCATGAGAACAGCCAAAAGCCACAGCCCCGGAGGAGACATGCCAGCGCACCCAGTCATGTCCAGCCATCAGATTCAGAGAAGAACAGAACAATGCTGTTTCAGGTGCTTCCCTGGCTGGGAGACAGGAGTTGCATCATTCTTGTTCAGTAGAACAGGCCTGAGGCCAGACCTTCCCTTTTAATCTACTTTTATTGTCTGCACCCCCAGGCACCTAGGACAGCTGGAGAAAGGGAGGGACAGAAAGCAGAGAAGGGTTTAGTGACATACACGGGATATGAAATATAAGAAGAATTAAGTGAGCAGAGAAAGGAGGGCATCAAAGAAAAAGGGAATAAAGGAGCATCTTGGAATTTTGTTTGTTTGTTTGTTTGTTTTTTGTTTTTGGGTCATACCCGGCAGTGCTCAGGGATGACTCCTGGCTCTTTGCTCAGAAATCGCTCCTGGCAGGCTCATGGGACCATATGGGATGCCAGGATTCAAACCACCATCCTTCTGCATACAAGGCAAATGCCTTACCTCCATGCTCTCTCAGGTCCTGCATCTTGGAATATTAATGTTAGTTTTACCTTCTGTTAGTCTGAAATAAATGCTGCTTAATTTAAGTTTCTGCAGTAAACCCTTTTAGTAGGGAATTTAAAGATAGGAATCCCAGAGAATGTGATTGAGTCTGGAGGAAAAAAAAGGTTTTTCTAGAGGGAAAAAGAAGTGTCTTTTCAGAGAATACAGGGTTCTTCTCCCACCCAGAAGAGGGGGTTACAGGAAAGACAGTTGTCTAATCAGATGGCAGGTTTTTTGTTCAGATAAGTGGAGATAGAAGGAAAGGCTAGTTTTTTTATTCTGAAAAGTAGTGTCTGAAGTTATAGAGGGTATAGAAAATGTCAAGCTTCACTTAAGAAGAATTTAATTTGTAATAATGCCCTGTAGAGAGACTCTTATGAATTAATATTCTGCTTGTGAATTTTCTTGAAACAGTGTCTGCCCTTTATATCCTGTGTGGTAAAGAATCCCTGGAAAGGAAATAACACAGCAAGCCTTGATAAATAAATAGTCTCAGTGTGTGATACTTACTGTTTCAGAAATTCATGGTGTGTGTGTGTGTGTATGTGTGTGTGTTTTGTTTTTGATTATTTCAGCTATGTAGTTGAAATATCAATAGACTTTGTGTGTGTGTGTGTGTGTGTGTGTGTGTGTGTGTGTGTGTGTGTTTGACGGGCGTTGAGGAACCACACCCTGAAATGCTCAGGGTTTATTCCTGGTTCTGCACTCTGGAATTACTCTTGGTACTGCTTAGGGGACCATCTCTCAGCATACCTATGGTTGCAAGGCAAAATGCCCTACCATTGCTTCAGTCCCCAGCCATTTTTTTGAGGTGGTAAATAAATTAAACAGGCTTTCATCTGCCTTGTGCTGTTAGATTTATTGTTAATAGCCATATTCCTTGCTATTAACTTTTTTTTTTTTTTTGGTTTTTGGTTTCTGGGCCACACCCGGTGGTGCTCAGGGGTTACTCCTGGCTGCTCAGAAATAGCTCCTGGCAGGCACAGGGGACCATATGGGACACCGGGATTCGAACCAACCACCTTTGGTCCTGGATCGGCTGCTTGCAAGGCAAACGCCGCTGTGCTATCTCTCCGGGCCACTATTAACTTTTCTTAACGGCTGTTTAGTTAATTGTTTTTAAAACTTACCCATTCAGTTCCAAATATCTATTTATGTTGTTGACCATTTTAGAAAGTGCATAATTACAAATTTTAATTAGGTCAGATTTTTAGAAATCATGAGGAAAAGTGATAGATTTTGAAAAGGTAAATATTTTTTATCTGAAATAAAAAGGCTTCTATATCTCATAAATTCACATCAAAACAATTCTTATATTTTTTAGACAAAAGGAAGAAATATTTTGAGGCAGCTGAGATTAGATGAATGGGTTGAAATATTGGTTAAACACCTTAATATCCTACCCCCAAAAAGAATTAAAAAAAGGAAATATTGCCTAGATTGATTTTGAAAAATAGATCTAGGATATAGCATTGAATCCATTGTATTAGCTGGATATTTTATTGTAAAGTAAGATATTAGGGCCCTTTAAATTGAAATTAATTGGGATGATTTTTTTTTCCAAGGTTGGCCGATTTGAGATTAACCTCATCAGTCCAGACACAAAATCAGTTGTGCTTGAAAAGAATTTTAAAGATATTTCTTCTTGTTCTCAGGTATGTATTGAAGGAACTCAGCATTTGAAGAAACCAAACATATCTAATTTCTAAATTTACTATAAAATAACTGGACTTAAACCTAAATTTTAGTATTAAACCTGTTTTTTAAGTGACTTTGCCATTAAACAATTATGTTCTTGTGTCTGTTCTATGTCCTTCAGCGACATGGTTGGTTCTCCATTTTACATGTCCTTTCTTTCCTCTTCCCCTTAGGTTCTCATCATCAAATTCTGTCCACCATTGAGATTTTTGTAGTGGTGGGTTCTTTTGAAAATACTTTTGTAGTGTTCCTTAAAATCTTGGGCAGTGGGACTTGTGGAGACCTCTGAGTCATTTTGACATTTTATATAGTATATAGTAAAAGGAGAACCAGTCCTTTCAACTTTAAGCAATGTAAATGCTAAATTTTGAAAAGAAATGTTTTAGTAATTTTTTGATCTTCATTTTAAAATAACACAATATTTTGAAAGTTTTGAGATTGTCTAGATGGTTGTGTTCAAGGTTAGAATTAGTATAAAATAATGCCCAAAGTACCACAGTAATGATTTAGAATATCCTTAGAGTGTTGTAATGTATTTTAAGATGGAGGTGTTGTAGGGATAGGAGAACTAAATTTATTGGTAGAAAAGTGTATAAATAGATCTTTGGAAAAATTAAAAATATATGACTGTCTTTGAAAAAGTCCTTAGCTGAGAATTTTCCCTTAAAAATGGCTTAGATATACCTTAGAGACCTGGATTATACCAAGATCCCTTCTTATGTTTAATAATTAGTTACTTAGGGGAGGGATTTAGGACATTTGTCTTTGCTCAGGGCTTCCTCCTGGCTCTGTGCTCAGGGGTCATTTCTGGCAGTGCTTTCGGCACCATATGTGTACCGGTGTTAGGGATCCATCCTGGATCAGCATGTACCAGACAAGTGCCTTAACTGTTGCATTCCTACAATTTACCTGATGCCATGGATTGAACTTGGGCTGGCCATGTGCAAGGCAAGTGCCCTGTCCTCTGTACTATTTCTCCAGCTCCTTTTGTAAAAGATATAAACCTAAAGGTTCTGAAGAATGTTTACAAAATTCAAATAAAAACATGTTTATTAACAATTCCTCTAATTAACCTGTTTACTGAGGGTTCATGAAAGATAAATCCTGTGAAGGCCAGTGTCTAATTTTGTGGTGTTTTATTCTGTTGTGAAATAAGTAAGATTCTTAAGATAGAGCTTAATGCTTCAGAGCTCAATATGTGTTGAGTGAACATTTCTATATATTGGCCTTGTGCAACCCATTGGGTAGAAAATAATAGTATCTAATGTATTCCTGCTTCTGCAACACAAAGAGTTATCTTAGGGCTGGAAAGATAGTAAAGGGGTTATTTTATGGCACATGCCTTGCATGTGGCTGACCCAGATTTGTTCCGTAGAACTACATGGACCTCTGAGCTCTATTAGGTGCAGCTATGGAGGACCCTAGATCCACCTAGGGTGGCCCAAGTAATTGTAGCACTGGAGGACCCAAGCAGTGCTCCATCCTTTGGCTCTCACCATTGAACCACTAGTTCAGATGGCAGAGAACAAGGAGACAGGACCGCTAGGCTTCTTGAGCACTGTGCAGAAAGCACCAAAACAGGAAAAAAAAGTTGTCCTAAAATACTGCATCTACCATCACTATCTTTGTAGGGTTTTTTTTTTTTTTTTTGTCTATCTAAGAGAGAATTAACAATGCTGGTGGGGCATCTAAAGAAAAATAGAGGAAAGGAAAAAAAAAAAAAGGCAAATCAGATGCTGAAAACTTTTAGCTTTTTTTGTTTGTTTGTTTTTGTTTTGGGGCCACACCTGGTGACGCTCAGGGGTTACTGCTGACTATGTGCTCAGAAATTGGTCCTGGCTTGGGGACCATATGGGATGCCGGGGGATCAAACCTCAGTCCATCCTAGGTCAGTGTGTGCAAGGCAAATACCCTACCGTTTGTGTTACCAGCCTGGAAAACTAGCAACTAAAAGGGAGTTTTTACTTCTCTTTAATTTTCTTTAAGCAAGCCTAATATTCTGCCATTCTGATTAAAAAATTAAACATGATAGAATTTATAAAAAGGACTTTGACTAAAATAATTGTTAAGTTAAATTCTGCTCCTCATAAAATAGTACTGGTATTGTTATTTGTTCCAAGAACTGAACTGATATAGCTACATATAGGAATACCATTATATTCTTTAACACATGGTTAACACATTCTTTAACACAATGGTTGAAGCAACCATTAATTGCTATAAAATTTGTACAACTGTGTCCTTGACAAGTTTTCAGAAGAAGGGAATGGCTTCTCAAGGGAATGAGCCACTGCTAATGTCTTAAGACTTACTGAACTAAAGATCCTGTGAGTGTTCCAATGTACTACTACTCCACTAAAAGATATTCTCCAGAGAGATTGTACAGGCAGTAAGATGTTTGCTTTACATGTATCTAACCCCCAATAGAAGTCTCAGTACTACATGTGGTGCTAAGTATTACTAGGGGTCACTTAAGAATAGCTTCCTGCCACCATCAAATATGCCTATCAAAAACCCTCAACCCCAAAGTATATTCTCAGTCTCTATTGGTACCCAAGGAAGCTGACATTCATAGAATGAATTATAACCTCACTCCTTCCTATTGACTTTTTTATATGGAAGTTAATTTTCTTTTACATATCCATAGGATAAATTGTGCTTTTTATTGCAGAAATAATGGTTACCATTTATCAAAGATGCCAGGAACTAGAATCAATATTTCTTATTACCAAACTGCAAACATTCCTGATAATAGGTACTGCTCTTTCTGTTTTATAATGAGAAATGGCACCTCTGAGCTAATTATTAGCACTCCCCAACTATATTCTTGCCTATTAGGTTGGTGAACATGATTGAAGCATAAATCTGCTACCAGAGTGTTTTCTTTCCTTTGGGATTTGGGTCATTGCAGGACAGCTTTTTTTTTTTTTTTTCTTTCTGTCTTTTAAAAGTGTTATGCTTACTATTAAAGTAGTATGACCCTGTTTCCTTGGAGTATTTGCACTTGGGATATTTATATTTTGGCCAACCAAAATTCACTGATGATTCAGAATATTTTAGTTATTTATTTATTTAGGTAGTTATTTCATCCGTTTCAAAACGGGCAGTGGTTTGTGAATTTAGATGATTTTTCTAATATAAGGATCTCCTAACAGTAATTGTCCATTGTGTGTCTGTAAGCAAACAAACATTATAGCTTTTAGAATTTTAATTCCTTGGGGGAAATTATAGACCATTTAATTAGAACACTGTTGTCTTTTCTTACTATTAGTCTCATATAGACAATAATAGGGTTTTATGATGAATCATCATCAGACTGCCTAGTCTAGGGAGACCAATAAATTGAGAACTCCATTACTTGAAAATACCAAATAACAGATTCATTGTAAGCTGCAGTGAACCTGACCATCCTGTTTTTCCTCCTATGGGTCCAAGTCACAGAGTGTTTGGCAGAGAAATAATTATTTTTTTAATTTCTTTATTTAAATACTGTGTTTACAAACATGATTGTAGTTGGGTTTCAGTCATAGAGTACCCCCCTTAACCAGTGCAACATTCCCATCACCAATGCCCCCATATCCCCCCTCCCACCACCTGTATTCAAGACAGGCTTTTGACTTCTCTTACATATTGACATTGTTATGCTAGTCCTTAGCGCACTTATTCTATAGCTGCTCTCACCACTCTTTGTGATGAGCTTCAGATGGTGACCCGGTCCTTCCGGCCCTCATCTCTTGGAATTATTTCAATAATGTCAATGTCAAATAATGTCACAAATGTTCAATAATGTCTTCTTAAAACCCATAGATGAATGAGACTATTCTGTGTCTCTCTCAGAGAAACAGTTAAATTTAAATCAATCTCATTACTTTATGAAGTAATCTCATTACTTTAAGAAGTTGCCCGCTTGTCAGGTAGTATGTTGTAACCCTTCTCTCAGAACTATGAAGAAATTCATGGAACTGAAAATACAGAATGATATTATTTTCATGTTGTTGGTTTAGAGGACATGCTCCCATGAACACTTCACCTCTCTTTCCCTCTAGGGTATAAAGCACGTAGATCACTTTGGCTTTATCTGTCGGGAGTCACCAGAGCCTGGGCTGAGCCAGTATATCTGCTACGTGTTCCAGTGTGCCAGCGAATCTCTGGTGAGTGTATGTGAGCTGTCCCCGAGTGCCTGCTGACACAGCGGTCCAGAGAGATGTCTTTTCTCAGAGCCTCACCAGAGGACTGTCTGTGGGAAGAAAAAAGGTCATCTGGAAATGTGATTTTTTTTAGCCCTTCAAATTAAGTGCCACTGTAGAAAAAAAAAACCCAAATATCTTGGTGATTTTTTTTTAAGCCAAGAGACTTACTTGAGCTGAACAAATTGTGTCATGTCATCAGGAGTATATTTAAGAGGTCAGAGAAGACTAATAATAGAAGAGCTGCTGGTTTTTCCATTGCTCATGTCAGAAGATAAGGAAGGCCTTTATCCTTTATTGCTATGACAGCTTATAATAGAGAATATAGATAGATTGTGAAAAGGATTCCCCTCTCCTTTGTTTTTTTTTTTTTTTCATTTTTATCTCCGTTTATGATTGTTCTTTTTACAGGTTGCAATTTTTTTTTTTTGTTTTTTTGTTTTTGGGCCACACCCGTTTGACGCTCAGGGGTTACTCCTGGCTATGTGCTCAGAAATCGCCCCTGGCTTGGGGGGACCATATGGGACACCGGGGGATCGAACCGCGGTCCTTCCTTGGCTAGCGCTTGCAAGGCAGACACCTTACCTCCAGCGCCACCTACCCGGCCCCACAGGTTGCAATTTTTTAAGCTGAACTAACATGGGTTTATCAGAAGATAAAATTTTATTAGAGTTTTTATTTATTTTTAATAATCATTTTTAATGAACAATTTTTAATGAACATTTAAGGAATTAGGGGCATGATTGCTCACCATCAAAGTGCCATTATTTTTCCACCATAGTTCATTGGACCTTTTAAGTTCACAGTCCGCCCCCTTTGTAACCTCAGTTCTGTAGTCAGAGACAGTGTTCAAATAGCTTATTTCCATTGGACACTGTCTCTTTCTTACTTCATTTCTTTCTGTACCACACACAAGTGAGTATATTTGTCTGGTGAGCATGTGTATGTGTGTGTGTGTGTGTGTGTGTGTGTGTGTGTGTGTGTGTGTGTTTGTATTTATCTTTTCCTTCTGTTTTATTGCACTTAGCAGAATCCCTTCCAACCCCAGCTGTGATGTAGCAAAAAAGAAAGTTTTCAATTGAGCTCACTCACAGCTGCGTTATTGTATTTTTTATGGTCTTACTTTTTGGGGAATTTTTCTTTTAGTAAAATTTTATCAATGTACCTTTGAGAGTGTAGCCTTACATCTCAGAATGTGTGTGTGTGTCACAGCACTCGCCACCAAAATTCTTGTTACCAAAATTCTAGTGCTACTTATCACATTGACCTCCTTTGCTCTTTAGTTTAAAATTTTAAAGTAAATTCTTCTCTCCAGAACTTCTTTCCACTCACCTTATTTGCAGGGGGTTGGCAGTGTGAGTTTTGTTATGGTGGTGTATAAGGAATTTGAGAAGAAATATATAGTAAGACAAACTTTGAAATACATATAATGTGTCTCACAGCAGGCTCATATTTTCTTTGAACTTTTAAATGTGCTTCACTAGTGCTAACTCTCTTAATCATATTATTTTATTTTTTTGGGGAGCACACCTGGTGGTACTTGGATTACTCCTAGCTCTGTGCTCAGAAATCACTCCTGGCAGGCTTGGGGGACCATATGAGATGCCGGGGAGTGAATCTGGGTCCTACCCGAGTCGCCGGTATGCAGTGCAAACGCCCTACCACTGTGCTATTGCTCCGGTCCCTGTTTTATTGTGATACTTTTGGCCATACCCGCCTATACTCAGGGGTCACTCCTGGTAGGTTTAGGCAGGGGATCTTCTGGGGGGTATCATAATCAAACCTTGATCAGCCTCAAGCAATGCAGGCACTTTAACCACTACTGTACTGCCTCTCTAGTCTCATGGCTTTCTATCCTATTGAATTACGAATTCCTCAAGTCTTTTATTGTTTTGTTAGTTTTCAATAGATTATTTATTGAGATAACATTGATTTATGGGGTCATTTGTTTGAACTTCAAGTGTGCTGTGTTATAATTTAAGATTTCTGTGCTTTTCATCATAATTCCTACCAGAAGTCTCATTTCCATTCCTTACCATGTGGGTGATGTGGCCATTTCTTCCATTCTCATCCTTTTTTCATCTGACTGTGTTCTCTGAGTATTTCTAGGAGAGCTGGTATAAGTTTAAGTGTATTTTGAGAGAGTTATTGTGATTATTTTTAACTTTAGGCAATTGTTTTCTAGGTATGGATTAATTTTTGATTATTGGATAACCTGCCCTAAATAGAGAAACCTTATTTCCCACATCTCTTAGAGGTTTTGTTTGGGAGGTTTGGTATTTTTGCTTCAAAATCATTGATGTAGAATGAGTTTTGGAAATGGGGAGTTAGCATAGAAAGTATGAGAACATGTTGTGATTTTTTTTTTCCACCTTAAGATCTGTGACTAAGGCAACAGACCAAACTGGCTGAGAATGTTCTGTAACATTGAAGCTGTATCAGGAGCTCAGTGTGGCATCATTATTCTAAAGAACAAACTCATGCTAGCATCTTTGAAACTCTGTTTACTTTCATTTTATTAGTAAAGTCTTAACTGAATAGTGAAGCATCAGAACTACAGGCTAGGGGGAAATTAATGTAAATTTTCTGCTTAACAGAGGATCTGACCTATTTACTTGTCATATAAAATAAAACAGTCATATATTATAAAGCTGATCAAAGTTAAGATTAATGTGACTTGACAGCTATGTATTTCAAAGCCATACGTGCTGGCTTCTCCAAGAACAAAGTAAAAACCATTTTGTTTTGCTTGTAACAAGTGCTGTGAATTGATAAACAGAACAGTGTTGTGATGAGCATTGGAGAGTTGTATGGGTAATTCAGATGCTGAGTACATCTTCTTTCTTTTGTTAAAAAAGTATAAACAAATGGCTTAATCTTTTAAAGCAAACCATGAGGTTTGCAAAAAACATGATTTTAGCTTTCTCAAAAATTGATTTAAAATGGGCCAGTAAAGAAAAGAAGTTACTATCACTACTTCCACAAAAGAAAAAGTCAACTCCATGGATGTAGATAATAGTATACAGGAAAAATTTAAAAATAGAATATAGGAAAAAAGGAAAAATAAACTGGAGTCAGTAGTTTATGAAATAACATGGTTTTAGAGCATGTTGATAGAAGGAAGTACAAAGTTTATGAATTTAGCTATGTCTTCTGTTCTGAATCTAAATTTGATTTCTGAAAACTAAGTAGCATATAAATTGGATGATAAAGGAGGGAGAAAAGATAGGTTCACTTATAAGGTCTGTAGTTTAAGTATGATTTTATTTTATTTTTAATCGCTTTACTTAAGTACCATGGTTACAAAATTGTTCATTTTTGGGTTTCAGTCATACACTGTACACCGTCCTTTGCCACTGCACCCTTGCTGTCACCAATGTCTCCCATTTCCTTTCCACCCTGACCCTCTACTCCTGCCTTGCTCTAAAGCAGACAGATTGCTTCTCTTTTTTTTTTGTCACTGTTGTTTGCACTATTGTTAATTGAGGGGTGCTTTGCCTGTTAGTTTCTCCACTTTCAGTGCCTAGTTTTTGTCCAGAGCTATCAGTTCCATCTATCTTTATCCTAGTAGACCCTTTTCTACTGTAACTACACTCACGACTCTTTGTGTTGAGTTTGTAATCCTGGGCAGAAAGCTATTGTCTTGGTATTATTTTCATACTATCTCTTGTTTTTCTTATATCCCACAAATGAATGAGATTATTCTATATCTTTTTCCCTTTAGCTAATTTTACTCAGTATAATGATCTCCATGTCCACCACGTATAAGCAAATTTTATGGCTTCATTTTTTCAATGGCTGCATAGTTTTGCATTGTGTAGATATACCACAGTTTCTTTAACCACTCATCTGTTGTTGGGCACCTGGGTTGTTTCCAGATTCTGGCTATTGTAAATAGTGCAGCAATAAACTTAGGGGCTCAGAGAGCATTTTGTATAGCGTTTTTGTGTTCCTAGATATATCCTTAGGAGTTGTATTGCTGGATTAGATGGAAGTTTAATTTATGTTTTTTTGAGGAATTGTTTTCCAAAAAGGCTGGACCAGTTTGTATTCCCACCAACAATGGATAAGAAAGGTTTCTCTGCATCTATGAAAACACTTGTATTTTGTGATATGTGCCAGTCTTTGTGATGTGAGATGATTTCTTATTGTTGTTTTGATTTGCATCATCCCTGGTGATGTAGAGCACTTTTTTCATGTGCCCTTTGACTATCTACATTTTGTCTTTGAGAAGATGTTCATTCATTTCGTCTCTCCATTTTTTGAGGATCTTTGAATCCTTGTTCTTTAAGGATATGGGCTGATAATTCTCTCTTTTTTTTTATCTGTTTTTAGTATCAGGGTGATATTAACTTCATAGAAATTATTTGGGAATTTTTCTCTCTTATATTTCTTAGGAGAGCTTGAAAAGGATTGACAGTATATCTTCTTTAAAGGCTTGAAAGGATTCACTAGTGAAATCTATCTGGACCTGGACTTTTGTTTTTGGGAAGCCTTTTGATTGCCCTTTCAATTTCCTCAATAGTGATAGGTCTATTCAAGTATTCCAGATCATCTTAGTTCAGTCTTGGAAGATATTAGGAGTTTAAAAATTTACCCATTTCTTCAAGATTCTCTAGCTTTATAGCATAAAGATTCTTAAAGTACTCTTTAAAAGTATACTTTGAGTACTTTCTGAGTACACTTTGAATTCTATAGTATCTAGTGACACCCCATTTTAATTTCTTATTCTGCTTATTAAGTTTTTCTCTCTCCCTTTATTTGTGAGTCCTACTAATGATTGATCATTCTTGTTCATTTTTAAAGAACCAAATCTTGCTTTCATTGATCTTTTGGATTGTTTCTTTTTTTGGGGGGGTGTTCATTTAATTAATTTCTGCTTGCCATTAAATTATTGATGTAGGGCTTTTTTATCTTTTGATAAGTACTTGTAAAGTTATAAATTTTCCTCACAATACCACTTTTGCTGTCCCAGAGATTCTTTTAATTCATGTCTTCATTCTAATTTGTTTCCAGGAATCTTTTGATTTCCTCTTTGATTTTGTCTCTGACCCACTGGTTGTTCAGTAGTGAGTTGAATTTCCAGGTTTTAAAGTTATTTCTCCATGTCTGCTGGTTATTCACCTCTATTTTTATGCATTTTGCTCTCGAGAAGATAGAAACAGTTTTTAGCCTGTTGACTTTATGGAGGTAAGTCCCAGCATGTGGTCTGTCTTGGAGAATGTGTATCTATTTTTTTTTGGGATGAAGGGATCTCTCTCTCTCTCTCTATCTCTCTATCTATCTATCTCTCTATCTATCTCTCTATCTATCTCTCTATCTATCTATCTATCTATCTATCTATCTATCTATCTATCTATCTATCTATCTATCTATCATCTATCTATCTATCATCTATCTATCCAGCTATCTATCTATCATCTATCTATCTATCTATCTATCTATCTATCTATCTATCTATCTATCATCTATCTATCATCTATATCTATCTATCTATCATCATCATCATCTCTTTATCATCTATATCTCTATCATCTATCTTATGTATCTGTCTGTCTATCTATCTATCTATCTATCTATCTACTATCTATCTACTTGGCCACATTCTTCTATTTCTTTTGATATCTTTGTTAAATTTTAGCTTGGTTGACCTATCAAGGGCTGACTAGGCAGTTGAAATCTCCCACTATTATTGTGTTGCTATTGATATCTTACTTCAAGTTTATCAGCAGTTGCTTTAAGTATTTTGCTAGCCCACCACTGCTAGATGCATATATGTTTAGAAGTGTGATTTTTTTTTATTGATGTACACATACCCTGATTAGTAAGAAATGCCCATCTCTGTCTCTTATAACCTTTTCAAGCTTGAAGTATTTGTTGTCTGATATTAGTATGGTCATGCCAGCCTTTTTTTTGTTTTGTTTTGTTTTTGTTTATCTTAATTCTTTTTTATTTTTATTTTAATTATGACAACAAAGATGCAAAGAAAGAGGACAGGGTAAAGTTACAGTGGAAGCCCAATCACCCATAAACAGAATTCTCGGTAGTCCCATCGATGATATCCCAGCCTTGAACTTTCAGCCAAAGAACATTAAGAAAAACAAAACTGAACCCATGTACAATACAATTACTTTGTCCCTCAAATCCCCAGTTGTAGTACATACTATTTCTTAGCAGCACACAATATAATCTAAAGACATTAGACTTATGTAACTCCTTAAACATTGAGGGCAAAGTACATTTCTCTAGTTCCATGCACATGCTTACTAGTTTAAGTTAGCCTCAAAAGTTTTAGTGGGTTGTTTTTCTTAAGGATTGGAGTCAAGGGAACATAGTAAAAAACGGTATTAAAGTGGCATTTGTTTGCATAGGCCCACCAAAACATAAGGGACATGGAAAGGCAAATTATGGTCTAAATACAAGGAGACCCTACCCCTGAAATTTCCTGGCACAGGACTGACTCTAGGCTCCAGGCAAACTAGTTTGTCCAATTCAAGTCATCGTCTGTAGTGGCAATACACCTCCATTCCTCACATAGTCTCTGTTGTTGGTATCATGCTTCTGTATTAAAGATCCTGGAATCTGCATATCCCATATTGCAGTCAGGATGGTGCAGAGCATCCTCTCTTTTCACCTCACACTTAAGGGGCAATAGAGAGAACCATGTCCTGTAGAGCAGGTCATGTCCTGTAGAGCAGGTCATTGTTGTTGTCAAGTCTTCTCAGTGTAAACGGAAGTCTCTTTTTAGGAGGTCGATGTCAGACCCTTGGTAGAGTCTTTCCTGGTAGAGGACTGCTTCCAGCTGTTGCTATAAAAGACCTTGGATGTTTCGTAGATAGCTTGCCTGGTTCCGGCGTGAATGGAGGATGCCCATTCTTCTGAGGCCTGTGCCAGGTCATTATATCAATGTTCAGGGTGTAAGGTACATTGTACTGAGATTTATTAGATAAGAACTTATCTGTATGTATGGTGTTTTTCTATTTTAATATGTCTATGCAAACAAGGATCAATGCCATGAAGCGTTATTGGTGCATCTGGAGGCAATAGGAACAAGACCAGAAATTTCCATGACATAGTTCAATCATAGGCATCAAACTGAGGGACAGTTCCACCAACAATCCTTACTGAACAGCTTACAAAAAAAAGACAAGATGAAAAGTGGATAGAAACCTCATGGTAGAAGAATATATAGAGAGTTACATCAGTTAAAGAAAATACCCATAAAATATTCAAAAGATATATGTGTTCAATTTCTGTCCTTCTAAATAGTTCTGGGATTTGTTAGATCTACTGTATGTCTTTGGTCAGAAAATAGAACTGTGTGTTACTGAAGTTAAGAAGGGTAAATCTGGGGTACTAATGGTTGGGAGGAGCATATGTTCGCCCCCGCTCGGTTTGCAAAATGTAGACTGGTATGAAATTGCCAGTGACAGCCTGAGTATAGCTGAGCAGCTGTCTGCCACCCCCCAGATCAAACTCCACCCCCTAAGCCAACCTCTGGAGCCGGCCTGGGAGTGGGGAAAACCCAGGGTGCCCCATCAGCTCCTTCCAGGAACCCACCTGGAGATCCGGAGGAAAGGGGAAGAGGGGGGTCGGGTGACCCATGTCCGGGCCCCCCTACCCTAGGCCGGGCCAAGAGGCAGCTGGCACATGCGGAGGCCTGCCAGCTGCCCGCCCGTGCCGCATGCCAGCCTTTTTAAGGGAGTTGTTTGCTTGAATGTTTGTTCTCCAGCCTTTGGTTTGAGTCTATGTTTGGTTCTGACTATTCAGATGTGTTTCTTGCAGGCAGCAAAATGTTGCATTCAATTTTCTGATACATTTTGTTACTGAGTCTCTTAACTGGTCCATTGATGCTGAAAGAGATGATTGTCATGGGATTAGGTGTTGTCTTTTTATAGGAGTTTGACATGTTTATTGGGTCTGTATTGTCTTAAAGTAAACCCTTCAGTTCTTCTTTTAAGGTTGGTTTTACGTCTGTAAAGTTTCTGAGCTGTTGTTTATCTATGAAGGTGTGTATCCTTCCTTCAAACCTGACTGGGTTTGTATTATGGTGAAACATTCATTTTTCTGAGTTTTGTCACTATATGCCACCACTGTTTTCAGTCCTTGAGGGTTCTTCGTGATAAATCTGCTGTTAAGGATGCTTCTTTGTATGCAATTTCCCTTTATGATCTTGCTATATTCAGCATTCTATCCCTATCTGTAGTTTCATTACTGTGACTAAGATCTGTCTGGATGTACTTCTTGGGATCTCATTTAGCTAGTACTCTTCAGTCATCTAGATGTGGTTTAGCTCTGGGAATGTTTTTGTAGTGATGTCCTTGACCGTTGATTTTTCATGGGATTTCTTCCTGGGCCTCTGGGATTCCAATGAGTCTTATGGTATTTCTATTGAATTTATCCCATACTTCCATTTTCATCTGTTTACTTTCTTTGAGGATTATTTTCATCACCTCATGATTTATTTTAGACTCTTTTCCAACTTCTGTTGTATGGAGTTGTTATACAGCTTATTTTCCAGCTCACTGATTCTGTCCTTAGCAGCTGTTATTCTGCTGGTGAGGCTGTACAGTTAGTTTTTATTTTGCCTACCCACATTTTTCAACCCTGCTATTTTAGTTTGAAGTTTTTTCATTTCTACTTTTATATGTTCTTGAGACTTAGTTGTGGTTCATTCAGTTTGTTCCACATTTTCTTTGAGTTCTTTGAACATCCTCCATGTTTCTTCTCTTAAGTCTTTATCAGAGAGGCTGTATAGGTGGTTAGTACTTGTCAGGTCATTAGAGCTACCATCTTCATTCTCTAAGCATGGTGGAGGTCTGCGGCAGATGGTGGGTGTATGCTTGCCTCTAGCCACTCCTGGGACAATTCCGGGTTATGTTGTTATGCTGGTCTTGACAGGTCTATAGGTGGATGATCAAGACATGCTTGCCTCCAGTCACTCCTGGGGCGAAGCATGATCATCACATTGTGCTGATCTCTGAGTCTAGGTGGGTGGTGGATGTGTTTGTCTCCAGCTGCTCCCTTTGTCTCCAGCTGCTCCCTGGACAAAGCTATGTCATCATATTGTACTTTTTTTTATTCTTATTTAGGATTTATTTATTGGATTTGTAGTAATTTCTTAAAAGTTTTTAAGTTTTAGATAAACTACCTAAACAAGCCATTTTCTTACTGATAGTCCCCTGTGCCTGCCAGGAGCTATTTATGAGCAGATAGCCAGGAGTAACCCCTGAGCAACCCCGGGTGTGGCCCAAAAACCAAAAAAAAAAAAAAAAGTTGTCATTCTTTATTGCATGATTTGAAATTTTTACATTTTCCCAGAGCTTTCAGGCTATATGATCTCTTTAAATTTGTATATATTTTGTGATTCTTAGATTTATTCTAAAATAATATAGAACTCCGTACTGTGAAGTATTTATGAGCATTATTTTCATTATAAGTTTTATGCTTATCAGAAATTAGCTTTCTTTTCTTACATTTTTGACCAAGAATTTCATTTTTCCTCATGGTGGTGGTTTTAGAGCTGGAGTGATTATACAGCTAGTAGGGAGCTTGGCTTGCATGTGGCAAACCCAGTATCAATCCATATGGTCCACTGTACTGCCTGGAGAGATTCCTGAATGCAGAGCCAGGAGTAACCCTTGAACTTTGCTGGGAATGGCCACCAAATAAAAACAAATGAAATAAACTTTCTTTTTTTTTTTTCTTCTGATTGAGTTATCTTTGCCTATTCCTGTACTTGGAACCATTTTCTGTGACCTAATAGTTTTTGCTGATGCATACAGATTAAGACAAATCAAGGGGGGGGGGTAAAAAAAAATCATGCATAGTGTGTTCATTTTCAGATTTAGTTCTGTTTTATGATAAAAACTCAGGGAGCAGCTGGGGAGAATAGTAGATCTTAAAAAAATGAAACATTGAAACATTTAGAAATTTAATAGAACCTTTAGCAACACTTGTGACTGGGAAATGCTAACTTCATTTCAGATAGCATTAAAATGGTACTTGTTTCATTTAGAAATAGACAAGGAAACATAATCATTTACATGACAATATGAGAAATGTACTTGTTATATGAAGGTTAGATGACCAACTTTTTCAGTATTTTCTAAATGAATGAGAGATAAAATAATCATATACATCTGCCTAAGTAACTGAGTGGCTTTTGAAATAATAAGAAAAATAAAATAAAAATGCAAAGCCACTGTATAGTCCAGAGTTACAAAATTTTATAAAAAGTATAGATTATATAAGTATTTACTTTTCAGTCTTAGTATAAAAGCACAAGTGCTGTGAATAAATTATTTTTATTTGTGGTATAGTGTGACTTTATGAGCCCTTTATTTATATTTATAAGTCTTTGAAAGAGTTGCTGATATTGTAAGACTTAACTGAGTGTTTGGTGTCTGAGCTCTCAGTGTTTGATTCTTTTAGTAGTATTATAAGAATAAGGTTTATTTTTATTTCTACGTTCCTCAAGACTCAAAGATACAGAAGTATATTAAATCATATAAGTAAAAACTATTTTTTTTTGTTGTGGTGTTGGACAGAGTTTTCTAAAACAGTGATCAGAGAGCCATTGAAGTACCAGTGATACATATGCCACACTATTTTGTCATTTTACTTTTGTCATTTCTCAGGCCTTGAAAATTTACTCTTAAACCAGCTCTAAGGGGAAAGGAAAGGAACCTTGAAAACAAAAATGTTGTTTGAGTGTGGTAATTGGTTTTAAGTATCAAAGCTAGTCCAAACTCTACTCTCAGTACTTCCCCATGCAGAGTTCAGATTTTGATCCTAGTCTCCAGTGGATGTGGAAACCACACCAACATTCATATTTCTGTCAGAGTAAAGGAGATATGAACCAAAGTCCTTTTGAATAGTATGAGATTGAATTAAGAATTGATTTTAAAGAAGCAATTATGAATCTTGAAAGTTAGAATCTTGAAAGTCTTCTTGATTGAATCTTCGAGAGAACAAAAGAGAAACCATCAGTTTTAAAGTTGCTGGCTTAGTGTTGAGATCCAAGTTATTAACAGATCCAATGTTGAATTTCATACTATTACAAATCAAAAGTGAAATGATAATACATGACAGACCATAGAGATAAGATTAAACTTTCATATACATTCCCTAATTTAAGCTCAACTGATTTTTCCCAAAACGTTGCTTAAAGTACGTTCCTTGTTTTATTTTTTTATAATACTTGAAAAAAAGGCCAGAAAGGTAGAGTAAATTCAACATCATTAAAACAAGACTCCTTTTATTCTTCCCTCTGTGTCACTCACTAACTTAGATTTTTTTTTATTTGATAACCAACTTAATTAAACAAAGACTTGATTGACTATCAGTAAAATTGTCTGTGATAGCATAGCATTTAGCAGGATTGAAAAAAATAACATTCAGGTAACAAATCAGCATTCCATTACACACATGATCCTGGTTTTATTTTACCCAACTTTCAATTATGTATATAATAGAAGATCTAACTTCAAGACATTTTTTTCTGGACTGACCCTGGAGTCATCAAAATTCCATTGTGATTTAATTAGCATCCACAAAGCCTCAATTGGCTATTGGTATTTTAACTTTTATAGACCGAGTTTTATTTCTTCTTGCAGGTTGATGAGGTAATGTTGACTCTCAAGCAGGCATTCAGTACAGCCGCAGCCCTGCAGAGTGCCAAGACCCAGATTAAACTGTGTGAAGCCTGCCCTATGCACTCTTTGCATAAGCTCTGTGAAAGGATTGAAGGTACAGTAAAATTGGCCTAGGCAAGCAAGAAATTTGCTTTGGCATATGGGAAGTGAGACAGTCAGTGCTGCCATTGAATGGTTCTCTGTTTCGAAGTAAAACAAGAGCCCCACCACTGTTGCTCTTGTCCAGTCAGATGTGTACTGACAGCCTCTCCTAGGTGTTTGGCTATGCTCCCTCTCTTCTCTGTTAGGTAGTTTTTCTTGTTCTTCTGCAGGCTGATTTCAAGAGGGAACTTGTGTTTCCCACAGTTCTTAGTACTCCTCCTGCACAGTGTTACTGATCAAATATTTGTTGAGTGAATGGAGAGGCAAAAGCATCCCAGAATGTCAACTGTTTCTTTAAGCCTTTTTTTTTTCTATTTTTGGGTGGGGGTGCCCTCTCATTTGATGATGTTCTCCTGCTCCCTAAAAGTTTGGAACCAAAATGAAATGAGAATGGTTTTCAGGGACCTTTGATTCTTTTTTGATGGGAGGATATCTGGTGGTGATCTGTCCTCGGGGATCATTCCTGGAGTGCTAGGAATTGAACACTGGTTAGCAGCATGAAAGGCAAGCACCCTACTCATTATACTATAGCTCTAGTCTCTTTTAGGGACCCTTGAAAATGGTTGAAATAAGACATGTGATACTATGATGCAGATTGTAAAAGTGTGGTCTTAGGGGGTGAGGTGGGAGCCCTGAAAAAGTCCATAGATACAGTACAGCAAGTAGATTACTTGCCTTGTACTCCATCAATCTGGGTTGTATCCCCAACCTCCCACATTATCTCCCCGCATTTCCAGAAGTAATCCCTGAGCATGGAGCCTGGAGAGGGAATGAAAAAGAAGTGACTCTGATTTGCATTACGTCTTGCAAACAAATAAGTCTGAGAATTCATGCAAGAGAAGAAATCCAATTTAACAAATGCTTGTATTTATTTAATGGGCATTAGACATAGTGCTAGGCCTTGGAATACAGAAATTATTGGAACACAGATTACATTCTCAGAAAACTCTAATGAAAAATGAAAGATAGGGACTTGGTTGAGCAATAAAGGAAATTTAACATACCAGGTTAAATAGATGAAGAGATTGCAGGCTTCAAGAATAAAACAGAGATGGATCTATTCAGCACCCATGTGTAAATTGGGATGTCTATTAATTGATCAGAAGAACTCTAGGTACTTTAATTTTTTTGTATACGGTACAGTGATGGGGAACTGTAATTTGTGATGAATATTCACTCAACTTTGTGATCTGTCAACCCTAGTTCAATTCCTGGCACCATATATGGTCTCCTTAGCCCCTCCAACAGTGATCCCTGAGCACAAAGACAGGAGTAAGCCTGGAGTACAGCTAGGAAGAAAGGAAAGAAGCAAGGAAGATAGGAGGGAAGGATGGACAAAGGCAAAACAATAAAATTAATTCTTTATACTCCCTTAAGTCTTAGTGATTTGTGATGAGCATCTATTAGGTCACTTACTCCATATGCCAATACCCTCAAACACTTACTGTTGTTAAATTTTGTTTCATGTATGAGGAAATAGGTACTGAGATATTTAGCAGTAAATAAGTAATGAGAAATTCTAATACCCAATCCCAGAGACATTGGGGAATACAGGTCTAGAAGCAACACTGACACAAGAAATAAACCACACCAAGTTAGGGAGCTGAAACAGTTTCAGGAATTTCTACTACATGCTAACTGCAATCAGATTGAGCTGGCAGGTAGGCAAGTTGTGGAACAAATCATAGAAACCTCTCTGACCCGTGGTCTTTATTGGGAAGAGCAGGACATCCCCATGGGTTGAGAACAGATAGGGATAGGGGGCCAATCCAGAGGTTCTTCCTACCCAGATGGAACAAATATATGCAAAGAAGCCCTTTATATAGAGAAGAAGACTGATCGATTATTACAACAGTAACTTAGAACGTTAAGTTCTCATGCAATGTTACTCTGGCTCTTTGAGTATTAGGAAGCAAAGGTTTTCAAATCTATGTCATTGAAACGTGAGTATTTTTATTTCTCCCAGTTATTTTGATCAAAGCAAGTTAACAGTGTGTTTTAAACTTTACTTCATACTTTGGTACAAAGTGTGAAATTAGAAATTAAAATCAAACTAATAGCTGTAAACATAAAGCTAGTTTAAAATATTTATATTTTAGTGATTCATATCACTCTAGAAACACACTATGGGGCCGGAGAGATAGCATGAAGGTAAGGCATTTGCCTTTCATGCAGAAGGTCATCGGTTCAAATCCTGGCGTCCCATATGGTCCCCTGTGCCTGCCAGGAGCAATTTCTGAGCATGGAGCCAGGAATAACCCCTGAGCACTACCGGGTGTGACCCAAAAACCACACACACACACAAAAAACAAAACAAAACAAAACAAAAAAAAAACAAAGAAACACACTATTGCTGCCAATATACTTGGTGGCATTAATAAGGAGATCTGGGGCTGGAGAGATAGCATGGAGGTAAGGCATTTGCCTTGCATGCAGAAAGACAGTGGTTCGAATCCTGGCATCCCAGATGATCTCCCGAGCCTGCCAGAAGCAATTTCTGAGTGTAGAGCCAGGACTAACCCCTGAGCGCTGCCAGATGTGACCTAAAAACCAAATAAATAAATAAATAAAAATAAGGAGATCTATTTTATTTGTTTGTTCTGGGGCTATGTTCTCTGGCTATGCTCAGAGTTTACTCTTAGTTGCACTCAGGGATCACACATGGTTGGCTCAGGGATTATTGGGGTGCTGAGAATGGATCCTGGGTCTGCTGAATGCAAGGCCAGCATCCAAACTTCTGTATTATCACTTTAGATCTGGAGTTCTATTTTTATTACTTGAAAAAAAAAAAGGGAGAGAGGGATTTTTTTAAAATTAATAACTTTATTTAAAAACTTTGATTACAAACATGACTGTGGTTGGATTTCAGTCATGTAAAGAACAACCCCTTCACCAGTGCAACATTACCATCACCAATGTCCCAAATCTCCCTCCTCCCCACCCCATCTTCACTTGTACGCTAGACAGGCTTTCTACTTCCCTCATTCACATTGTTATGGTAGTTCTCAATGTAGTTATTTCTCTAACTGCACTCATCACTCTTTGTGGTGAGCTTCATGTTGTGAGCTGAACCTTCCAACTCTCAAGAGGAAGAGATTCTTAAGTATTTTGATGGCCACTATAATCACAACCAGTGTGATGTGAGTTCCACCATTTAGCAAGGAAGGAATGACACCAACAAGTCTATGGACCAAAGTGAATTTTGGAGATGCTGTTTGAAGGCAACTTTTAGTTAGAATATGAAGCATAAGTGATGATGTATGTTATGGAGACAGAGTGTTTATACTCACTCTTGTTTTCTTGTACTAACGTGCATGAGGGATTGTGCCTGTGGGTTAGAGTAAATCACTAGTCAGTGATTCCAGAATCAGGAAGAAGGAAGTTCAGTCAGATTCATGGTGTTGGAGACACCATGTCTACTTAGAAAATTGATAAACAAAGCTGTCCCCAGTTCCTGCTACTGAACTGAAAGCTGAAGAAACATATTGACTAGAGCCTTAGTTTCCTATTTCAAGTTAGTGCTCTCTTTTTTCTTTTAATCCTTTCTCTTCTGAGGCATATAAATAAGACTGGAAGTGTAAACAACATGAAACAGAAATTATCATATGAAACATACATAAGTATATTTTCTCAGAAGCCTCTGAAGGAGAGAGACTTTGCTAACAATAAGCTGTGAAGTGAGTGGGACTCACACCCTCCAAATGAATTCTAGTGTTGGGTGTTTCTGTGCCATCCTGGAAAATGACTCAGAATTGTGTTTTGCTATTGCAGAAAGAAAGGTTGTGAGATATTTGCAAAAGGAACTTTTATTTTTTATTTTTGGATTTTTGTTAGATTCCATACAGTGAATGATTCTGAACTTCCCAGCGGTTGGCTGGCCACAGTCTGACAGTTGTGAAATGAATTTGAGTTCTGTAAAAGCAGTGCATATTTTGAAGTGATTTTTCAGTGATTTCAAAGTATCAGTCTTCCTTGAAACCTAGAAAATATGGTATAGCACTAAATATCCGCCATTTAATTGTAGTCATGCCACTTTTTAGTAAGAACTCCATATCTGTGTAAAGGAGATAGGTGCCTTCAATATGGATGGTCAGTTGAATTAGTTGAAATATGAACAGAAATCAGAAATCACTTGAGGTGATTGCATATTCCAGGACTAGTGAGCTCAGTCTTGGCACATACAGTGACAGGAAAGGTTGAACTCTCAACCTTATGCTGTGGGGCTTTGAGAAAGCATTAAGACTTCCTCCAGCCCCCTCAATCTTGCTTTATTTGTTTGGTTGTAGTGATCACACTAGGGGCCACATGTCCCTCTGCCTGCCTCCTGACTCTCAGGATATTCTAAGGGGGCCACAAAGTTTCACAATTGGGGAAGTTACAGCATGAGATTATGAGGTAGGGAGTGAGTGCAGGAAGATTTGCTATAGGCAGAAAATATCTCCTTGAGATTGTTTGCAAAAGTGCTTCCGAGGGACAAGCTGCAGTGCATTCTATACGCTTTGATTTCTGCTACTTATATTTTATAACTTATCCTTCATAAATTATCCTTAGGCCTCTACCCACCCAGAGCCAAGCTGGTAATACAGAGACATCTCTCAACACTGACAGATAATGAGCAAGCTGACATCTTTGAGCGTGTCCAGGTAAGCTTTCTGACAGTTCCTACAGGTAAGATAGGGGAAAGGGGCCAAGTCCTCTCTTCAGTTCTTTTTGCACAGTTCTATAGTAGGTAGAATGTTGCCGTGACTTGTGCTTCAAAATAGCAACCAGACTCAGAACTCTGTGTTTGCCAGCCAGTCAATGACAATTAAAGATGGAGGCCATTGAGGGACAGAGCAGCTGCAGAGCCATAGTGAATTCTTGCTTTGTGTTGCAGAAATGCAAACCCATCAGCGACCAGGAGGAGAATGAGCTTGTGATCTTACATCTGAGGCAGCTGTGTGAAGCTAAGCAGAAGACACATGTCCATATTGGGGAAGGCCCAGCGGTGAGAGATTTTCTCTTGGACTTGCTGTTGTTTGGTTTACACATTCAATTGAGCTATCACAGAAAACTTGAAAGAATTTTTCTCTTTTGCAATCTTTATAGCTAAGATTCTGATAAATACTATGCCCTAGCCTGCATGTTAGGACTTTGATGGTTGACTTATTCATTTTTTGTTGTTGTTGGGGTCTTGGGCCCATACTCAGCTTTGCTCAGGGGATCATTTGTGATGATGGTATGAAACTAGGGTTGGGTGTATGCAAGGCTGGTGCCGTAACTCAGTATTACTAAATTGAAATGGCATATTAGCGGTTCACATGAGATAAGATTATCTTTTTTACCCCCTCAACACCCTATTTTTAGCATTCCCTTCCCTTCACACAACCTCTTTTTGTTGCTGCTTCAATAATCAGAGACACATAGTTTGATTATAAGTGTTAAGGGTGCAGGGTGTCCTTGTATTTTATTGTGGTACTTGCAAACATTTCAGTTAATGCTCACAGGGTGTCTCTGTGATGGTCACACATATTCTTGCTAGGAATCACATTGCTGATTGGTTGTGGTGCTTTGCATACTTTTGTCCCTGTGCTCATATACCTGACTGTGTGCCAGTGACTGCATTTTTGGACCTAGTATTAGGGATCCTAGATAGCAGAGCCACTGGGATCATATCCAGCACACCTGGGAAGCACTGAGAAAAAACTCAAGGCCTCACTCTCCTTGTCAGTACTTTTAGACTCTGATGATCTCTGAGACTAATAAAATTGTTTTAAAATGTAGAGGTGGGTGCTGGTGGGAATGTTGTCTGATTCACACCCTGTGGAAGACAGTAAAGAGAGTCTTCAGTAAACATAGAATCAAGCTGCCATATGACCCAGCAATTCCTCCTCCATATATTATTTCAGTATTCCTTGAGGAATGGTACCAACCCACTTTGGGAAGCAACTCTATGCTTAGGACTTAAAAACATTCATTCAAAAAAGACATGCACATCATTATTTATTACTGCACTTATTGCAATAGCTAAGGCATGGAATCAACCTAAATGTCTCATGGCAGATGAATAGATTATGAAGATTTGGTACATGTCCACAATGAAACACTATGCAGTTGCAAAGAACAATGAAATAATGCAATTTACCAAAACAATACCATGTTCATGTTGAGTGAAGTAAGCCAGAAAAAAAGAAAAACAAACATGGAATGATCTATCTTATCTGTGGTATATAGAATAACTGGATAAGTAGATGTAATGTAGTAAAAAAAAAAAAGGGGAGATACCTAGCTTGACTCAAAGCTTAGGAGAAGGACATAAAAGGAAATAAATAAAAGTGGAAAGGAAGAAGATGAGAAAGGGAAATAATGGGGAAAGGGGTCAAGGATTCAATTATATTGGTGATTTGGGAGAGCATGGACTGAAGAAGATTGAAAACATGAAAACTAAGCTGCAGCCACCAAACTTTATAATGTGAGTGTCAAGGTGGCAGACAGGATGTGTGTGTGTGTGTGAGGGATAGTGGGTGGAAACACTGGTGATGGGAGTTGACTCTGGTGGTAGGATTGATGCTGAGATATATTCCTAAAACTCAACTAACAATAACTTTGTAAACCACAGTTCTTTATCTAAATACAAATTTTTACAAAAGAACTGACAAGAGAATAGAATACATTATATAAGAATCAGTGAGATGCACCTTAAAAATGTAAAAGTGGGGCTAGAGAGATAGTATAGCAGATAGGTCACTTTCCTTGCCCATGGTCAACCTGGATTTGATCCCTGACTCCCATATGGTCTCCTGAGCCCCACCAGGAGTGAGTCCTGAGTACAGAACTAAGAGTAAGCCCTGAGCACATCAGGGTGTAACGAAACAAAAACATCTTTTTCCCCTGATCACTGAGACCCACTACCAAGAACCATTATCCCAGATTTGTTAATCCTCCATGTTGCTTTTTACTAGTACTTAATATGACTGCCTTTCTTCCCTAAGCATCAAACTGTCTCCCGGATTCTGTCTGGCTCTAAGAACTTTTGTACTGACATAGTAGCAGTTCACTACTAATACAGAAAGTCTAATATAATAAACACAGTGTGGAATATCATGCAGCTTCGAACTGTCAGTGACCCCTGTTGCTCTAAAGATAAGTGATCCACTCAAATGAAAATGAGAGCGCCATTAGCAGAATTCAAATTTACTGGAAAGTCTTCTTTTCTTTGAAACTTATTTCCTGTGTTTTTCTTGTTAATTTGGTTATAAGACGCACAATTTGGAAAAAAGAATGGTGATAGCTAATAATCAGAAAAGAACAGTGAGGGGCTGGAGCAATAGTACAGCTGTAGGCCATTTGCCTGGTACGCAACTGACCCAGGACTCACCTGGGTTCAATCTCCAGCATCCCATATGGTCCCCGAAGCCAGGAGCAATTTCGGAGTGTATAGCCAGGAGTAACCCTTGAGAGTCACTGGGTGTGGCCCCAAACCCAAACAAACAAACATACAATGAAAGATCAGTGAAAACTGATAGTATAAACTTAATTTTGGTGAAAAGCAGCAGGATTTATTAGTGGAAAGGAAAGTCAAAAAGGAAATTTTTATGTTTTATTATTTATAGTACTTTTATTACTAATAATATAAAATACAACCCTTTTGTTTAGAATAGTGTGTTCACAGTGTGAAATAGAGACTATTCTCATTAGCTATCAAAGAATTCTTTTTAGTGGCTTAGCTATACACTTGTCTTTAAAGAGCTTGATTTAACCTTGAGTATTACCTAATTAAAATTTATCTTTATTTCTTTTCCTACAGACTATTTCAAATAGCACAATCCCAGAAAATTCAACAAGCAGTGGGAGGTTCAAACTCGACATTCTGAAAAATAAAGCGAAACGATCTTTAACTAGCTCCTTGGAAAATATATTCTCCAGGGTAAGATTAAAGTGAGAATGTTTTAGATAATGATGTTTGTGTTTTGTAACTTCCTTGTTACCTTTCCAAATGGTTCGCAGAAGATTTCCTTCTTCCCTTTTCTCCTGCCAAAAGTGAGAGAACTCATTTAGGTAGCACTTATTTCAATTAATATCTCAAAATCAGTTTTATACTCAGATTTATTTTGGGGCTTGTAATAATTAATCTTGAGTAATAGAGATGATGTATAAGGAAAGAATTACAGAGAAGGTGTAATAAAATGTCAATGCCTACAACTTTTGATCATGTGCCATATAAATTATAAAATAGGGACCTGTTTTATAGTGATTGTACAGTGGGTAGGGTGTTTGCCATGCACATGGCTGTCCTGGGTTCGATCCCCAGCATTTTCATATGGTCCATGAGTCTGCCAGAAGTAATTTATGAGCACAGAGCGAGGAGTAACCCCTGAGCACCATCATTGTTGCCTCCCCAAATATATATATATATGTATATATATATATATATAATTGTAACAGGCCTTTAAAAATAGTTTTTAATTGAATCACCGTGAGAAGTTTTAAAGTTGTCCATAATTGGGGCCAGAGCAATAGCACAGTGATAGGGCATTGCCTTGCATGCATTTGACCCTGGATGGACCCGGTTTGATCCTCCGTGTCCCATATGGTCCCCTGAGCCAAGAGCAATTTCTGAACACATAGCCAGGAGTAACTTCTGAGTGTTGCCGGGTTTGCCTCCCCCCAAAAAAAACCCTAAAATAAGTTTTTCATGGTTGAGTTTTAGTCATACAGTGTTCAGCACCCTTCTCTTCACCAAAGCACATTTTCTGCCACCAGTGCCCCCAATTTTTCTTCTGCCCTCCCCCCTTCCCTCTTCCACGCCTGCCTCTGTGGCAGACATTCATTTTCTCTCTCTTCCTTTTAAACAAAAAGACACCAAAACAGTGTCTTTAAAGACACCAAAACAGTGCCTTTAAGTCACCAAAACAATCCTTTCATTCTAAGGAGCTACAGAAAAGCAGTAAAGTATGAAATATTAGACTATTTTGTATTGCAGGGAACAGAGAGATTATGTATTTGTTTGCAAAATTATCTGATCTCAAATGATCCCTGGTCCCCATGTTGCTTGAGCATTTCAAGAGTCATTCTGAGCACAGAACTACATATAGCCCCTGAGTATGTCCAGATATAGCCCAACCAATTCCTCAATAGAGATATTTTCATGTTTATATAACTGCTTTATTTTAAAATTTTGTGTGTGAATTTTTGATGGCCAAACCTGGTCTTAATTGGTGGATATTCTCAGTTCTGTGCACAGGGGCTGCTTCTATTGTTACTTAGAGAAAGGACCATGCAGTGCTGGAGATCAAACCTAGGTCTCCTGCATACAAAGCATGTGCTGCAACCTATGAGTCTAGATCTACAGTCTACTATATGCAATTTAAACAATAAGCAAAATGATTCTCTTTTGTTTTCCTGTTCCTGAATGATTCATCCCAGAGCTGGAGGAGATCAAATATGAGAGATTTCTTAAGAGTTAGAAGATAGGATAAGCAATTCTTGTTGAGGTCGTACACTCTTAGTAGTGTTTTGGAGTCACTTCCGGTGTTGCTTAGGGGACCATGTGGTGCTTTAGCTTGAACTCTTATGAATTCTGACCTGAACATGAACCGCAAAAGGCATTTCAATGCACCTTCCCACATTCACAGGAAGATTATGCCTTCTCAAGTATCTGAGACAGGGGCCGGAGTGATAGCACAGCGGTAGGGCATTCGATCCCCAGTATCCCTTATGGTTCTTAATCCTGCCAGGAGTGATTTCTGAGCACAGAGCCACGAGTAACCACTGAGCACTACCTGGTTTGGACCAAAACAAACAAACCTCAAACAAAACCAAGTATCCAAGACAGAACTACAACGTGTGATCCATGCCCATTCGGAAAGATGATGAGGTTCAGGTGTTTATCACTAGATTAAAATTAGACAAAGGTGGGGCCAAAGTGGTGGCACAGCGGTAGGGCATTTTCCTTGCACGCGCTAAGCTAGGACGGACTGCAGTTCGATCCCCCACAATCTCTTATGGTCCCTCAAGCCAAAAGTGATTTTTTGAGTGCATAGCCAGGAGTAACCCCTGAGTGTCACTGGGTGTGGCCCAAAAAGCAAAAAAAAAAAAAAAAAAAGAAAAAGACAAATATCTCTAAAAGCTTTTTGAATGCAAAGCCAAATCTCACCAAGTAGGAAAAGAAAAGGGCAAATATAAGGAATAGATAATTGAGAAGTTGCAGGAATAAAGTTATTTTATATATAGCTTTATTAAAAACTGTAAAATGAAAATAAAATTAAAAGAAACATGTAAAGAAAGCATGTACTCTAGCCTGTAGAGCTTTCTCTCTGGTCTCAGAAATTCTTCACTTTATTTATTTGGTTTTGGATGTTTGAGCCACACCCAGCAATGTTCAAGGGATGCTTCTAGCTTTGCACACTGGAATTACTCCTGGTGGTGCTCCAGGAAGATGGTGCTCTAGTCCATCTTCTTTTTAATTACTTTTGCTCAAGGTTCCCCTGCTGTTGCTTGTGCAGGGAATGGGAAGTGCCTTGGATCAAAGTCAGGGCCTTTGACCCAGATCCCTGTCACCAGGAAGATTTTCACGAAGAGCCTATTTAAGTTGGCAATAGGGAGATCTGAGTTCAACCCTTAACCCTAGAAATTAATATGTTTATGATCTGGAACAAATTCTTTTTTTCTAAGTACCAGTTTCTTCCTTTCTGAAGCAGGCATGCTGATACTTGCTTAGCTCACATAGAATAATAATGAAAGGTCAGTCAGTTAGGAAAGAATGCCATAGTAGGGGATGGGTAGTCCCTACCATGGTGAGCTCTGAAATCCCTGTCATGTGTGAAACGACACAGGATATTTAGAGCCATACTCGCTTTATCGCCGTTAAGTACCTTGGCATTCTGCAAGTTTTTGAAGTGCCTATCATGTAGCCCTGAGCTGGAAGAACTCGAAGCAAGGACACCGCCAGTCTATTTTGGTCAAGGTGGAATCCATCACTTTTGTGCCAAGCCCCATAAATCATGTGACCAAACAAGGGCTTGCATGTCCCGTCCTTGTGCAGCAGAATGGATTTGGAGATGTTGGAAGCTACCCATGTAGTAGTAAAGGTTATTTAGAAAAGGCGCTTGGTGTGCTTCTTTAACTTGATGGTTAGTTTTCTCTCACTTGAATAAGTTGTCTGTTAGTTAAATAGTCAAATGAACATAGGAGCCATGGGGGTTAGGTTAAAATCACTGCCTTTTATGCTTTTTTGCTAATTTATTGATGAATTTTGGGGTCATACATGGCTGTACATAGTATTTTCTCTTAGCTCTGTGCTCAGGGATCACTCCTGACAGTAACGGGCCCAATGGAGGTGCCAGGGATCGAACCTGGTCAGGTGTGTGCCGCACAAGTACTTTACCCACTGTGCTATATACCTCTAGCCCCCTGACTGTTATTTTTACATACAAAGTATTGTTTAATAATTCTGGTTGTGTATGAAATGGGGTACCTCAACTGATTAGCTATTAAAAACTGGGTACCAGGGGAAAGGTTTAACCCACTCTGTTATGACCAAATCATAAAATAGTAAAAAATAAAAAGCTCTCTTATTTAAAGGTAAAAAATAGAATCTCATATTTTGATGCTTTGTTCAAAATTTTCTGGGAAAAATGTATACTGATATTTAATCACATGTGTATTTTCTAAAGAGGAATATTTACTATTAAGTGTGAGGCATTGGAAAACAGCCCTCATATTGTACTTTAGAAGAATATTTATTGTCATCCCTTGTTGATATGTGCATGGATTAATCTCTGTGATACAGATGTTGTTACCCTAAAATCCATAAATTATTTAATATTAATTAAATTGTGCAGAAACAAAAGGTTTTAGAAACATTTGAAATGAAAAGGGTTCTCTGGACAGGAAAGAAGACTGCAGAAATTGTGGCAGAATTTGACCATGTCTTTGTAAAATGGAGGATGACATCAATGAGAGTTAAGTGTGAGAAGTCATTTGCAGAAATCGTGAAACATAATACAAGAGCTGAATTTGTGCTTCTGTTGATTACAGACTATTTTATGAACCTAGATATTGAAGTGTTTTGCAATTCTTCTCACTCACAATGACCATCAGTTGTATCCTGTCTTTGTGTTGTTCTTTATGTTGGTTAGGTATTTGCAAGTCCATCTTTACATTTTTATAACCACCACTATATAAGCTTGAATCCAAAGATCCAGTGAGAACCAAATACTGACATAATAGACTTTGAGCCAACAACTTAATAAAGGAGATCTTTAGGAATATTGTTAGACTGTGTTTAGTTTAAGAATGTAAGGCAAATATTGTGGTGAGAAGTGGTAATGTCTTCCATTATTTTTCATTTGATCACTTTTCTATGTTTTATTTTTTTGTGCAGAGTATTTAGTATTTTTGTTTATTTTTGTTTATTATTTTTTTTTTGGCCACACCTGGGATCACTTTGCGGTTACTTCTGGCTCTGTACTAAAAATAACTCCTGGTAGCTCGGGACAATATGGGATGCTGGGAATCGAACCTGGCCATATACAAAGCAAGCAACCTTCCAGTTGTGCTATCACTTTGGCCCCTGATGTGTATAGTTTTAAAGTAAATTTATTTTTATTGTGTACATCAAAACAAAACAAAAAACCCAAACCCTTGGGTAAAGCTGCATTATTGGTATGTTCCAATCATCAAAATTACTTTATTCTTGTCTCTGTACTTTCTCTATGGCAAACAAATAGCCACATAAAGATAACCAAGCATATGGGTATTTATATAAAAGTTTAAAAGATAGTTAAGGAATGAGGAGAGAATTCAAGGAGAGAGTACACACCTTGCTGTGTCATGCCCCGAGTTTGATTCTTAGTACTACTTGCCCCACCCCTAGTATCACAAACTCCTCCCCATGTACCCATGTAGCAGGAAGCAATCTGAACTTTACTATATGTTTGTCTGGTCATTTTACAGTATTGAATAGGACTGATGAAGTCAAAGAAATTGATCAGGATTTAGACCTGCAGAATTATACTTAACTGCTAGAGACCATGAAGTTATATTGGTAATTCTACTTGTCCACCAAGTACTGCCTCAGAAGGTAGAATTAAGTAAGAAATCCAGACTTAAACCTTCTAATTATACTTCCTGGGTTCAGATTACTGATCTGTGTGTATATGTAAACTTTGCCAACATAATCAATCAGAAATTTACTTTCCATTCTGCAAAATTGAGCAAAGTTGAACAAATTACTTCTGCCTCATATTTAAGTCATGAGACTTAAATGAGATTATACAGTATAGAATGCCTAGTATATTAATATAGTTCATGGTAAGTATTCAATGATATGTTATTAGCTATTTGTTTTATTTATTATTTTTTATATTTTTGGTGTTAGGCCACAACCAGCAGTGCTCAGGGGTAACTTCTGACTGTGTTTAAGGATCAGTGGCAGAGTACAGGGTATCATATGCAGTACCAGTGCTCAAGTTGGGGTACGTTGCATACAAACCAAAAATATTTAAACTTTGTACTATCTCTCCTGATCCCACTTTAAAAATTAATTTTATGATTGATTTAGTAGTCATTTAGGGAGCTACTAAGGATATAAGACTATACTTAGTATGTGTATATAGGAATAAATGTTGCTTGTATAAATAACATAAAACATAAAAAATATAAAACTTTCTGATAGCAAACATAAAATGTTTTTATAAAATAAGTTATTTAATTGAATCACAGTGAGACACACAATCAAAAAGTTGTTCATGATTGATTTTTAGTCATAGTGTCCATCCAATACCCATATCTTCACCAGTACACATTTACCAACACCAATGTTTCCATTTTCTTCTATTCCCCTTGCCCTTTTCCCTACCAACTTCTATAGCAGACATTTTTCTTCTCTTTCTCTCCCTTTTGACCTTTAGACATTGTGGTTTGCAATAGTATTACTGAAGGGGTATCCTGTCTATCACTTTCAGCACCCATTTCTTGTCCAGAGTGATCATTTCCAACTATCATTGTCATAGTGGTCCCTTTTCTGCCCTAACTACACTCTCCTTACTATTTATGGCAAGCTTTCCATCATGGTCTGGTCCTCCTGGCCTTTGTCTTTATTGTCTTGAGAATCATTACCATACTATCTTTTTTTTTTTTAAATATTCAATAAATGAGTGAGATCTAAAATGTAAAATTTAATTGATAGAAATCTAGAGTTGAAAGACTCTTCCAGATGGTAAAGCAAATGACCTAGAAATGAAGAACAGGAGGACATGGTAAAAAGCAAAGGAATCCATCTGGAGATCCAAATGCCAGCTCCTTCTGGTTTGGAGTTTCAGGAAGGAAAGAGAAATTGCATTTAGAGATTTTCCAAGAAATCACTTTAGAAAATTCTCAAGCTAAGCATGCACACATGCTTCCAGAGTGAATAGACCCAGAAAAAAGTACAATACAAAAACTGAATAAAGCCATGCCAGACCTTGTCATTGTGAAATTTCAGAATGCCTCAGGGTAAACTTAAAATCTGTTCGAGAGAAATAAACAGGTCACACACACAGACTTTTGTGCCTGATGCCACTTGAACAATGCTTACATGTTTTGAAGGTAACCTTCTGATTAGAATTAAGTACTTGGTGGAACTATTAATTTACTATAAGCATAGAATAATTGCATTGATCAACTTGTAAATAAAAACTAAATTTTTGCCAGTTTCCCTTTCTAAGGAAGTGCCTTTAGGTTATGTTCCACTAAAATCAAAAAGTAGCCTTAAAAAAGTGGAAGTCCAAGTCATGGAAACAGAAATTCTAACATAGAGTCGCACAAAAGGAAATTTTTGAATTGATAGTGATGGAAAATACTAGGAAAATATATTTAATAAGCAAATTGCCATTAGCCTAGACTGGCAGGAATATAGGGATATTCATCATGGTCACTCGAAAAGAAAAAAATACATATTTTATTTAACTTCTAAAATTATTTTGGGGTGTTACACTTGGTGGAGCTCAGGGTGTACTTCTGGTCAATACTCAGGGATCACTCCTGGTAGTGTTTGGGTGACCAAGTGGGGTGCCAGGTGCTTGACACATGCAAGGTGCAACTTAGTCACTGTAAATTTTTCCAACCTGAAAGAAATAAGTATTTTAAAGATCAGGTGGTACTGAGCTTTGTTAGAGAATTAAAAAAAGATTAATGATAGTCCTTAACTCGTTGAAAAATATATACTAGATGAATTTTAATGATAGAATGAATGGCATTGTTTAGACATTACTCCTGGCTCTGAACTCAGAAATCACTCCTGGCAGGCTCGGAGTACCATATTGGATACTAGGGATGGAACCTGGGTCGTTCTGGGTCTGCCAAATGAAAGTCAAACAAACTACCCGCTGTGCTGTCACTCCAGCCCATATATATAATTTTATTAAAAGAAGATTAAAAGAAGGAATATCAAGTTTGGTAATGAGTTAAAATAACTCATATCCTCATCTAGAGTAAGAACTAGTTAATGCCTACAATGGGACAATCAAGCAGTAGTGCTGTAATATAAATAACAAAAGCATCAGTATAAATTATGACTATTCCTATCCTTTTGGGGAATAGGATTTAGTGCATAAAAGAGTGTTTGATACTTCATTATAACAAAACTCTTTTGAAAACTTATACAGTTGTTACTTTAATTAAAAATTTAAATAATAAGCCAGAGAGATAGTACAGAGATTGATATACTTGCCTTGCATGTAGCCAACCCTACTTCAGTCCTCAGAACCATATGGTCCTCAGTGCATCTCTGGCTTCAGCCCTGGAGGCTCCTAAATCCCCAGTACTGTAGGACCTGAACAATGCTACATTCTTGAACCCTTGCATTGAACCATTGGCCAGGTTGAATGAAAATTATAAGAATCCTGTAGGACTCCTGAGATACCACTTGAGAACCAAAAAGAAAAAAAGATAAAAGTTTTTAAGATTATGTTTAATTCCCTTCCCCAATTATACCCAAGTGTATATGTAGAAAACATAATACTATAAAGCACTAGCATGTTCTTTTATTATCTTATGATTTGACCTATGTTTAATTTTTTTAATAGAAAATTTCCACATATCTTAGTTATGTAGAGAAATTCTCAGCCTGTATTTTATCTCTTAACACTTTTACTTGGAATTTAATTTGCCTTTTGTTACCTTCCTTTTCATTGTTAGGATTAGTTTCTCCCTAAGTAAGTGGAACTAGACAAGATCATCGATTTGGAATCTCTTAGATCAGTTATGGAATTTATAAGAAGTACTCATATGAAAAGAAAAAGAAACGATTTACCAATATTGGCATGGACTGAGCTAATATAAAGAGAAATACTTTACTGAGGAAGTTCGCATTAAGGAATAATGACCGAAATTCAATGCATGTTTTAGGTTGTGGTTTTATTTGTTTATCTGGCTTTTATACCCTATAATATAAATTAATGACATGTGTAATCTGCGTGTGTCTGTTGAAAAAAATATTCTTCATACAGATTTTGGTTTGTTGTGCTATCCCATCCACATTTCTTTTTCTCTCTATGAGACACATAGTTGATGGGGTCTTCCACTAATCTTCTGGGAATCTCCTCTGATCTTATGGAAAGATAAAGGCAGTCAACTTGGGTAACTTCAAAAATACTTAATCTGAATATTGAATTATCTCATAGCTTGATTTGAACGTCATGAGTCAAAACAGGGTATACCTCTACAGTTGGAAAGACTGTTTTGTTCTGTCAATACCTTTGAGTTATCCACAAAAGGCTCAATTTAATGCCAGCATAAAGAATCGAAACACGAGTATCTTCTCTAGTTTAAAGATTAAACTTCAGACCACATAACTGTTTGATTTTATTCTCTTTACCCAGGGAGCAAACAGAATGAGAGGTCGCCTTGGAAGTATGGAGAGCTTTGAAAGATCCAACAGTCTTGCTTCAGAGAGGGTATGTGAACAGAACTAGAGTGCCTTTTGACTCTTCGCTGTGACTTGTCAATACCTGACACTAAAGTGTGGTGCTGGAATGTTTTATGCATGAAAATCTACCATTATCAATATTGTGAAACACTTGGCTCCTAAAAGAAATTAAGGTACAGCAATAAGGCACATTACTAAGGTAATAATCATGCCTGTTTTATTACTAGTCCTTTAAGACTCTTGAAAACAAGTACTTGAGACTTTATTTTATTAAATGAGAAGATTGTAAGTTCTGTTTGTAGATACTTATTCATTTGAAGCTTGTAACAACAGAAGAAGTAGGTTCCAGGCTTTATTCTATCAGGCATATTTTGCTGTTTGGAGGTAATAAGTGTGTGGAGAATGGCATTTAGTGTTTGAACAACTGTTAATCCAAAAACGCTTGAAGAACAAAACACGGAATCACTATTTTGTTTTTACAGTCATCCTTTTATCTTTTGTTCTCTCCCTATGCTACTCTCCCCTCTCACCCACTCTTTTTCAACTTTCTGTGACATTTGATTCTTCTTTATCTCCTAGACAGTTTTCACTAGGTCTGGTTTCCTGTTTCCTGTATCATGCAACATGTCACCTGAGATATACACAATCCGTTTTCTTTCTCTCTTTCTCTTCTTTTTAAAATGGAAAAGTATTGAAATGTTTTTACTACACTTGCTGAAGAGATATTTGAGTATTTCGCCAGTCACAGAGATTATTAGCTGTAGCTCGTGTATATCAAGCCAGATGTTTGTTCAGTGGTGCCTCTACAGGAAAGTTTATAAACAGCGTACCTGTCCAAATGGAAAGATTTATGATGCCCACTCATTCGCTGTGAGATACATTCCAGCATAGCCCTCTTTTCATTCATTTCCTGTTTTTCATGCCTTTTAGACCATTTAACCTCAGGGACTGTGCAAATCAGATAGAAATAGCACAGTGAAGGCCAATATACTTAACAGGCTTTCCTTTTCTTTTCTTCAAGGCTTCGCCATGAGATTTGGAAAATTAAGCATTGTGATACTGTTTTGACAGTACAGGAAACATGAGGATGATAAGTCACGGAAATCAGTAGATATGTAAACACAGGCTCCACCCTCTCTGGGTCAGGATCTCTTTTCATCTCTCCAACCACAGGAGGAAAGTGCTCTAAGCTGTCGCATTTTTACCCCAAGAGTGTGGAGCAGAGAATACCTTTCCTTATCTGCCCTTTCACTCTCTGGTCTCTCTGTTTCTCTGCTGTACAACCACAGCTCAGCTGATTATCTTGGAAGAAATGGGTTGTGGTGATGTTGATTAGTCTTTAGCTTGGATTAGCAGGAAAAGGAAAAACGGCTTGGTTCTGACTGCGGAGGAAGAAGAGGCACTGTCCCTTTTCAGCTCTGGTCCCATTCAGGGCCTTGGAAGAGAGGAAAGCCTTGACTGTCTGCTTACTTTCCAGGATTACTCTCCTGGGGACTCGCCACCAGGAACCCCACCAGCCTCTCCACTCTCCTCAGCGTGGCACAATTTTCCTGAAGAGGATTCGGACTCCCCCCAATTCCGCAGACGTGCCCATACCTTCAGCCACCCGCCTTCAAGCTCCAGAAGGAAACTACACCTGCATGAAGGCAGGGCCCATGGCTTGCGCTCCCCACTGCTGAGGCAGAGCTCCAGCGAGCAGTGCAGGTGAGTTCAGGTTCTACAGGGCCAGAGGACACGTGCCTGCACCTCAGTCTCCATCCCTGGGCAGCCATGAGTCATTGTTGGTTCATGCTGTGGCCAAAGTGGTGGAGTTTTTAGAAAGATCTGATAAAAGATAAAAGAATATTGTTTTAAAAAAAGTGTCCAAGTGAAATAAGTTAAGAGGAAGGATACAGTAAAAGGGTGAAAGCATTTTGGGATGGAAACAGGTCCCTCCTCCCTACTACCCTCCTCCCCACTACCTTCCTCCCCAAGAGGCGAAGCCCACAGCAATCAGGCTGTTGCTTTGTCCGGAAAAACCCACTGACAACACGTGTTGCTCAGTGTCTTCTTGATAGTTCTAGGGAACAAACTCAGCAGATAGGAAAATAACATAGCATAGAGCTTCCTGTAAAATACATGGCTCTTGAAAAATCATCTAAATTAGCTTCATGCAGGAGATAAGATTTGACAGTTTTATTTTGCAAGAAGTCAAAGCCAAATAGGAATGAACCTTGTGAATTTCTAGAAATTAATGGATAGCCGAGCATATTGTAATAGTTGGGAAGATTCTATGAGGAGTGATCTTACTTAGTATTTAAGAAATTATTTAATAAAATTATTTGACATTTGGTAAGAAGTAATAAAGAGGATAAGCTGAGAACTATCAAATGATTATGCTTTTCATTGTATAGTCCTAGTCAGTTTATGTCCTGGAATTAATTTGTTTCTGTTCTTTTCCTATAAATTTGATATTGGAAACAGGTTCTGAAGTCAAATCCCAGTTGGAAAAAAATAACTAATAGTAAGATTAAATTTTTATTAGTTATTATCAAATTTGCAGCTAAATTTATTTTTCCAAGAAAATTATTTCCAGTTTTGAAATATCATTGATTATAATGGGTGTTACTATTATTCTTTTTTTCATTTTTATATTTTATGATGCATAAGCTCATTTAATTTCTATAGTATAAAATATTATTTATTATTGTGAAATAAAACTTTAAGTTTAATAATTTATTTGAAAAGAGACCTGTAAGAGATTTATGAATTTAGAGAAAACAATGACTGCCTACTTCCACAGGGTTCAGGAAAGAACAAGGATATTGATGTCCATTGAACCAAACGTATTGCAATGGCTTGCAACCAAACATATTGTTTTTAAAATTTTAGAAGGGTTTGTATTTTTAGAACAGTCAAGTCTTTGAACTCTTGGTAGTTTTCTGTTCTGGAATTTGTTTCCTGTAATTATTTCTGTTTTTCTCTTAAAATCATTTGCATATAAAAACCTACACTCTTCCCTTTAAAATGGTGAAGAATTTTGTAGAGATCCACTTGTATGTATTAGAAATACTGCTTGAATGAGAGATTAAATTTATGAATGAGTAAGATTAGGTCATATCATCTATCTTGAAATGTGCATGCTTTTTTTTTTTTGAGATTTAGCCATAAATCTTTAAAGGAATGATTCAATTAATAACAAGAACCTGATTTGATGCTTTTCATAATGAATGAAGTTTTTGCCAAATTAAAAAGTAAGACAAATTTGCTGTATTTTCTGTACTCAGCATTCTACCATCAGTTCGGCGCATGCACAAGGAGACTAATTCTTCCTCCAGTCTTCCAAGTCTTCACACTTCCTTCTCTGCCCCTTCCTTCACTGCCCCCTCTTTCCTGAAAAGCTTTTACCAGAATTCAGGTAGACTGTCCCCACAATATGAAAATGAAATCAGGTGAGATCAGTGTCCTTTGTTTGCAAAGCAAAAATTTCTGCAGTGATTTACTGATAATGTTACTAAACAGTGGCTAATTGTGGAGTGAAATTTTTGCATCCTTATAGTGTGCTTATTCTAATTTTGTTTCTAACATATTGGTTCGCATACCATTTGATTAAATTAAGAATATGAATACAAATCAGCATTACAAAACATTCACAATTAGCCTTTTGATGGCATGATGATTTTCCTTTGAAAAATATTTTTAGGGGTACTATTTTTTGTTTATAACTTGGGCCCCTTAGTTTAAGCTTTTCTTTGTATGGCACATTATTTGGTGCTTGCATTAGAGAGCAAATCTCTATCGAGCCCATATTTTTGTTTGTTTGCTTGTCTTTAGCCTTTATATCTTACGGACTCCCAAAGCCACTGATTTTAACAACTATTCTAAGGTGATTGATACACTTGTAATATATTTGTTTTTAAGTTTATAAAATATTTGGTCGGCATTTATTTGCTTTTTCAGTGCTATTGACTATGTTAATCATGTTATGTTATCATGTTGTAAGTCACATAATAGGTGCATCATGATGTTGCTGTTAAATCTTTCAGATAGCCTGATGGATCTCTTAACTTGTGTAGGCATTTGATTTGATTTTGGTTTGTCCCCAGAATTAAAAATAATAGCTCATTTAATTCTGTTTTTATTCAGCTCTACAAAATGAAATATATTAATATTTTGGGAGAATTGTCTTAAAAATTGGAATTAGAGGACTGAGAAGATAGTACACAGGTGAAAGAGCTTGCCTTGCACAAAGCCAATCCCAATCCCAGTTCAATCCCTGGCACTTCAGATGCTCCCCCAAACATTTAGTACAGAGCAAGGAGTAAGCACTAAATACTGCAATGTGTGGCTCCATAACCAAAACCAGTTTTTGAAATTACAAATACTTACTAACTATTCACAATTGTAACGGGCTGTTAGAAGGTGTTAATTTCAGTTGGGAATTCTTCGAAAAGGATTGTTTTTAATTTAAGGTTATGAGATGCATTTCTGTATTTATGTGTAACGCGATTACTTTGTTTTTATAGCTGTCTAGAATTCTATTTAAAATGCCCACATTTGTCCACTATCATGGACATTTGGATTGTTACTGGATATCTGGAAAATATATTATCAACTAGTTTTTATTTGACCACTAAAATCATCTTGGAGTCCTGGATGTTCTTTTTCTTTCTATTCTTTTAGATTTAGGAAATTCCAAAAACTTGTATGTAATCGTCAGTATCAAGAAAATTTATCTGATTTGTGAATTATTTCTGAATATCTCTTGTAACTGTGTGCTAATAGTTTTGGCATGGTTATACTGGATTAATGCAATTAAATACAATTAATACAATTACAATCTAAACCCAAATTAGTATAAAATTTTATATTCAAACATTGAGTTTGTTTTCAAGGGAAAAGGATGAATTTCAAGTTGCTTATAAGGAAGAGGATTTTAAGAAAGTTGGCCACAAAAAGAGAGGAATATGGATTATGAAATAAAGCTAAAGGACCAAATTAAAATGCCATGAAAAACCTTAATTTTCATATTGCATAGTGCTAATTAATGAGTACTACACTTGCAGTAAAAATTCATTGACTTTATTTTATTGATGTTAAAGTGAACATCTGAAGACTTATACTTTCCTTCCTGAAACAACCCGTACTTAAAAGTTATCTTTAGATAAATCATTAAGAAGCCATAAGGTTAGGTTTGAATAGGATATCAAATAAGCAGTGAGTTTTTCTTCTAAAGATTAAGATTATAAGAGAGTTTTATCTAAAGTTACATATTCATCTTCTATGGTTTCTGCTTAGGTATTTTGTAACAACCTTTTGTTTTCTTGGGGGGCACACCTAGCAGTTTACTAGCAGGGTTTACTCCTGGCTCTGTCCTATGGGATCACTCCTGGTGGGGGCTCAAGGGACAATATGGGATGCTGGGACATTGAACCTCGGTTGGCTACTTGCAAGGCAAATGCTTTACCTGCTGTGCTATTTCTCTGGTTCCTAGATAAGTGTAACCTTCTTACTTATATATCTTTCCTTAGCTTTCTACACTGAAGATCATCAAAGGATATTGAAGTAGCAAATAAAATATGTTAGTTTTACTTTAGACAATATTCATTATTTTGGTGAAAAAGAAGCCTTATTTGAAGTGCTATATTTAAACATGTGAAAAACTTTTAAGCTTGTAGTATCATCAAAATTATTTTTCTTTTTTGGTACTAATGTTTTCTGAGTGCTGAGTAATATGAAAGACTTTTTCAAACAGTGTACTATATGTTTAATCACCGTGTGACTCATTTTCAGCATAGAATTAGGAGGTCGAAAGACATACAATGTTTTTGATTATTAACTTTTTTATTAAGTCTAAAAGAACATCTGTCATAAGCATGTGGCTTAGATCAGTTCCAGGCTTAGCAACCCATCCTGACCTCCAGTCAGCAAATGGAATACTGCCAGCATCCCACAGTTCACCCTCATCTGACCTTTAATGCCATGATTTCATTTTGTTTGGTTTTGAAGTTAATGAAATGAAGTGTTCTTTTACATCTAGCTTTTCGCTGTACATCATCTTCTCTCAAGTCTAATGTTCCACAGACTTTAGGAATGATATCTGCTTTTAGGCATGCTTTAGTTTCATTTTATTGCTATGTGATATTCCACTAAAATACATTATAATTCATGCATCGGACATGTGGGTTTGTTCTAATTTTTTAGTGAAAGAGAACTGCTCTCCTATTGTGCATGCATATGGATTTTTGATGATGATCAACACAGTAGTAAAATTGTCAAGCAAGGTTCACTCCTTATAGGATTATACCAACTATTTGGTCTCTTAGACAAGTTCCTTGGTTACAGTTTTAGGGAAGGTTAGGAAAGGTTAGGAGATTATTACAGTGGATTTGGTTTTGATTTCCAGCACCATGAGGTCCCCAGAGCAACTCTTGGTATAGTTCTGAAGGCCCCTAGCTCTGCCTGAGTGGTGGGTGGTCTGGGAAGCATTGTAGGGCCTAAACAGTTTTGCATCCTCAATCTAGATATTGAGCTGCTCGGCTGGTTAGCCAAGAATTGTTAGTGGAGTTCTTCAGCTTCCTGAGCACCACTTGTTAGATCACATCCAAAATCTTAGAGTATTTTAAAACTTATATTTCAAAATAGCATGATATTTACAAAAATATGCAAAAGTATTATGGATTCCTACTAACCATTTATAGAGATTTAATAGTTTTGACTTTATATTAATATTTTGTGCTAAGGATTGAACCCATATGTATGAAGCCTGCCTACTACCAAGAAGAGGCATCTGTAGTTCAGACCGAGCAGCTTTTAACATTTGCTAATTTTTTGTCATTCTATTTATCCATTTTCATACATGTATATGTTAACATATATATGATTATTCATTATCAAGTAAGGAGTAGGTTAGCCTACTAGCACATATATATTTATACTAGCATATCTATAATAAATATTACTTCTTAAGAGGCATATTAATTGAAAATTCAAAATATATATATCTGTCTCTAGGACTATTATTTTGGATAATTATAAGCATGTTACTTATTTTAAGCAGGCTATAAAAAAGAACCAAGATATTTTAAATACCATGATTTGTTTATTAATTGAACTGTACAGCAATAAAATCATAAAGAAAATAAAATAAAACTAATTTTTGGCTTTTGACATTCCTAAAAAGGGATAATTATTTCTTGGTTAAAAGTATAGTTATGATGATAAATTATATTAATATAATATCTGTTGATCAATTGTAATAACCTGTTTCATTACCAAGCATTTTTGGTTATTCCTTATAATTGCTTCTGGTTTTAATCTTATATCTAAAAGTGTTTTTATATTGAACTTAACTAGCTAGTTGTCATTTCTTCTATTTACCTATGAATAGTTTCAGTGAGAATAATAAGGTTTTACTGGTAATATACCTTTGCTACAGTTTTGGGCTCATATAGCAAAATTACTCTTTATAGCTCATTATTGAAGTAGTCTTTTCTGTTTTGTTAGACATGAAAATGCCTTTATATTCTAAATTTTGGTTTGAATTCTTTTCTCTCTGTTAATGACATTCCTTATTTTTTCCTGTTGTACTAGACAGGATACTGCTTCAGAATCAAGGTGACTGGAAGCCTTTTTTTCATTTTAAATTCCAAAATGCTCTTAATTTAATGTCATCATTAGTTAAAAACTTTATTTTGGCTGTCTTATGAATGCATGCCATTATTCTGTGCTATGAGTGGGGCATATGTTTAGAAAAATATGACCTCTGGTATAATCCAAGATTAGAGCTGATCACATAAAATGTTGATAAAGGGGCCAGAGAGATAGTATAGGAGTAAGTCCTTGCATATGGCGGATCTCTGGCAATGGGTATGGTCCCCAGAACTCTGCCAGGTGTGACTGAGTCCAGTGCCAGTATTAAATCTTGAGTACCACAGGATATGGTCTAAATCCAGAAACAGCAAATAAAGAAAAATGTTGCTATGGGGCTGGGAGAGGCAACTCAGTGGTAGAGAACATGCTTCCCATGGACAGAGCCCTGACGTTGATCTCCAACACTGCCCCAAATCAAACAAAAAGTGAAAAATAAATTCTTGATAGCAGATAGACATCCTGTTTCTACTTTATTTCATGCTGACATTATCTTGGGAATGATTGAGGATTTTCAGATAAAGTCTATTTTTTGAAATTAGTTAATAGAGATTAATTTGCAATTTTATGAATAGGTATGTAAATTCCTAGAAGGGATTATTTGAAAAATGATTCATTTGAAAAATTTTCAAAATTATTTGAAAAAAAAATCTCAGAAGATGCAGAAATAAATGTCCTGAAGGAAAAATATTCAGAAAGCCAAATCTGATTTTCACCTGGAGTCTTATAAACCCATTTTTGTTCATCTTAATTCCAGTCACAATGATTATTTTGGGAAACCGGTGAGGTAGTTCAGATCTCTTGTTGATCTGGACACAGAAAGCACTGACTTCCTCAATGTGGAAGTCTGGCCACAGCAGTGATGACGTTTCTTCCTCTTGACCCTCGTGGTTCTTGATAACACCCAAATCACAGCTGAGCAATTTAACTGAAAATGTGTTTTTCCCCCTAAGGCTGCTTTTTGCTCATATCACAGGTTCATGGAAAACAAAGACATACTTATCTTTCTATTTAGAACTTAATATATATATTGGTCACATCTGGAGGTGCTCAGGGGTTATTCCTTATTCTTCATTCAGAAATTACTCTTGGTAGTGCTCAGGGGACCATATGGGATGCCGAGGATTAAACCTGGTTTGGTTACATATAAGGCAAATGCCCTCCAGCTGTTCCATTGCTCTGGTCCTTACATATTTTTAAAAAAAAATCATACTCAAGAACAGGGAGATAGAGGAACAGTATTGCTCATACTTTGTATGCAGGAGGCCCATGTTTGATGTCTAGGACCTAACCATCCCTTGAGCCCTGCCAGCAGCAATTCCAAACACAGAGCTGAGAGTAACCCCCAACACTGCTCAATATGGTCCAAAGCCTCCCAAATCATAAATCGATTTCAGCATAATGTTAGAAAATAAAGACTCTTCTCATTTTTTTCTTTAAGCTTGGTTTCCACTTTCACTCCCCTTGATTATTGTAGATGCGGTGGTAGTTCTGGTGACCTGGGATTTTATTTTTATTTTTTTGGGGGGTACACCAGTGATGCTCAGAGGTTACTCCTGGCTATGCACTCAGAAATCTCCCCTGGCTTGTGGGATCATATGGAACGCTAAGGGATCAAACCATGGTCCGTTCTAGAATAGCGCGTGCAAGGCAAACGCCCTACCGCCACTGCTCCAGCCCTGATTTGGGATTTTAGACATGTCTGGTCTTAATGTTTATACAGTCTTTTCAAAAGTTTAATTAAAGATAAGATTTTAATATAAAGAATACTAAAATCATGATATCAGTGGAATGAATCTGTAAAATCAGAAAAATGAATAAAGGTATTGTTGAAGTCAGAAATTTTAAGAAATAATGCATAGAAAACATGTATCTCAGGAGTTGACTATTTCACTCATTCATATAAACATGACTGTTTATAGAATTATTAAGAACATGGGTCAATGATTATGAAAAGTTACTTTTTCATGGTCAGTGATTTATGACCCTCTATACCATTTACATTAATTTTATCAAAATTTCTTTTATTGAACTAACATTGGCTTACAAGTATATCCAAACCTCATGTATAGATCATTATAATTTGACATATGTATGTGCTACATTATGGGTACTGGACCCCCGCAATACATCTGTTTTCCTTTGGCCAGAGGGATAGCACAGACATTAATGTGTTAAGTTAATAGTTGACATGTTAACTGGGATCTGACTAGTCCCAGTTGATTCTGGGATCCAGAGCATTGTATATGGAATAGCTCCTGAACACTACAAGATATGACTCAAACAGTTCTACCCCCTCCAAAAAAAAGTCTAGTTTCCATCAGCTAATCAGGCAGTTGATCTTTTTTACCTTGATTTGCTTATTCCATTTCTCTTTCATTGTAATTACCGCAGAAACTATAGTTTTTTCCCACCACATCTTTCTTTTTTATTAAAAAATAGTTTATTCCACTTGTTAATCTCTGTTATTGACTCATAACTCAGATGCTGATTTCTACTAGTAGTGTTCAGCACAGTATTGTTTAATTACGAAAATATTTCCTTAAGATGATAGATGTTGAAAGTCAAAATTAAAACTGTTGATGCACCTTTTTCGGTTATGAGTTAAATTCTACTGTAAGTCCTACAGAAAAAAACTAAAGTCATCACTGTGTTTTTCTATGCATCATTTCTTGTTTTATATATTACTACTTTGTTTAAGCACTGCTACTACAAAATTGTTCATGGTGGAGTTTCAGTCATAGAATGTACACTACCCTTCACCAGTGCACATCTCTCACCACCATTATCCCCAGTTTCCCTCCCACCAATCCTACTCTGCCTACCTCTGGGGCAGGCATTTTACTTCTCTCTCTCTGTCTTCTTTTTTTTGACACTGATCTGCACTATTGCTAGTGAAGGGGTAACAATGCACATCACTTTATCTCTTTTTAGTACCCAGTTCTTGTCCAGAGTGATCAATTCCAACTGTCATTGTCATAGTGGATATTCACAACCCTAACCCCATTCACCACTCTTTTTGGCAAGCTTCCTACCATGGACGAATCCTCCAGATCCTTATCTCTGTTGTCTCTGTTTATATTTCCATACTATGTTTTATTTTTCATATACCCTACAAATGATTGAAATTATTCTATGAATATCTCATTCCCTCTGACTCATTTCATTCAATATAATAATCACTATATCTATCCATGTATAAGAAAAATTTATGACTTCATTTTTTTTCTAACAACCGTGAAGTATTCCATTGTGTAGATATTGCCACAATTTCTTTAGCCATTTCTTGGTTCTTGGGCACTTGGGTTGTTTCCAGATTCCCGCTATTGTATATAACAGTGTTACAATGATCATAGGAGTCCAGAGTGGTTTTCTCCATGCAGCATTTCTTGAGGCATTTACAAAGAGAAAACTTACTCTGGATTCTGTTGAACTGTCACTTTAACTTTAATCAGCTTTAAAATCTATCTTGAGTTGTAATGTATGTGATTTAGTTGCAGATTTAATGCTTAGTTATTAATTTGAACTTTATGATGCAGAGGAGTGAAAGATGAGTGGGTGGAAGCATTTGCTTGCTCAATAGCAACTCTGCTGTAAAATTGGGCCAGGCAGAACTTACTTTTGTGCAGTGTTTTGACCTTGTAGGAAATACACAAAACTACAGTCTTGCTATGGACCATGTGTATTTCTGTTGGAGGTTATCAGAGCACTTGATCTGTGCATTATCCAGTCAATTCATGTTAGGAATTTAAAGGCAAGTATGTATTAGTATAAACTAACATTAATAGTTCATATGCTGAAGGCCATCAGTCAGGCTGTATTATTTGTAGCTGACAGCTTTGTGTGCAAGGCAAGCATTTATACCATGTTCATACTTTTGCCCAGTACTGTGTTTAGAGGACTTGGAAATTACTTCTTGGCTTATCTAGTGATGACCATAGTATGACACACTTCCTTCCCTTAGAAACTTCTCATTTGTGCTCATAGACTGTGGTTCTTAATTGTTGATGTAATAGAAAGTTAATGTAGAATATATCAATGCATAAAAGGGTGAATGTTCCCTAGGTTTTATTTCCTAGTTATTCATTTTTCTTTTCATAAATTTCCTACAGAGGAAACTCAGGCACTATAAACTTATTATTATTTTATTTTAGTGTTTTTGGGTCACACCTGGCGGTGCTCAGGGGTTACTCCTGGCTGTCTGCTCAGAAATAGCTCCTGGCAGGCACGGGGGACCATATGGGACACCGGGATTCGAACCAACCACCTTTGGTCCTGGATCGGCTGCTTGCAAGGCAAACGCTGCTGTGCTATCTCTCCGGGCCCTATAAACTTATTCTTAATATCTCTCTTAGACACTAGTTTTATAATGTACATATACCAAAGTGCAGGAGAAAAAGTGAAGGAGCAAAATGATTATTTGAAAAAATAAAAGAAAGGTACTTGTAATTTCTTTCATCTTTTAAAAATTGTGACTCTATGGGTAAGAGAGATAATTGAGGTATAGATTGTGAAGAAAAGAGGTAAGGAGCTTGCCTTCATAGGACTACCCCTGGGTTGATCTTTTGCACCAAAAGGAACTGCAGGAGCAGAGCCAGGAGTAGCATTATACACACAATGAAAAGACTGTGTTTATATTTACATTCTGTTGCTTTAGAATGTTTGATTCTTCAATTTAAATATTAACAAGTATGTACAATATTGATTTAATGACTTCAAAAGCAAAGGGAGTAAGGTATTTAGGAAATATACAGGTAATGCTAATTATATTTCACAGTATTTTTCTTAAATATTAATCACATTAAAATGGAAAGTGAGGGGCTGGAGGGGTAGCGCAAGGGGTAAGCATCTGCCTTGTGTGCGCTAGCCTAGGACCAACCACGGTTCGAAACCTGGTGTTCCATATGGTCCCTTAAGCCAAGAGCGATTTCTGAGCACATAGCCAGGAGTAACCCCTGAGCGTCACCGGGTATGGCCCAAAAACAAAAACTAAAACAAAAGGAAAGTGAGGGCCAGAGAGATAGCTCAGAAGGCTTTTCATGCTGGAGTTTAAGCTTGGTCCCAACACTAAGTGGTCCCCCAACATTGACATAGAACCCAGAACACCACTGGTATGGAAAAAGAGAAGGAAAAAAAGGAGTCGTGATAGGGCAAGTACTAAGTGAAGTTTTTATGCAATTAGAATTTTTCTAGCTCCCCACCTTTCACTCTTTTACCAACTTGGGATCATGAGAGTTCTGGAAGCTTTGTTTTTTTGAAATTGGCAGTTTGCGTTGAGAAAAAAATTAGTTTTGCCAACAACATCAACCACAGTGATGGGATGGCTGAATTTTGGAGTACCTGGGTTTTAAATCTATCTCTGCCACTATCTGTGGGACTGAGAGCAAGCTTCCTTTCAACCTCTCTTTCCTCACTCTGTATGGGAGAAGGAGTAATACTTGGTTCATGTACGGTGATTACGGCATTGCCATGCATTTATAATGTGTTTGAAATTCTTTGTATTAGACTAATTATTACCATAGTAATGGCACATATTTTGTTTTCACTTTATTTCCACTCAGAAAGTTAACTTTATCCTTGCATATCTGCTAACTTTAATTCAAGAAGATGTTAAAGTGAGTACCAGTGTTATAGTAAAAAGGAAACCCAAAAGATAGAATAGTATTTAAAAAAAGAAATACTTTTTTCTATTCTTTATTATTCTAATATAACTTGCAAGGCAGGGTATAAGGAGTTTGATGCCTAAAAGGGTTTCATATGCTTTGAAATCTTGTTTTATTTTGTTTCTGAACCATGCTTGGTGGTGCTCAGGACTTTCATTTGGCTCTGTATCCAGAGATCACTGCTGGTGGGGGTTGAGGAACCATCTGGGGTGCCAAAGATCAAACTGGGTTGACTGCATGCAAAACAAGTGCCTTCCCCATTGTTTTAAATGGTGAAATAACTACCTAAGGAGGGCCAGATTGCTGACTAAGCAAATCACATTGCGAGCTGCAAAGTTGCATATGTGTACGAACTGTCAAACATCTCACCTGAAACTGGCTTCTGAATATATCCCTTTTTATATTAAATGAAGCAGATACAAGGGGTTTTGTCTTATCTCAGCCACCGAACTGCTTTTTCAGTGAATAAAAGATCAAAGACTTTGTCCGTTAAGAAGTTAACTTCTTCCCTCCATTATCATACTATCTTGTATTTTGGTTGCTGATTCTTGGGTTATGATTAGTCACTATATTGCAGTCATAGGAGGAAATAGTTATGTCACTAGATATTTTGATTGCAAAATTTGAAATTTTAAGTGTGGATCACAGATATAGTAGGGTTTTAGGTTCCTGCTTTGCTTGTAGCCAACCTCAGTTTGATCTGAGCACCTTAGACTCTTATCTCTTTCTGTTGTAAACCCTGATGCCTCTGGACAAGCTGGGCCAGCCTAGGAAATTCCTGGCACTACAGGACTGGAATGGCACTGCTTCTTCCTCCAGGTTCTTGAGTTTAACCACCACTCTGGCTGGTCAAGAATTGTGGTGAAAGAACCTGTATTCCCTTGAGCACTAGTTGGAAGGGTTCCTCCAACTTAAATTTTATATGTCATTAAAGATTTTTTTCAAGCATGTAAAAGTGGGTTAAAGTAATCATACATTATGCTCCTGTATTACAATTTACTTTCCAAATAATTTATTTTATGCACAATAATAAAACCAATATTGGTACCTCTCAGCTTATTTTTTAGTACTAACTAAACACTTGAGTATGCCATAAAGTGATTTCATGAAGGCCAGAGAGATAGTATAGTGGACAGGTGCCTACCTTGCACTCTGCTTACTGACCCGTGTTCCATCCCTGGCACTCCATATGGTTTCTTTGTCCACCAGAAGTTGATGCCTGGGACAGAGCCAGGAATAAGCCCTGAACAATATTAGGTGTGGCCCCAAATGAAAAAGTAACTCCAAAATCTAGTGATAATGGGATGCTGGGGGATCAAACCTAGGTTGGCTGTGCGCAAAGCAAATATTCTACCTGATGTGCTATTGGTCTGGCCTGGCCCCAGATTGGAAAGCTCTTTTCTATAGAATTGTCATTGCTGGTATCTACCAGTGACAATATCACTTCACTGTGGTTTTGGGATACAGAGCTTTCTGCCAAAAAAGCCTCTAAAATAATAATTACCAACAATGAGATTGAAAAGTTTGGTTCTTTGCTTAGACCTAACATGTTAGAGTATCCATTTGACTTAAAGTTTCCCATGCCTTAGTAGTATTTATACAATGGATATTTGTTAAGTGTTTATTGTTATTAGCCAGTGGATATTAGTAATGAACCCATGAACTAGGCCTTTATCAAATAAGTTTCAAAGATAAAGTTATCAAAATGAAGACACAAGGTACTTTCAAAGCGTTGACTAGGAAATGACTACTCTAACAAAACATGTGAATTGTAGGTTATAAAAGGAAATAATATGAAATTAATACTCTCCAAAGTGGAGTAAAGGTGAATCTATTTATTCATTCTGATGTGATATACTCTGGGGTTGTGCATTTTTTCTTTTCTTTTATTAATCTTTCTTTTTTTTAATTAAATAATGGTGAGATACAGACTTAAACAGTTCTTGATAGTTGAGTTTCAGTCAGATTGTGTTCCAACACCCATCCCTTAACCAAAGTTCATTTCCCATGACCAGTTTCCTCTAGTTAGAGGGTTATACTTTTATTTCCCAAATCATTAAAGTGGGCAGATTATTTTGAGATGTATGAATCAGCTGCTTTCTGACGTACCACTAAACCTCATACTGTCTGTGGAAGCTCTGAGGTTTGTCTTTTTCTTAATTGAGTTAATCCAGAAGTTTGGGAAGCTAGATCAAGATTAGAAGGAAATGAATGACATGCTAAGAGTGAGTATAGATTAAAAAAGCAAGTAGAACTGTGATAAGCAGATGTTGATTTGCTCTTTTTGGTTGTCCCAAATAGAGTTCTTAGGAGTATCTGGGCAGGTTGTGACCTTTCAAGCTGAGTTTCATTTTTAACTGAAAGTTACGGACACTTCTTTAATTAAAAAATTTTTGTTTTGGGCCACACCTAGTAGTGCGTAAAAGTTGCTCTTGGTTCTTCTCTTAGGAATTATTCTGGCTGGCTTGGAGGAATAATAGGGTTCTGGGGATGCACACAGGTCTGCCATGTGCAAAGCAAAAACCCTACAATCTTTACTATTGCTCTGATCTCAGGCTGACACTTCTTGACTCCATCAAAAAACTCTCTATCTTTACTTATTGGTATTTCCACCTGTAAATCCTGGTATCTTAGCATGTTCTTGAGAAAGAGAAAACGTTTAGCAATGAAATAGTATGATCACTAAGGGCAACAGTTTTTGTCTGACATTCTAGCTGTTAATTGAATTGGTCCTAAAAGTACCTTCGAGTCATCATTTTATTGTACCTAGTATAGCCCAAGTGTGGATGGACCTTTTAAGGAAAGGAAGTACTGAGCAGAGCCAGGAAAAAAACTCAGGTGAGAGGGCACATGCTGAGTTACTATTTAACTTAATATTTAATAGTAGGGGCATTGGCCACTACTATTTGATAAATTAACTTTACTTGGTACCAGAGAGATAGTATAGTGGGTAGGCCACTTGTCTTGCTGACCTAGGTTTGATTCTTGTGTCTCATATCATCACCCTAGCCTGCTAGGAGTGATTCCTGAATGAATCCAGGAATAACTCCTGAGCACCTCTGGATGTGGCCAAAAAATAAATTAAAAAGAAACAAAAATCAACGTCACCATTTGATAACATCATAATTTAATTTTCTTTATAAGAAAAGAGCAATCTCTTAAATATATTTTGAAATTCCTTAAATTTTAATTATCTATGAAATATATTATTGAATAAATAACTTTTATTCAGGCTATTTTCAGGCTCTTGACAGCTAACACCTGTGAGAGGACCTAACAGCCACTAGCCTTGAGAAGCTGTTTTTATCAATCCGTCTTGGGAGCACTCCCTGAAGAGCTCTTTCTGAGCTTTACAGAGAATATTTGCTTGTTTAAGATAGACTATGATTTTTGTTTCTTTTTAGCAAAGCATGAGGTCCTTACTCAACCAGTTTTTGCTCCTGCGTGTAAGCCCTTTGAATTTTCAAGTTAGAACTTAGCATGGTTGGCTCCCATGGAATGAGCAGAAACAGGCAAGCTTCTTACCACTGGTTTTTAACCTGGATTGCATTGTCTGAGGTGGCCTGGACTTCCCAGACATCTTGGTTGCATCGTTTCACCTTGCCTGTGGCTTGCGCTTGCTATTATGGAACTTGTGAATGGCTTGAACTTGTGAAAGTCATTAGGAACTGTGGGATATGCTGCTCCTGACCAGGCCTATGTTTCTTTGCTTTCTGCAGCGATGGAGAGGGGAGGAAAAGGACCTCGTCTACTTGCAGCAACGAGTCCTTAAGTTTTGGCGGAACCCAAGTGACTCCTCGAAGAATCTCCTGGCGGCAGCGCATTTTCCTCAGGGTTGCCTCTCCCCTGAACAAATCTCCTTCAGCCATGCAGGAGCAGGGTCTGTGTGGGATTCCCTAAAGCATTACTCCTTTCCTATGTCACAGACTAAGGGAGGGAACGCACTGCTCTGTGGAACAAGAGCTGTTGGGGATGATAGTGGAGATGTCACTTCTCTTTCTCATTGATGACTCAAATGGGATTAGGTAGTAAATGCTTGGCTGAGTGAAACAGTGAGTAAACCCATTTCAAAACTTGTTTGGGGACCTGTCCCAGGCAATGATAGTGTTAGATATGAAGTTTTTTTGTCCTTGATTTGAGAAACAATATGCTTTTTGGCAAGTATTACACACAAAGTAACATAGAAATATTAAATAATAAGTAAATGGATATAGACAAAGTAGAGACATACCACCAAAGGATAGCACTGTCTCTTTTTTGAATGTCATGATTAGAAATGGAAAGGGTTCATTTTCATTTCAACAGAATGAAAAGGGGCCACATTATGGATGAGAGAAATATGAGCCCCACATTCTCATGCTTTAGCATTGAGCCATCAATATCCAGTTCAGCCTCAGATTTTCCTGAGTGGCTTGGATATGGCTTATATTTTGAATACATAAGTAAATAAAAGGGAAATATGAGAATAAATATACAAGAATAAAGGTGAATATTAGAATATATAAGGCTGGAAAAATGGTACAGTGAGTAGGACTCTAGCTTTGTGTGTGCTCAACCCATGTTCAATTCCCAGCTCCCAATATGGTCCCCTTGCATTGCCAGGAATAATTCCCGAGTTCAGACTCAGGTGTAGCCCCTGAGCACTGCTGGATATGATCCCCAAATTTAAAAATATAAGAATAAAGAATATGTGACAATGATGAAAACATGTTTATTGTGGAGAAAGAGTACAAAGGCCACCTGGTTTCCTGACTTGGCACTGAATATGGTCTCCAAGTGCCAACAGACAGCCAGGGATATGCCCTGATGTGTCCTAAAAGCAAGCCAAAACAAAACATAGAATTGTACAGCTTTGGGAATAAATAACAAGAACAGAATTCAGAAATCAACCAATAGTTCTCATGGGAGATTTTCATGTATTCATGAAATTTAAATGTAGAGAAATTAAATTTGGAGAATATTTGAGAAATAAATCTCAAATTCTAATATTCATACAGAATTCAGAATTTAGGCCTCTGTTGAAGAAAGTCATTTTTCACATACAGGAAATAGCCACAAAAATAATTTCTTTGGCTATTAAGAGTTTTTTTTAATGATTTCCACATTAGTATGAGAAAAATAAATTTTTTTTCCTGATAACTTTGGGAGGTGAGAAAGGTCAAGAATGGAAGAGAGAAGAAGGGAAAGAAGAAGTAGAAAGGAAATAAAGATGGAGAAAGAAGGTTGTGTAGAAGATGATAAAATTTTTTTTCTTTGGCAGCACATATAATAAATGGCAATAAAACATTTCTTGTATTTGTTTAGAAACTGAAAGCTGTACTGAGAAACTAGAAGAAAGAAAATATGATCAGGGCCATTATCAAAATTCAGTGGTATTTAGAGGACAGATATAAAACCAAAAAAAAAAGTCTGAATAGGGGCTAGAGTGATAGTATAGTGGTTAGGGCACTTATCTTGCACATGGCTAACCCATATTCAATCCCTAGCATGCCATGTGCTCCCCCAAGAACCACTAGAAATGAGAGATTGTTGAGTGCAAAGCCCAGAGTAATCCTCAGCTGAGCATCACCAGGTGTGACCCATCTCAAAAATTAAGTACTCAGTCCAATAACTTAGTAAAAGAGCTATATGGAATTAAAAATAATACTAATTTGTGACCTGACCAGTAGTACACTGGGCAGAGCTCCTTCTTTGCCCATGGCTGACCCAGGTTTGATCCCTGGCACTATATATAACCTCTTGAGTCTACCAGGAGTAATCATTGAGCAGAGAGTGAAGAGTAAGACTTGAGCACTGCCAGGAGGGGTCCTCAAAACAAAAAATGTACTTTTTATTTGTTTATTAAACAGGAATAACTAAAGGGAGAGCAGACATTCATAAGGAAATAATTGATATCCCAATACTAGCTAGCCTGAGAGAGATTTCTAAAAAGTAAGATATTTATTTAAACTTCTTTCTAGGGAAAATATGTTTCAATGTGAGGGAATTACAATGTTCTGGAGTCTTTTGAGAGAATATTTCAGGTCAGAGACTCAAGAAGAGAATCAGCAGTAGGGGGGCAACGTTGAAAGATGGGAAGTGGGGAGTCTTCAGCTCATACCCACAAGTTCATACTTAGCTCTTTGAGATAGAAGAGACTATTGAAGTGTTTTAAGGAACATCATGTTTATTAATAAGGTAATTGGCATTAGTGCAAAAGATGGAATCGAGGGAGAGATTAAGCTCCAGGAACTGGGTAGGAATGTTGCAGGAATGGTGAATGGAAATTCCATCCTAAGACTTGGGTTGCTGGACCAGGTCTGATGTAGATGTAGACATGAGAGGACCACTTCTATTTCCCTCAGAATAAATTGCAGAAGTGTTGACCTTGGGAAAAGGCCCCTTCATTTGGCATACCTAGCTAATCGGTCGCTTTGTGCTAAAAGAAAAGAAGAAGTGGTGAAATGACACAAAGCTTTTGTTTCACTCTGAAGGGGAAACTCTGGCAGGGGAATTCAGTTCAGTGAATTTGCTTTAATCACTAGTTCCAGATAAAAAGTTACTGGGCAAGTGGTTTTGTGAAAAGCCTTTAAAGGTGGACTACAAGACGCGGGAGTGTCAGTGCTAGTGAACTTTTCTGTAGTCTAGGTTACTGCCCAGGAATGCCTCTCACTGTTTTCTTCTCTGCAGATGGACTGGACAGGAACGAGCTGCTGCCACTGTCTCCTCTTGCTCCAACTATGGAAGAGGAACCCCGGGTTATATTCGTGTCTGGTGCAGATGATCCAGAAACGGTGGAAGCCAGAAAAAAATCAGAAGAACTGAGGAGTTTGTGGAGAAAAGCTATACACCAACAAATCTTACTACTGCGAATGGAAAGAGAAAACCAGAAACTTGAAGGTTAGCCATTCCAACTGAGTTAAACGATACGATGCTATACTGCAGGGTGTAGGTAAACATTGTCCCTTCCCCTCTCGTTCTTGGACTGTAGATACACTTTGGCTTGATTGTCTACGCATGATAACTGTTGGGTGTCAGTTCATTGTTCTATCACATAGAAAAGTTCAGCGAAAGATTTTTGTATTTTCTTTAATATGTCTAAAGTATCAGGTACGCATAGAGTGTATTAAAGCATGAAGCTAATATAAGGTTAGTGATTTTTTTAATAACTGAAATTTTAATATTAATAATGTATATTCTTCTTTTTTTTTTTTTTTTTTTTTGGTTTTTGGGCCACACCCGGCGGTGCTCAGGGGTTACTCCTGGCTGTCTGCTCAGAAATAGCTTCTGGCAGGCACGGGGGACCATATGGGACACCGGGATTTGAACCAACCACCTTTGGTCCTGGATCGGCTGCTTGCAAGGCAAACGCCACTGTGCTATCTCTCCGGGCCCATGTATATTCTTCTTAAAAATCTTTTAAATGATAAAATTCTCTTTTTAAATATGACTTTAAACTTTTAGGCTAACTATAAGTTATTATTTCAAATAAATTGTAATATGCAAATTACTTATAAATGTACGGATTATGAGAAATTACGGATTTATTACCAAATTATAGTTCCTGTATTTTGTTGCTTCTTTATAAATGTCTGTTTGGATAATCATATTCCTAATTATATAAACATCTAATTAGATGCTTCATATAAGCTATTGTCCTTTTTATGGCGTATTTATTTTGCACATAAACTTAACGTGCTAAGTTTATGAATACCTGTTGTCTTACAATTTTTTTTAAATCTTTGCATGAATGTTATTTACCCAACTAATGATAGAACTACACACAATATGTGGAAATAGTGCTGAAAATCAGAAGAAAAAAAAAAAGAATGCCATTATATTTACCAGATCTTTTGACTGAGAAAGGACTCATTTTTCTCATTTATAATATAAATGATTTACCCTAAATGGGCTGGTTTTCACATTTATACAAAGAAATATTTACCCTATATAGAGCCTATGAATTTTAAGATTACTGGAAAATGTACAATCTAGGTTTTTTCAGAATGTTACATGGAACTAAAACAATAGTGCAGTGTTAGGTAAGGTCTTGCCTTATGCATGGACAACCCTGGTTCCAAATCTGGCATCCTAAATAGTTCTTTAAGCACTGCCAGGAGTGAAAACTGAGCATTGCTGGGTGTGGCTCTCAAAGCCATAATAGGTAAGTAAATAAAAGTTTTAAAATACAATATTTACATTTCTGTATTCACCAATTTAAGATCTACTTTAAGATTCCTCTTCTGTTATCTAGGATTCAGTATTTAAATTGAACCAAATACAAGTAAAATTTATTCATTTATTTTGGTCGAATGAAAAGTAATAGTGTTTTAAGTATCTGTAGGAAAAACTTTTTTATTCATATTACACGTGCTATATGCATTCCTTTTAGTAGTTGGGTAATTGGAGCTCGATCTCTCCTTAAGCACAGATCCAGAAATAATCTCCAAGATGCTGGTTTTTCCCCCTCAATAAAACCAAAATATAATAGTTGTTGGGTGATATACATTGTATATCTGCACGTGCTTCCATAGATTTTTAAAGTAATTGAATTAATGTTTTTTAAGTAGTTGGTTATATCTTGAAATAACACATAAACAGAGAAATTGAAAAAGTCAAGGCTGGAGTAATAGCACAGCAGGAGGCACTTGTCTTGTACAAGGCCAACCCAGGCTCAATTTGCAGGATCTCATTTGGTCCCCCAAGTCCACCAAGCGAGATTCCTGAGTGCACAGCCAGGAGTGACCCCTGAGCATTGCTGGTGCAACCCTAATGCCCCCAAAGAAAGATTATTTAAAGGTCATTCTTTTAAAACAGTTAAGGAACCTGAGATTATATTTCATAAACAGCTAGAGTACTTACAAGTAGAATCTTACATTAAATGTCAAAAAATAGTTTTAGAATCATGGACTATTTCAGCTGGAAATAACCTTAGAAATTACCTAGCATGATTCTTTTATCCTGCAGTTTAGTGACTGAATTGGGATACAAAGGTAATAACCAAAGGTCATACAGTGAGGTCATACAGTGAGTCATACTGTTAGAAAATTCATTTATATATCATGATTCTTGATTTTTCCCATTATACCACAGCATTTTTCATCTCTGTGTGTTACTAAAAGAAAATGATTATGTTTTTTAGTATAAAGGATCCTGAGTTCAGTTATACTATAAAGTGACAGAATAATAAAGAAAGTGACATGTAGAATAGATGAACAAAAATTCTTTTTTCTTTTTGTTTTTTCGGGCCACACCCGTTTGATGCTCAGGGGTTACTCCTGTCTAAGTGCTCAGAAATTGCCCCTGGCTGGGGGACCATATGGGATGCTGGGGGATCGAACCTCGGTCCTTCCTTGGCTAGCGCTTGCAAGCCGGCACCTTACCTCTAGCGCCACCTCGCCGGCCCCCAATATTTTTTCTTAGTGCTCTATTTCTGTATTGAAATAACAAAAGCAGAAAAACTGTGTAATTTATTAACACATCTATTCTAGCCAATGGGTATTTCTTTTACTGGGGGAGGTGGAGCGGTTTACAATTGGTAGCATTCAGGGACTCTTCCTGGCTCTGCATATAGGTTTCATTTCTGTCGGGGCTCGGGGATCATATGGGCTTCTGGGCCTTGAACCTGAGTTAGCAGCATACGAGGCAAGTGCCCTATTGCTATATTACTCTCTCCAGTCAATGGGCATTTTTTAATGCTTCTTTACACTTGCCTATTGAACTGTTTGAATGAGGTCCACTGTAGGTCTTCATTATTTTATAGTTAATGTCCTGGAGAAGATCAGAGAAAAATAATCTGATAAAGGCTTATGCTTTTTTCTGCCAGAGAGACAGTACAGCATGCAGCTCCCCTGATTTCAATTGACTGGCATCCCATATGGAGGAGTAACCCTGAGCAGCACTGGGTGTGGTCCCTCAAATCAAAACAAACAAATGCTATACTTTTCTCTATCAATGTAAAATAAAGTTTTATGTAGGGCTATTACTATTAGATTTTTTTTTTAATTTAATGAGCCTGTTTCTTGTATAAAAGCATTGGATTACCATAGAGAAAAGGATACAAATATTGATAAGCTAAGCTAGACTGTGTTAGAAAGCCATCTAGTGGTATTTAAAAGGAATATTTTTGTAATACAGTTTATGTTTTCAGTATGTTTGAATTTTTGAATCAAAATGTTTATTACCTTGCTTAAATAGCTCTCTATTATAAGATATTTAAAGTCTTTTGAAATGGTTTCAGAACACTAAGTAGAGAGTAAAACTCGTTTTGTTACTGTTTTTGTGCTGTCGAGGACTTTGGATGCATTACAAAGATTTGTGTTGCAGAAGGTAAGGTAGTTTCACTCTTTGGTTTTGAATGCAAGTTCATTGGAGACATGTTCCAAGCAGTTCTAAAGAATGAAAAAAGTATGGTTTCAGGTTTTTCTTTTCCTGTCCTGTTTGAATCAATTATTTAAGATAAAGACCAATTTCAGATGATTTCTTTCATAGAAATTTCCTTTTAATGAGTTCTGGACTTTTAATTTTGACTACTTTATGAGAATTCTGTATAATTTTTTTTAAGAATTGAAGTGTTACTCTAAAGTGATTTATAAAAATATAAAAACTAGTGTTAGCAGTAGGGATAAAATCTGAAAATATCAAAAATGTAACATTTCTTGAATCAAGACTAGTACAAAACATTTTCTCATATATATCATAAATAAAATATTAAAATTTTAATGGTGTGAAACAATAAAAACATTATCTTCTATCATTTTTTGTCAGAATGTTAAAATTTATGGTTTGATTTTTTTTTTTTTTTGGTTTTTGGGCCACACCCGTTTGACGCTCAGGGGTCACTCCTGGCTATGTGCTCAGAAATCGCCCCTGGCTTGGGGGGACCATATGGGACGCCGGGGGATCGAACCGCGGTCCTTCCTTGGCTAGCGCTTGCAAGGCAGACACCTTACCTCCAGCGCCACCTACCCGGCCCCTTATGGTTTGATTTTTATTGTTAGCAGAGTTACCATTGATAAGATATACAGATCAGCATTTTTTCCCCCGATGTTTAATGTTCTAGCCAACATTAGGTGGCTTAAATTATGAAAACATTTCAGAGATAACCTCAAATTAACTGTTTTGGAAAAAATTATAGTGATTAATTTTTTGAAATTCGTTAGGTATGTTCTTACAAATAAGTATGTGTTATAAAGACTGTTTTAAAAGACATCAATCTTACATAAATTCTCTTTTTAATTCCTTAGCAAGCAGAGATGAACTCCAGTCCAGAAAAGTTAAATTGGACTACGAAGAAGTTGGAGTATGTCAGAAAGAGGTCTTAATAACCTGGGATAAGAAATTGTTAAACTATAGACCTAAAATAAGATGTGATATGGAAGATATTCATAGTTGTCTTAAAGAAGGTATGCACGATGTTCTGAGTAGTCTCTCTATAGAGACCGTTTTGTTCTGTGTAGTTCATGTAAAATTGCTGTTTGTGCTTTGTTTATAAAAATGAGAAGACATTGGATATAAGCAGTAGTTCAGTGGGTATGGCTCTTGCACACCAACTGACCAACCCAGCCAGGCTCCATCCCTGGCATCACATATGGTGCCCTGAGCCTTCCAGCAGTAATTCCTGAGTGCAGAACCTGGTTTAACCCCTGAGTATTCTCCAGTGTGGGGATCCCCACAAAAACAGGAGAAGAAATGAACAGAAATAATAGTACCGCAGCACAGTGTTTGCCTTGCATATGGCCAACTCATATTCGGTCCCTGGCTTCTGGTTTGGTCACCCAAGTCCCGTTTGGAATGATCTCTGAACTTAGAGCCAAGAGTAAGTCATGAACACCACTGGGTGCAACACACACACACACACACACACACACACACACACACACACACACACGCACGCACGCACGCACGCACACACACACACACGCACATATACACATAAACACAAGGAAAGATTTTCTTAGTTAATGACATATGATGGAGACAATACCTCTATATATCTTCTCTACCAATTTCCTTGCCTACCATAACTAGTTCTTTTTAGCTCCTAAAGAAATTATGCAATTGGAACTAAACTTTGATCACATCCAGAAAAGCAATTTAGATTAAAAAATGAGATATAGTCTTCTTGTATCTCTTTCTCTCCCTCCTTCCTTTCCTTTTCTTTACCTCTTTTCTCTTCTAGAGGGGATGATGAAGTAATACAGTGGATAAGGCTCTTGACTTGCATGCTGAAAACCTGGGTTCAATATCTGGCACCCATATGATCCCCTAAATCTGCCAGGAGTGATTCCTGAGTGCAAAGCCCTGGGCACCACGGGGTGTAACTCCCCCAAATTACCAGAATACTCAAAGTAGCCTGATAATGATGTTTATGCTAAAAACCTATGATGAAGTATGAAACTGTTGCATTGTATTATTTAAGTTTCTTGTCCTTATAAGATTCATTTGGTTTCTCCAAAAATATCAAAATTTAAAGCTTTTCATTGCATGATTACTTGGGAGACCAGGTAGTAGTTAATAGAAAATGTGAAAGGTTTTCTGAAAGGCGATTCCTGGGTTTAACTTTTAGGAAAGTTAAACCTCATTTCTTAAGGGATACAGTTTAAACTTCTATGCATTCTATCCATAACCCTTCATATCCTTCCTTTCTTTTTTCCTTCCTCTCTCCTTCCCTCCCTCCCTCCCTCCCCCTCCCCCCTTTCTCCTGTTTGTTATTTTTCTAAGTGGAAAATTGGGCTACATCCAGTAGTGCTCAGGAGCAGTTATTTCTTGAAGAGAAATAACTTCACACTTCAATCCAATGCAGATCTGGAAGCAAGGCTGACACAAGGAAATAATCCACACCAAGTTAGGAATATGAAATAGGCTCAGAAATTTTCACCACAAGCTAGCTGCAAGCAGAATGAACTAGCAGATAGGCAATTTGTGGAACAAACCCCCAAAACCTCTCTGACCTTTGATCTTTATTGGGAATAGTAGGAACATCCCCATCTCCTTTAGAGAACAGGTAGGGGTAGGGGGCCAATCCAGAGGTTCTTGCCCAGGTAGGACAAACATATACAAAGAAGAAGCTGTCCTGATTAGAGAGAAGAACAGGATGAGTTTCAACAATTCCTAGCTCCACACTCAGGAATCGCCCCCTGGCAGTGCCTGGAATCATATAGTGCCAGCATTTGCAGTAGGATCATCACACTCATGGCTAGCAGCTTATCTGCCATGGTCTGCACTCTGATCTAAATTCCCTACTTTTTCTGTGTTGTATCTCCTGCTTACATGGAGGCAGAACTACTCTGGGTTCCAGCTTGACCCAGACTATTTCTTACAAGGAACATGCTGGAGTCCTTTCTAAAGTTCCTTTTTCTGTCTCGTGGCCTCCTATCCACTTACCATCTCCCTTCCTTTCCATTTCCTCTCCTCACTTTCTCCTTCCCTATTTCCCCACTTCTTCTTTTCTTCTTAGGATTTTCACATGTTTATCTTCCCAAGATAACTGCACAGAGAATTCTTTTTGCCTTTAGTTGTCAGTTTAGATAGTATTTCCAAGTGCTAACCAGAATCAATCGGTTTGCTTTATGATTTTTCCCTTTAATTGTTCGTAGACAATAATTTAATTATTTAATTGTGTAGCTCTGTATTTTGGTTATCTATTCTTTAATATTTTCCTTGTCCACCATAGCTGACCTAGCCTCTCATACAGCATTTTGTATGTTACTAACTGAATGGGTGGGTGCATGCATTGAGTGAATGAATCAATGAATGCACTCATTTTTCTGAAGAAGAATTTATTCATCTCTCTCAGTGACAAAGTATCTTCAGGGCTCTGCTTAACTCAGCTACATGATAGGCACTTTTTTAACTGACACGAGTTAGGTTTCTGTGACATTATTATAGATGGATAACAACAGTTCACTAATGTTATTTAATGGTCAGTGAGTTACTTCCTAATCGGAACATTTTACTCATAATAATTTATTCAGAATGTGAGAAGCACTGTGTCTCCTTGGTTGCTCTTAAGAAACTCACCATCTCAGTGGGAAAGGAAAGCAAATAAAGTATGGAACTGTCTCTAATATGTGAATGTCACAGTCTGAGTATGTGAAAGAAAGTAATTACTCCTAGAGACATGTATTCAGGTTTGTCTATAAAAGATGACTAGACAGTCAAGGGACAGACTTCCAAAATATTTAAGCCACAGTGAAAATAACCATAAGCTTCTAACATATGGCAGGGAATCAGAGGGGATAGATTTAATAAAAAGGTGGTTTGAAACTATATTGTGAAAAGCCTTACAAAGTATGTCAGTGAGCTTGAGTGATAGTGTTTGAACAGTACTTTCAGTTCATGCAAACTCTGGCATATTATTCCCCAGATGAATATCATTAAACCTTCCTTTAGTCTGCTGGAGCTCACAAAGCTATTCCAGCTCCAATCTATCCAGAGCAAAGACTTAAATGAAGTTGTTTGCTCTGAATTCTCTTCCTCCTACTGCTTACATCATATCTGATCACATCCAAAACTATAGTTTTAGCTAACTTTAAAATGCTCACGATACTATGGTTTTCATGCCCAATAGAGCTAATAGTCCATTGTATATTTTTTCCCCGCAAAAGCCAAGTGGTAGTTAGCAGTTATGACTTTTATAGTATTTAAGTTTTTGTTTGTTTCTTATTGTGTAGGAATACTATTTTACAGTGTTCGGTTCTAGAATTCTCTTTTACAAAGTTACTTGCTGATCACAAATAACTGTAAATTATAATGTGAAAAGGATTAGCATTAGTTGCTAGTCATGAATAAAAGGTAAAAATGGGCAGTAATACATTTTCGGGTTTTGTGGTTGCTGAAACCAGCCCTTCACCGTTCTAATTCTCAATGACCACTTAGTAACTCAGTGAATGTATTACTTGCACTCTTTCAGCCTCAGCTTCATCATTGTAGAGCTGGGATAATAGCAATCAACTCTTTACCGGGCTGATTTCTGAGCATCTACATTTCTCAGCAGGAAGGTACCACAGTTAAGTGTCCTCTTAAATGCTTAGTCAGATTGACTAAAGTTAATGCCATTGTCTTTAGTGTTTTATTGGAGGGATTTCTTTTCAGGGCATTAGTAGCTACAGGATTCAACATATAATCAGAGTGCCATAAGACATTATGGCTGCCTTCTGTTAAGCATTTCGTAGTTAATTAACTATTTCTTAGCAACACGATTCCAGTTTGTTGGTCTCCGCTTGCAGGTGTTCCTAAAAGTCGACGAGGAGAAATTTGGCAGTTCCTAGCTTTACAGTATCGTCTGAGGCACAGATTACCTGTGAAACAGCAACCTCCAGACACGTCTTATAAAGAACTTTTAAAGCAGCTCACGGCACAGCAACATGCTATTCTTGTGGATTTAGGTAGGATTTGGGACTTGCTGGAGTGGGGCAGTTAAGACTCCCTGATTTGGCAAAAAGAAATCTCTGAATTGCCTTTGACCTCTAAAACTGGACACCTGAGGACATGTCTAGAATCTTGCTCTCTTTTCCTTTGCAGGAAGGACATTTCCAACTCACCCCTACTTTTCGGCACAGCTTGGGGCTGGGCAGCTGTCTCTCTTCAATCTCTTAAAAGCCTATTCGTTGATGGACAAAGAAGTGGGCTACTGCCAGGGCATCAGCTTTGTTGCAGGAGTGCTGCTTCTGCACATGAGCGAGGAGCAAGCCTTTGAAATGCTGAAGTTCCTCATGTATGACCTGGGCTTTCGCAAGCAGTATAGGCCCGACATGATGTCACTCCAGGTAAGGAGGCCTCAGTTCTTTCAAAGGCTTAGTGAAAATCTTTATTGTTTTTACATTTGGCTTTTGATTTGTGGGTTATACCCTGTGATGCTCAGGGGTTACTCCTGGTTCTACACTCAGGAACTGATCCTAGAAGTGTGCAGGAGACCATATGGAATGCCGGAGATCTAATCTGGGTAAACTATGCAAAGCCAGCATGTTAGCTGCTATACTATCTCTCCAGCCAAGATTAATGGAAATCTTTTTTTTTTTTTTTTGGGGGGGGGGGTTGGGTCACACGCGGCAGCGTTCTGGGGTTACTCCTGGCTCTACGCTCAGAAATCGTTCCTGGCAGGCTTGTGGGACCATATGGGATGCCGGGATTCAAATCACCGTCCTTCTGCATGCAAGGCAAACACCCTATCTCCATGCTAACTCTCCAGCCCCAGGTTAATTGGAAATCTTAATGGCAGCTCTGATTTTCAATAAATTTAGATTTCTTTTTTTTTTTTAATTTGGACTAATATAGAAATTTTTTAGTTCACTTTTTTTGTAGGCTTAAATTATTTTTTTAATTAATGTAATATTGGTCCACCAAAAAACATAGATTCACAGATTCACAGATTTTAGGAATATAATAACATAGAATAACATAGATTCACAGATTTTAGGAACATAATGTTATAATCTCATACCAATCAATCATAGAAGTGAGTGTCAAAATACTTTCACCACTGCCCATAACATACCATTTTCCTCCCACACCTCACTCTTGGTAACCTAAAAACTCTTGTTTTTAGATTCTAAGGGCTTGTTTTCATTTTATATTGTATAATCTCTTGCTTTTTCTTTATATGCTGTCTATGAATGAGATCATTATTTGTCTTGTCTCTCTTGACCTTTGTTAAACCTCTATGTGTATGGCATGTATATACAGGATAACTGTTCGATCAAATTTCCTGAAGTGAACAAACAGTTCTAGAAAGACAGTGGGTATTCTGCTTTCTATCCCCCAGGTTTGTGTACCTCAGAGAAGATACCAGGTCATCTTTATTTATGTTTCCTCGGCCTGTCAGATAAAAAGAATCATAGATCTTCTGTTAAAAGATGTCATGAACTTTTCATGTTTCCTTTCCTTTTATCTCCCATATGCTCACTAGTACTGAAGTCTTTCGATTTACATTTTATATACCTATCATGCCATGAATTTCTAGGGAATGATTTCTGCTTTGCACATTCTATGCTTTGCCTTTTGTCTTATAAGAAAATTAAATGAAAGGTTTTTTTCTTAGCAAATGATGTTTTATCATTAAAGCTTAATTTGGAGGAGTACGGAATAACTGAATTTCTTTATGCCTTTTCCAAAAGAAGAAATTAAGAATAAGTACACCTTAAGGGAAAAGCATTTTTCAAATGGAAGGGAAAAAAATAAGAAACTTAAATTTTTTTTTGGAACATCTACATGTTACTTCTGAGTTACCATCCCTACTGAACAACTACAAATTGCTTTTGATGATCTGATTTCTTTTTATTTTTCTAAAGAAACTTGTTTGGTTTCTGTGCTTCCAAAATACTACTTTGCTTAGAAGCACTGAAACAGTTTAGTTTTTAATTTGTAAATTACCTGAGGGAAGTGCTTGAGTTTTTTATATAAGACTCATTGAGGTAAACACCTAGTTTTTCTTAAAAGCTTTCCTGTTAGCCCCTTCCTTCCTTCCTTCCTTCCTTCCTTCCTTCCTTCCTTCCTTCCTTCCTTCCTTCCTTCCTTCCTTCCTTCCTTCCTTCCTTCCTTCCTTCCTTCCTTCCTCCCTCCCTCCCTCCCTCCCTCTCTCCTTTCCATTCCTCCTTCCCTCTCTCCTTCTTTCCATTCCTCCTTCCCTCTCTCCTTCCTTCCCTCCCTCCCTCCTTCCTTCCTTCCTTCCTTCCTTCCTTCCTTCCTTCCTTCCTTCCTTCCTTCCTTCCTTCCTTCCTTCCTTCCTTCCTTCCTTCCTTCCTCCCTCCCTCCCTCCCTCTCTCCTTTCCATTCCTCCTTCCCTCTCTCCTTCTTTCCATTCCTCCTTCCCTCTCTCCTTCCTTCCCTCCCTCCCTCCTTCCTTCCTTCCTTCCTTCCTTCCTTCCTTCCTTCCTTCCTTCCTTCCTTCCTTCCTTCCTTCCTTCCTTCCTTCCTTCCTTCCTTCCTCCCTCCCTCCCTCCCTCCTTCCTTCCTTCCTTCTTTTCTTCCTTCCTTCTCCCCTTCTCTCTTTCTTACTAAATTATTTATGGTAGAGTTTCAGTCATACAATGCTCCAAACCCATCCCATCACCAGTGTTCATATCCTTCAAACAGTATCTCCAATCACCCAGTTTTCAACACTTACCCCAAGCTTTCCTCTATTGCAGACATTTTGTTCTCTTATTATCTTACTCGTTCTCTCACTCTCTTTTTTTCTCCCTCTTGCTTTCTCTTCCTCCCTCACCACCTTTTTTTAGGCACTGTGATTTGCAGTATTTTACTGAAGGATTATCATGCAAGTCATTTTTCTTCCTTTCAGCACTCAGTTCTTGTCCAGAATAATTATTTTCAGCTATCATCCATCATAGTGGTCCCTTCTCTATCCTAATTACCCTATTGTTTAAAGCTTCCTATCATGGGCCAGTCCTTTTGGACTTCGACTCTATTTTCTTCAGTATTATATATTATAATATATTACATATATAATATATGTCTATATTACATATTACGTATGTACAGATGAGTGCAATCATTCCTGTTCCTCTGAATCATTTCACTCAGCACAATTGCAGTTTGGTTTCTTATTTCCTAGCTCTAAACTCCTGTGGGTTTTATATACAACATTATTTTCCAAAGGTAGATGTTATAGATAAGAGTAAAAAAATAATTGACTATATTTAATACCTTTTTTTTTTTTTTTCAGGCAAGGCACTTGGTTCTCAGTATTATGTTCTGGAAACTTTTTTGTTTTTGAATTTTGGGCCATACCGGTGATGCTCAGGGGTTACTCCTGGCTATGTGCTCAAAAATTGCTCCTGGCTTGGGGACCATATGGGTTGCCAAGGGATCGAACCACAGTCAGTCCTAGGTTAGCACGTGTAAGGCAAATGCCCTACCGCTTGTGCCACTGCTCCGGCCCCATGTTCTGGAAACTTTTGTTAAATTTATAATCTAATGGTTATTTAAATGCATTTTTATAAAGCTCATTGGACTGTCATTTGGCAATGCTCAGGGATTACTCATGGTTCACTCCTGATACTGCATAGGAGACTATATAGGATGCTGGGAATTGAACCCAGGTTGGCATAATGAAAAGCAAACACATTACCCAATGACTGAGTCCTATTTTATGATCTCTTTTAATAAATGAAGTTCTCGGTTGAATGAGCTAGTACAGGGGTAAGGTACTTTTATGGAACCCCAGTTCGATTTCTGGCATTCATGAACCCCAGATGTAGATCTAGACACCCCTGTTATTTTATTTACTGAACATATGCAAATCATTAAGTGTTAGTGTTTTACAATGAAAATGAGTATCTTGTGCACTCTTAGATTAATGCATATTTTCTTTTTCTTTTCCAAATGAACTTTAGATTCAAATGTACCAACTGTCCAGGCTTCTGCATGACTATCACAGAGATCTCTACAATCATCTTGAAGAAAATGAAATCAGCCCCAGTCTTTATGCTGCCCCGTGGTTCCTCACATTGTTTGCCTCTCAGTTCCCATTAGGATTTGTAGCCAGAGTGTTTGGTAAGAAGAAATGCATGTATTTAATGGAACAGTGTTATTTGTTTGAAGAAATATACTTTTTTATTTGGGGGGAGCTCTACTTGGTGATGCTTAGGGCTTGCTCTTGACTCTATGCTCAGGGATCACTCCTGGTGGTACTCAGGGGACCATATGTGGTGTCAGAGATGGAATCTGGGTCAGCTGTGTGCAAGGCCAGAACTCACGAACCTACTACTATACATACATACATACATAGAAACATGTATATATGTATATGTATAAAATAAGGCCCTTTAAGAAAATACTTGTAATCAACTTGTGGTGCTCTAATTGTTTGATCAAATGTGATCTGGAACAGCAAGTTGCTGGTGAAATTTAATAAATATGTCTGTTTCCATTTTGAGAATACAATGCTTACAGTGTCAGTACTGGTCTCTCAGTATTGCCTGGTTACTCAGGCAATAAATAGTCCTGAGTTGAGCACCAGCAGCAAGGCTAGGAGCTCAGGAATGAGTTCCTGTCCTTGTTCCATCATAGTGTTATGAACTAGAAATGAGAGTATGACATAGATTGTGTTCCCTTTGAGGCACTTATATCTCTTTATAAAACTTTGTATTGGATTTGTATAATCCCTTGATATAAAAAAACAAAGTTTGAAGAGAAAGTCCTCATGAGAGGTTTGTTCTTCAGGCTCTGATTTGGACCTGCATGATGTCAGAAAGACAGTGACTATTTTTATGTTAGTTCGACAGCAAAAGTCATCAGTATTTGTGACTAATTTTTTGTTATAAGGTGTGAGTATTGGGAACATTGTAGGTCACTATCTACATTTAAAAATCTAAGATAGAAGGTAGTCCAATCAGAGCTGATACCTCTGTAGCCTTTACAGAAAAGAGCGTGGTAGAATTCACTGTCTGCATGAACTACAATAGCCTGACACACCCTGATCACCCTTCGACAGAAATGACCTAGCTCTGTGACTTAATTTTATCAAATTATCAAGCCACCTAATTTTTTTTATTATATCCATAAATCCTATGTAACTAAATATCTTGTAGTGTCAGCCCCGTAGTATCATAGGAAATTTAATGGGAGACATATGTAGTACTCTGTTTAACTCAATGAGCCTAATCAGTAGCACTGAAGGATCCACTAGTACCAACCACAGGCCAGAAAATCTTTAGACACTGACTTTATAAAATTATAGAGAATAATAACAATCATTTCAAATTGATATTGACATGTGTTGGTCTAAATTTGATGATTTCAGTTGCTTTTGTGTTATAACAAGTAATACAAAGTAAATTTATACCTACACTGAGGCAGGCTATGGTTGTGGGTTAGTGACTGGGGACACTGTAGAAGGGAAGGTCACACTGGTGGTGGGATTGGTGTTTAAACATTTAATGTTTGAAATGATTGGATTATGGACAACTTCGTAAATCATTTTGTTTTAGTAAAAATTAGAAAGAAATTAAAGGCACAAAATGGTGCTAAATTAAAGATTACCAAATAGCCTTAAAATTAAAAAAAAATAGGATACAATACTATGAAATATAAGGGATTATTATAAATATAAAAATGAATAAACTTCAGTTTTCAAGATTCATGTATGTTATGTATATTTTGTACCGGATGATGATTATCTTTCTTTGGGTGGGCTGTGGTTTAAAAATATAAGCACTGAGTTAGTTTTTTAGTTTATAGACAAGTCTGGTAAAAAAAAATAATATTAGGTGGCAGAATCAAATATTTTCCAAGTTTCTGTTGTTAACTAAATATTTAAAACTGCTTTTATTCAGAGAAGATTTCTCTGGAGGGAATTGTTTTTTGGGTTTTTGATTTAGTCTTGCAAGCTTGATGTCAGAGTTCAAAAAAGAATTTTCTCAGAAGTCTGATTTTGGTGATATGATGGATGATGTTTTTGTTTCTTCACCAGATACTCAATGCTTTGCTTTTGAATTTAGTGAAGACTTAGGGACTTTCATGTAAAGGGAAAAATCAGAAACCAAAACAAAACCATGTTTCAAGTTGCTGTTACTGTTTTCCTCCACCTCTCCTCCTCTTCCTTCTTTTCCTCCTTTATTGTTTTGTTTATTATTGATTGCAGAGTGTCATATTGAGAATAATTTTCACACAAAAGGACATGGCACATTCCAAAAGTTAGTGTGTACTTGAATTTGTTAGGTGTAAGGGTTAAGAGCTAGGAGTAGCTTTCTCTTTTACTTTTCCTCTTGATTTCAGTTATATATTGGTTTGCTAAGAATTTTGTTTAATTTTCTGCTCCAGTATAGGTTTAATGACATTAGCTGCCTCATTCACTTTTTTCATTAAGGTAATGACTTTAAATGGTGCCAATTGGTTATGTTGATTTGTTTTTGCATTTCTGTTGTGAAGAGAAAATAATTCTAAATATGAGTTAATTCTTTGCAGTTTCCTTTAGTCTCCTAAATATGCCACTAAAAATTATATGAACATAGACATATATGTATGTTATTTGTCTTTTTTTATGAATATAATTTTTATTTTAATCATAGTGGCTTACATATCATGGACAATAATATTTCAGGTACTTATTAACATAAAATCAGGGGAATTCCCATCACTGAATTGTCCTCCCTCCATCTCCATTCCCGTCCTACCTCCCATATCCTCCTCCCTCAACTCCGGGGCTGCCAGAATAAGTGGTCCCCTCTGTGCCTAGCTAACTACTTAGTGGTCCTACCCCTGTTTGGTCTTGGTACCTCCCTTATTTCCCGCTCTAGTTGGGAGGCAGGACTAGAATGTTCAAGTTATGTGGTTTTGTTTGAAGAAGAGAAAAGTAATAAACTGGGGAAAAAAATCAAATACGCCAAAAATGGGCGGAGTCCTTCTGGAGGCTCTCATTCTAGGTTTGAAAGACGAAGGGGAAAAAGAGGATAAAGCACCACAACAGTACAAAAAGAGGTGTCAAATAAAATATCCAGTGAGCACTCCGACAATAAAGATAAGCACCACATAAAAGCCATGGTCTTGAGATAAAAAAACATGGCAGAGCACATACGGAAGAAAAGAAAAGAAAAAAATAAATAAAAATAAATGGAGACAACAACTTCAATATCCACACCGAAACAAAGAAATTGACAAAGACTAGATAAATAAGAAAAATTGTTTTGTGCTTTATGCCCTTTCCCCCCCTTTTCTCCCTCCTGCACAGGCACAGTAAATATTGGGGTCATTCAAAAGGAATTCCCTTGGCCTAAGAGATACAGGGTTTCTCCACCCTTGAAGTATATTGTCATGGGATTAACTGTAGACTCCTTTCAGGTTCATTTACTCTCCCCTTGGTGCTTTTGTGGTGTATGGAAGACTACTGCTCCATCCTGGGTGATAAAATCAGACCTCTGTATCTAGAGATCTTGGTATCTGCACATGTCAGGGAGTGGAACTTATGATGAAGTCTTTCTTTGTGGTTCTAGAAGTTCTGTTCCCTCAGTGTCATTTTAATCCGTCTTCTGTGGTTGGTGGTCTTGGTCTTTGCGCTGATCCTAGTATGGGGACTGGGATAGCGTCTTTCTGAAAACATAACAAAAGTGATTTGTCTTTTATAAAAATTTCCATCCTTATTTTTCATTCCTAAATAAGGGTACTAATTAAGCAGCTATATTAAAACATTTTAATGTTAGGGATTTTGGACAAGTTTTTTTCTTTACAAAATACTCTCTGAATCTATCCACTGCAGTGAGTAAAACAACAGTGTTTCTCACCAAAAATTTCTATATTGCAAACATCAAATGTTTTTACAATAGTGTATATATATATATATATAAATTGATCATGACAATAATATTATCTTTTTTAGACATTATTTTTCTTCAGGGAACAGAAGTTATATTTAAGGTGGCACTTAGTCTACTGAGCAGTCAGGAAACAATGATAATGGAATGTGAAAACTTTGAGAACATTGTTGAGTTTCTTAAGAACACTCTGCCTGATATGAATACATCAGAAATGGAAAAAATCATCACCCAGGTAAGATTGAAAGAGTAATAATATATCAGACTATACTGCAGTTTCTTTGCTAATTATATGTTGTATTTTATGTCACGGGAATTTTTTCAGCTTTAAAATGTTTAATCAGTGGGCCCGGAGAGATAGCACTGTGGCGTTTGCCTTGCAAACAGCCAATCCAGGACCAGAGGCGGTTGGTTCGAATCCCGGTGTCCCACATGGTCCCCCACGCCTGCCAGGAGTTATTTCTGAGCAGACAGCCAGGAGTAACCCCTTAGCAATGCTAGGTGTGGCCCAAAAACCAAAGAAGAAAAAAAAAAGTTTAATCAGCTTTATTTTATCTAGAAGATAAAGAACTATGAAATGTCTCTCCTAGAACATTGACTGTAGCTTTGCTTAGTAAAGTGATTCTGCTACATAAAGAACCAGAAGTTCTTTTTGAAACTCCGTGAAGACCAATTTGAATAACTGAGAATAATGAGTAACTGTTATAACTCTCAGTTTTGCTTTAGTAGATCCACAGTGTAGGTGGGGGAAAAGAGCATCATCATTAGAATTATTTTATAGGTGTCCTGGGGTTTTGTTTGGCTTGTATATGTCACAATCTTTGATTTCCCAAGTCTAAACATCTAAAAGGAGATGTTATATTATCAATATTTCTTGAAGGAAAGAGGGAGAATCCACCTCAAGAAGTGAGTGGAAAGTACTAATTCATCTTGGTGGGGTCATGTATGGGAAACCAAACATAATACCAGGTGCCCAGAAACTAGTAACAGAGGGAAACACTTCAGACTCTTAGAGCTGAGGTGATCATGTTAGGATTTAACAGTGTTTCCAGATCCTGTGAGAGGCAGAGCAATGAAGGTAGAGAGTGTTTTGAAGGTGCTGTGTTCTTTATGAAGCTAAGCAAGAAAAGATCTGGGTTGTGGGTGGGTGTGTACACCAACTTTATCTCATGTGTGTGTATACACTATCTCCATGCAGAAGGCAGTTAAGGAGGAAGTAAGGGGAATGTAGATCATAAGGTCTGCCTCCCAGGTATAACAGGATGGAAAAAGGCAGAGAGTGGTGATACAATGGGAGAGTCATCTGCATCCCACATATCTCTTCATATATCCCACATATTCTCTTCAATGGCACCAGTTAGATGCACTGTGCAATTTTGCTTACTAATCAGCAAAGATACAATAGCACAGATAAAACTTATTTAGCAATACTTAACTACATTTGGGGGAAATAGTCACTCTCTGGGTATATTTTGGTTGCAAAAATATCTTTGAACACAAATTGATTCTAGTGTCTTGGCCTCCTCACCAAACAGTTTCAGTTGTGTACAAAAAATCAATTTGTTCCTAAGTTGACAAGTCACCTCTATTATTTTTCTTTTTCCTATGTTATACTTTTCTTTGTCAAGAAATGTTGTAAATCTATAGGAAATACATCAGACATAGAGATGATCTCTCAGTCAATTATAAATCTATTATAAATGAGACTAATGCATGGTTGTTCCCATGGCAGGTGTTTGAGATGGATATTTCTAAACAGTTACATGCCTATGAGGTAGAATACCACGTGCTGCAAGATGAACTTCAAGAATCTTCCTATGCCTGCGAGGACAGTGAATCTTTGGAGAAATTGGAGAGGGTCAATAACCATCTGAAAAGACAAAACATGGACCTGCTAGAAAAATTACAGGTAGAAAGATAAAGGTTTGACAATCCCCCCCCCCCCGCCCCCAGTACTTGAGTACTACTGCCTATCAAAATTCTACTGGAGTAGTATAATATATAGTAAACTGTGTCTAAGAGCTGTGAGGGCTTTTTTCTTTTTAATAAACCGTACATCACTAGGGAGAGACACTGTACATTCTGAAGGTCTGGATACCTGATGGATGTTGCATATACTTGGTTAAGTTCAAGAGAGGGTGGGTTTGAATATGGGAACTTTGACCAATTGGTGGCACTTTTTGAACTGAATGAGGAAGGGTTGATGGAAGAAATTTATAAGGAGTGGAAGCTGGGCATCCATTTAAATTTTTTGGGTTTTTTTTTGGATCACACCCGGCAGTGCTCAGGGGTTATTCCTGGCTCCAGGCTCAGAAATTGCTCCTGGCAGGCACAGGGGACCATATGGGGTGCCGGGATGTAAACCAATGACCTCCTGCATGAAAGGCAAATGCCTTACCTCCATGCTATCTCTCCGGCCCCTGGAAACCTTATTAAGGGCAGATTAGAATGGGGAGAATAGATTAGTAGAGCAGGTAGTAGGGACAGATAGATAGAGCGGTGGGTAGGGCTCTTGCCTTGGAACATGGCTGACTTGGATTTGATTTCTGGAATCTCAAGCACCTGCCAAGAACTCCCCAAGCACCTTAAGAGGTGATCCCTGAGCACAGAGCCAGGAGAAAATCCTGAGAATCACCAGGTTGTAGGCAAAAACAAACAAACAAACAAAACAAAAAAAAACCACCCAGAAAAACACAAAGAAACCAGCAAAAAATTATTTAAAGAAATAAGACTGGGATTATTGAGACTTGTCTAGATAAAATTCACAGAAATGGGAAGAAGAGGAGACAAGATTTGTATTGGGAGAATTGAATGAAAACAGGTAGCACATGTTAGCCATCATAGAGATTACAGTTACATGGGACAATAAAACATATGGTCTTCATTTATAAATGCATACAAGTGCAATAAAAATTTAGTGTGAACTAACAGTCTGCACCAAGAATTTGTGTGATGTGTTTTCTCTATACAGACTTGAGGGCACATAAAGCGTAATTAGGCAATAATCTTTTGGGGAGGGTATTTTGGATCTTGCATTTATGTTCATTCCCGCATCCCACCAAGCACTGCACTCAAATTAGAGATCACTAAGATCCTATGTTTGTTTGTTTGTTTGAGGGCCATACCTGGTGGGGCCATGCTTGGTGGTTTACTCCTAACTGTACTCATGGATCACTCCTTGTTGGGCTAGCAGTGGTCCTAAAACTATGGCCCGCAGGCCACATATTGTATTTGTATCTGTTTTGTTTCTTCATTGCAAAATAAGATATATGCAGTGTGCATAAGAATTCGTTCATAAGTTTTGTTTTTACTATAGTCAGACCCTCCAATGGTCTGAGGAACAGTGAACTGGCTCCCTGTTTAAAAAGTTTGAGGACCCCTGGCGCTAGAGGGACCATATGTATTCAATCCCAGGGCCACTACATATAAGACAATTATCCTATTCTTTCTATGTCTTTCCATCCTCTAAAACCATGTTTCTTCGTGATACTGTAGAAAATTGGCCTGATAATTTTAGAAAAGACCAGGTAAAAGAAAAATAGCTTAGGAATGGGACATCTCGAGTAATTATTTCCCAAGTATAGGAACCCTGACTTTTTCACTTCATTTTATATTTTCTCTGACCTGTAGAAAATGTGTTCCCTTCCTGACTCAAAAGAGAGTCAACATTCTCTATTTTTAGAAAGAAAAATAAGCAACTAGGGTAGTCTTTATAACTTCCATATTGCTCACGGCCAGTTGAGCACTCCTTTATTCGAGAAGGTGGGTTTGTGCCTGATTTCTTTTATGACAATTTTTATGAATGGTTGCATTCTTTTCATTGTATGCAACATACTTTACAATGTAGTAAGCATGTTTGGATTTCCAAATTATGTGGGCATATCTTAAACCCATAAAAACTGATGGGATTCCAGGTGTGAATAATATGATGTCCCACTTTTCTATTCAGAGGGCAAATGCATCCAAAGCTCCTGAATGTGGTGTCAGAAATCGAGTCTTTCCCTTCAGGTCTGTGAAAGGAGGAGGCCCCATTGCTATAGCATAATGGCTGAATCCTGCATTTTTAGCTGGATTTTGTGAAATCAGTTGTCCTTTGTGAGTTACCATAGTTACATTTATGAGAAAATAAAGACATAAAGTACCTTAAGGAGGGTTGCAGATTATCAGCTCCATGTAATGTTTGATTCATTAGTATATGGTAACTTCAGATATGCAAAGTCTGAACTCTACTAGGAAGAAAAACCAGAGTCTTCACCTTTTTGATTGGAGGAATTTGTTTTCTCACCCCAAACAGATAGCACATGCTAAAATCCAGACCCTGGAATCCAACCTGGAAAATCTGTTGACCAGAGAGACCAAAATGAAATCTCTAATCCGGACCCTAGAACAAGAAAAAATGGCTTATCAAAAGACAGTGGAGCAATTCCGGAAGTTGCTGCCAGCTGATGCTCTGGCCAATTGCGAGTCCCTACTGAGAGACCTCAACTGTCACCCTAACAACAAAGCCAAAACTGGAAACAAACCATAAACCAATAAGTGCCGTCTCTGAGGAAAGGCCTTTGGAAGGCTACAGAAGGGAAGAGTCTGAAGGCTGCTGTCCCAAACTGGAACCCTGGAGCCCACAGAACCACATGCTACTGGTGCTGAGCCCTCGTCCTAGTCCACGGACTTTGTTGTCATTGGTGAAGCCAGTCCTAAGCCATTGTGTATACTGAGGCTGGTTTTTGTGGTGGTGGCTGTAGTTGACTATGTACATATTTATCAAATGGACACAAAGAATTCATGCTTTCATATAATACGAGTAAATGTATATTTAGAGAGCCGTTTTTTTTTTTTTTTTAAAAAAGCAAAACTTCATGACATACATCCAAGGGAAGTTAAAAGGGACGTTCCCCCTTGGTCACATGTGAAATCATTTGATCTTTGTAGTGAAACAAGGCTAGAGCATCTTTGTATATTGAAATATACTTGAACACGAATGTATTTCTTTTTCCTCCAAAGAACAGCATGTTTCACTCTGGTGGAGAGGCAAAAAACTTCAGGATAATGTGACGAGTACATGTCGGGAAATTGAAAACAGCCAATTGCCACTTAAATGCCCCTGAGAATTTCTAGAAAGTGGGGGCCTTCCTCCTCTCCCTGCTTTGTGCCAACCAGCATGTGGCATCTACATGCATTTTTGAGTCTACTTAGACATTGTTTTAGACACATGTACAGGAAAAACTAGACATCATGACAGTTACCCATCCAGCTCAAGGATAAAGGGAATGTTGCTAGTTTTCTTGCAATTTAGACCCATATTGTTACTCAAACTAAAAAATGCAGGCCTCTGGTTTTTAATTTAAGATCAAAATGGTCCAGATCACCTTTCTGCCTTTTTATTTAAATTACTCCCACAATTGTGAATGAACTTCTTTTTACTTGGTGCCATAGTTAGTAAGAAAGATGTATTTTAGTCCAATATGTATCATTGCTCAGTATAAATGAGATGACTTTTGTTACAAATCAGCATGCCATCTAATCCAGGAAGTTCCTTAAAGTCTCATGAATAAAACTAGTATAATTTCTAGTTTCTAGAAAAATGCTGGGTATCCCGAACATTTGTGACAAGCAACTATTTGTTGCTCGGAATTCCTAAAGATTTTCCTATATTTTTTGAGAAGTTTTTTTTTTTTCTACAGTAATACGACACATGTCATCTTGTTACTGTCTGGTTATAAAAATAAACTTACATGTTTTACATTTTAATTATCATGGGATCTTCAAGTTGGGGAAGGAAACTTTTCCTTTATGCAGTTCAGTTTCAAATCAGATTTATTCTGGATGTTCAGTGTTTCCATTAAAAGTTGTGTGATGGTGTCAAAAGATTAACCTGATTTGGATACAATCGTTATTTTGGATTTTTAAAAGCTGCAACAGTTATGTTCTGTGCATTGTTGCATCTTCATCTGATTAATGTAATATCTAGTTCATTTACAATAAATACATTGCTACAGTTCCCTTCTTTGAGTTATTTTTTTTTTTGTAACAGGAAAAGAATCCCTTCACTAGAGTCCTTTACAAAGTCTACACAGATTGGATTATTGCTACTCAAAATATATTAAGTGGGGCTGAGAAGATAGCTCAAAGGTGAAAAAGATAGCTTTCCATGATGGAGGGCTGGGTTTGATCTCTGGCACTGTCCAGTTACCCAACCTCAGTGGGGAGCCTGCCATGAGCATTGCGCGGGGTGTGGACTCAAGACAAAAAAAAAAAAAAACACACACACACACATACACACACATACACACACACACACATACACACACAAAACAACTAAAACTGATAGTACAAGGGAGAACAATCTACTTTAATTTTTTTTAGTAGTATATAAAATATTTTTTATTTGAAACCCTTCACATAGTTTTTCAAGTTCAGTTTTTCAAAACCCAGCTTTGGCTTTTTATCATTTTCAATTTTTTAAAAAAGTATATCAATAATAAAACTCTGTTTCTGTGCATCTGGTAAGTGCTTATGTGTCAGATATGATGCAGCTTTGTTAAATGTCAGAGAATAACTTGCTTTCATTGGTCCTTTTTCTCTCTCCAGACCAACAGCTTATAATCAATGCAGAAAATTTGTTGTTTCTCCTTTAGTGATCCTTATCTCGGACTGATTTTTCTACTTTGATGTGCCTATACTCTTCATTTTGCATGTGGCTGTTGTGATTCCAAGCATTAAATTTTCAAACCATTCATTAAAAAAATAAAGATAAAAAAATTCTTCACAGTACTTTTACCTTATATTGAATGTACCCACTTGTCACTATAAGGGAGTAGAAAATAGATGTTTTCATTTAAAGAGAAAAGTGATTTAAAATATGGATGTCAGCATGCAGTGAGTGGTGAGTTAGCCAAAGTATTTATCTTATTTGTTTACATTTACATATGCATAATTACATATCCCTCACATTAAGAAGCTCTGCTTGTTCTTACTCATATACATGTATCCTCATTTGCTGATCCATTTACTTTCATT